>NC_135705.1:21409507-21722007 GCF_964276395.1 Gasterosteus aculeatus
GTGTTCCATCTCTGAGGAACCAATATGAGCAGTTCATACACTTCTGTCTTTCCGTACCATCCGTCTGGATTCCCCTCATTTCGTCCTACTATCGCTTGCTGGTTTTGCAATTGCAGAGAAACCGGACACTTTCCGGCAGTTTGTGTCCAGACATCATTGCATCGTTGCATGTCGTTATTACATTGTGTTTAAATTCCTCCAGCTGCCGCATGTCTAAACCGTCACAGGTCACACTTGTGTGCAAGATGCTTGCCTTGGTTATGCGTGTGTGACTGCTATTCACATTATCTGTGCAGAGGGATGAGGTCACACATAGACACACACACACACACACACACACACACACATATATCTCTCTCACCCACTCTGTCAGCCTCTCATTCAAACCATCCCCTGCAGTTATTGGGCTGATTGTATCACCGTGTTAGCTGCAGGGAGATTACCAGTGACAAACTGGGAAAGCTAAATCGGCTTGGTAAACTCTCTGAACCGGCAACCCCCCCCTTCCTATCCCACTATCTCCCTAACACCACCGTAAATGGGCATAGAGCATGGTTGGCCAAAATAACTCTTTCAGATTTTCAGATTTATCACATTGCGCTTTTGTACTCGTATCAGAAAAGTTGCTAATAAATATAATACATGTTATGCAATAACAATTGCCATTTGGACCAAACTCCAAATTTTACAGAACTCTGTATTATACTTTTAATGTGTTTTACTTCTATTATGAACCATAATGTAACCACTTAAAGACCCAGAAATAATGAATCGGTAAGTTGGGAGCAACCCTTCCGAGCATATTGATTCCTGACGTCTTAAGGGAACCTATTATCTCGTTCTGGCTGCAAAAGAGGATAAAGCTGCAGAGCTTTAGAAGGCCTTTTAAAACGACCTCAGGTTTACCAGCAGCAGGCTTATAGCCCAGAGAACACGATAGAATCAGTGACCTTTTCTCTTTCCTGCCTTTTGTGACCTTTGGACATGTCTCCTTTATTGGCAGCAGAACTGTGCTGGTTCTGAAGGGGTTCGCAAAGGATTATATTTGAACCGCCACACAGGCGGGAGGCGGTCTCTCCTGTTGTGTTAGCGATGGAGACCTCTCAGACCCGGCGGGGCAGCGGCAGCCGACAATACAAAACTGTTTATAAAAGGGCTAATCGCCTTAATTTCAGATGAGCGCCCTTTGAATAGAGAGCTTAATTGATGAGGCAAAATGCGATGACTCTGCTAACATACGCGTGGAAAAATGGGATTTGTCTAGTAATCCCACTTCCTCTTCCCGAGGCCTGGGAATCAGGGGGCACATCGGAACTCCACTGATCGCCTGCCTCTGTTCAAAAGAGGGATGAACGAGAGGGATGCCCCATTAGCCTCCCGCTTCTGTCAACATCACCCGCCTCCTGTCACAACTGACGATATGCCTGAGAAACTTTAAATGTCAAATCAAATGGTTTTGGAGGACCTACACACACTTGTTGCTTTGCAGAAAATGAGCATGCCAACATTCCAATTATTCCTGTCTACTGGGCAGGAGGCACAGGAAGATAAGCGTTGAGGTGGCACCACATGCATTTACTCTGGAATGAAGGAGCAGCAGGAGCCTGGTGGGAGGAAGAGACCTGGAGCAGAGCCACAATGGCTGCTGTCACAATCCGTCCTGCCTTCCTGTCATTCTAAGGGAAAGGGACTAGAACAACTGGCCTCCCACACTGTGACCCCTCACAGCTCCAACAAATAAGGCATTCATAGCCACAGGGCACAATAGTAAGCCGCCGTTGTCACATACATTAGGTCGCTATATCCTGTGTCTGTTCAATTTTAAGTCACCCACTAGCCTGTCGGAATGCACCTGAGAGACAAATAAATGTATTGTTGCATGGAGACAGCTTTCAGTGCTGCCTAAAAAAGTTTTTTTATCTACTGTTACAAAGCAGAGTATGTCGCTCGGTTGTTACAAATAAAACGTGATTTGGATGGAAACCACTTTGGAGAAAGCAGATTTCCTCTACCACAGCACAGCAGGGTAGACAGATCATATCGATTTAGATTTAAAATAAGAAAAAAACAGCTTTTGTACATTTTGATTTGATTGACAACTGAAATGTGGGTATTCATTTCTGAATAGGCATGTGGTTAACCGATGGTTCCATCTGTCCTCCTTATGTAGTCGAGTTCTTTGTTTGGTACAGGAAAGCAGGGTTTTAGCTGACTCATATTGTGTAACACAGCACCATTTTCAATAGACTTCCCGGAGAGGGAGATCCATCTTCATGTTAGCTGACTGCTTCTCCTAGATGACCACACGTTCTCTGGAACCAGACAGCAGAACCAGAAACACTAGAGTGTTTCCCTGGCCCTGACTTTGTCCACCATGTGGGGATTATAGTCTGACAGGAGGTTGAGACGTGCCAGGTAAAGATAAGGGGGGTTAAAGGTAACAGAGCTCTCTCAGTCAAAGCATTATGTTTAGTCTCTGTGGCTGCTCTCTCAAAGTTCTTCTGCTACATCTGCAGCGCTGTTACGTTTGTTCCTCTGATGCAAACACTTGAGTGCATGCTTGCCAGGTTTACCTCCACTGGCCTCTGTACTAAATCAGCATTAAAATGGATTTAGCAAGCTAAAGGTTCTCAGGAAACAAGGAGGCATGCACGTACTGTAACTCTTGCTGGACAGATGCCATATACCAGTAAATCATTGGTTTTGTAATTCACACGTGGTTCTCCTCTAAGCTGTGTTAGCAGAGAGGTAACATACCACTTTTCTGTCTCTCTCTGTGTTCTTTCTTTCATTTACCCCTGTTGAACACAGGCTCATTGCGATTCTGGACAGGCCATCCAGTAATGCCACTTTACCCCAGGCAATCCCTGTTTCCTGATTCCACACAGGCTCTGGAGAGATAACCCCAACCCTGAGCTAATCCCAGATTAAACCAGAGCATAACGCATTGCCACTGCGATCCAGCGGCCTCTGACCTCCTCGCGTCTCCTAGCCTTGGCTGTAGAAGCCCTGCTTGGCAGAAGGTGTTTGTCTTCCATTTGAAAGAAACTAAAGAGCACAGGTTGCTTTAAATGAACTCGGCAACTAGTCACCTTTCAGTAGAGTCTCCCGTGAATGGAAAATGGGATGGGTACAAAGAAGTTGAAGGGGTATTGACAAATGGGATGGGAACAGGGCAAGATGTGTCACCGCTGAGACTGTTTTATGAAAACACATGTCAGTTAAAACAGACGTGTTTTTGCAGATGGGTGTGATTAGATCAATACTCTCGTGGGAGGATCTCCTTCCCTACGAGTTCTCCACATTTTCTCATCCTTCTCAACTGGATTGAGTCCGAGTCTTCTCTTGCTCAACCGATTTTGTGGAGAAAGGAGACAAATGTGTACCTCTTCACCACAAACCCCCGCCTGCCCACCCAGGCCTCTCCGCCTGTCCATCAGTGCTTCAGGCAAGCGGAGGCAGAGGGGCTTAGTCTATGGGAGCCAGAGGCTATGTGATAAGGCCTCCGCATGAGAGCTCATCAGAGCTGACACTGAATACAAATTGGTGCCATTAGTGAGCAGGGTGGGGGTTGGACATAGGATGGGCGGGGCACTACAGTGGCTCCTAATTATAGAGTGGGTTAGTCCCCCAGGTCGGCAGGGGAGTGGTGGGGTGCGGTGGTAACGAGGTGGTGACAGTGGTGAGCAAGATTTCACGCCCCACTGAGCGTCACGGTGCAACGCGTGGATACAGTGAGGTCAAGAGGAGCGGTGGTTAATGATGTGTGATACGGCAACGCTCTTTGTGCGTATCCATTATGAAGGATCACATTCGACATGTGTTGAGACAAGACGGGGTCATAGCTTTTCGCTAGCGAGGGGGCTCACAGCAACAGGATACAAACAACTTGCCACGAATGTTGATCCAATCCCCACAGAAAAGGTCGGTGACATGTGGTATTTGGGAATCATGCTTTGTGTTGAGCCCACCCTTATACCTTAATAGTAGTAACAGCCAACCCATTCTCCTTTCTGTCTTGTCACCTATTGGGTTTAGGGGACAAAACTGTTTAAATCAGGAGAGACTTTTTAAAATGGCTAACAATGATTTATTAAAACAGGCATAAATATTTATAGTGCCATTTTGTTCTCATCCCAAATTCAGAATAACTAAGTGTGAATCTAATGCCTGGAGGGATCTAGAGGATGGAATTACTGCATTGTATGTTTAAGACAAAGATTAACCCTTAACCAAAATGTCCACAACTAATAGTTTGGGATTGAGAAAATATTGTATGTTTATTAGAATTAAGTGGATTTAGGAGGAAGTTTTGAGACAATTTTGTTGAGTGGCGTGACATTCTGGTTGTTTTGTCTTTTCTAAATTTCATAAAGTGTGAAGTACGATGACAGCGAGCAGAGGTGCTTGTGTTGGTGCTTTGTATTCATTGGGCAGGTGTTTGTACAGACAAGCTGTTTTGGCTGTGTTTTTCTACTAGCAGCAAGCTGCAGAGCCCGTCTCTCACCAAGATGAAGACATACACACACACACACACACACACGCATGCACACAAACACACAGAAAGTTCTCTGAAGCTTGAACACGTCACAGAAAGCACATCACAAAACATTACCATTCCTTGTGTTCCAGGCTCTATGCCATTTACCAGTGGGTCAGATCATATCTCCAGATCCTCTGTCCTTGCACATCTTTTATCTGCTGAGTGACACGTCCTATCTGATGTGACACACTGGCCGAGCCTTCCCTTCCGACCGCTTTTATTATCCCCGTCCCACAGAGGGACTAAGCCGAGGCGAGCAGCTGCCGCGTTCACATGCTGTTATCCTCCCTTTTCATTTAGCAGTGCAGCTAACCTCCCACCCACTCTCCAGTAACCACACAGGCATTCTTTAACAACAGTGACATACTGGCCTTGAAGCGTGCAGCATACAAGGAACCCAAATAACTAAATGTTTGACACCTAGACAAGTTGCTGTTGCTTGCAGAGTGAAGGGGAGGCATTGTGGGACCAGATAGTCCCTGATTTGAAATGACCCAATGGCGAGATAGCTGTGCAGATTACATTACATTACAGGTCATTTAGCTGACGCTTTTATCCAAAGCGACTTACATTCCATTTTTAACCCATGGCTTTTACATATTTGCCTGGGAAGCAATTGGGGGTCAAGTGTCTTGCTCAGGGACACTTCGACATGGAACATGCAACCCGTTGCTCTACGCATGCGCCACAGATGCCAGTTCAGAGGCCACAAAGTTGTTTCTATGCAGAAGATGGCCCTTTAATCTCCATCTTCATGTTTGTGAGCCCAGCGATTGCCCCTATATTAGCCATCTCCTTATCCTGCAGATACAGGAAACACTTTCCCACAAAGTTTTGCTAGATTAAGATAAGAGAGAGAACCACAGCCGCTCTCAGATACAGGCGTCTGGAGAGAAGCCAACTCAACTCTTACTTTGTAAATTAGGTAAAAATGTCAGCCTCTTTTTGAACAAACAAACTTAACTCAAAGAACTCATCTGACAAACACTTGTCACAGTTTGTGGAGTGTACATACAAAACAGGAAGATGCTTGTACTTTTTTATGGTATTGTCATGACACTCTGTGAGTAGCCATCGGTAAAATACCACACCAAGTCGATAGTTAAACATTTAAATTCCAGCTTAAAACTACAGCGCGGAACTTAAATTTATTGTTGATTTAGGTGGGAGAAATGCTGTAGTGCTTCTGACCACCAGAGACCCTTAAAGAAAGCTCTCATTTTACAGCAGTTTGCCAGGAGAAACAAAGCTGTGCTCCACAGAGCTCTGAATGCAGGTGGAATCAGACCCGGAGCCACAGATCTGTGTCATTCGTGGTTTTGTTTACTTACATAGAAGCATCGGTATTGACTTCAGACCTATTTGTACTGTTGAAAGTTATATTTGCTTAACTAGTAATATCCCCAGCTTATTCAAATGCCCAAAGCACTGCTAACAGAATTTGATCTGATTAAGAACAACTGTCATATTTGCATCAATAGAAATCTACCGGAGCGACACTAAAGGCATTGTCAGGATTGGATGGAGACGCACTGACTGTTTTACCCAAGAGAACCAATGCACCTTTATAAATTCGTGCATGGGCAGCAGACGCTATCTAAACATTTCACTGACTAATACTCATAGACATGTATGAGGAAGCCAGAGCCTTACAGGAGAAAATTCTCCTCAAGACAGAGTACCCTGTGGCATCGCAATTTATTACAGCTGCTTATTAAAAAGTGACCCAACTGCCGACTCGGCAACATTGCAGTTTTCCGAAAAACGAGCATCAAGTGTCGGCGTATCTCCACCATTGCAGTTGAATTGAAGGGTAATAACATCTTCACTGGACTTTTTTCTCCTCTGCCTTGACGACATTCAAAATATTTGGCCATGATTCCTGACGAGTGCAACCGTTGATGTGTTAGAGCAGCCAACTCTTAAACACCCTAATTATCACTCCTGTCACTCCGCTGCCGTGCGTGTGAAAGAATACACCTCTTTTTGACAGCTTGGAAACTGCCTTGGGACGCTGCTCAGGTGGAGCAGCTTGTTTGTGATGCGCCGCGGGCTAGCGAGGTATTTCTGTCGCTTTGTTACACAACCACAGAGGAGGGAATCAAAACCTATTCAGCACAAGAGTTTTCCAGTCAAAAAATGGATCCTAGTTCATACGTTCCGGCTTTAGTGCTTCATTGTGATCTTACTGTGATCTCGGCCAGAAGGACTCCTGGTGCACGGCTGCAGTTTGTAATTATCGACCACGCATTCCACTAGGGGGGAAAAAACCACGGACCCGTGAACTGCGATTGTGATTGCTCCACACTTGGCTCCACATTGCTCATCGTCCAGTGTCAAAGCAGCAGACCACACAACCTTTGTCTCTTTCCAATCGCCATCCCCCATCCTCTTCACCCCCGGGAGCTCTCAGAGGGAGAAGTGCAGGCTCCAAGCAGCAACATGCTCTGCACTGTCATTGGCACTTTAATTTAGCCAATTTGAAGGCAGAGAAATATGCGGCGTGGTGGAACACCCATATCAGTGTCATTCAGCGAGCACGTTGCGCTGTCAGGTGCCAGGGTGTGTATTCACTGCCCTTCTCTCTCCTGTGTTTCGTTTAAACACGCAGTCTGGAGTTTTTCCATGATCCAATCACTTACTCGATGATTCTTGCAAACCTGCCAGGAAAGTGGGGTGGTCTGTGTACTGTTAAGTCACGCTGGATGCAGTAATCGTTCCTTAATAAGAGGAAGTTCTGATGTTACTGGCAGAGTAGGATGCATTAACAGCTGAATATGATCTATAAAATCCAGTCTCTTTTCTCCCTTGTGTGACAGCGTGGTGGGAAACCATATCTTAAGACAGCTTCAGCAGTGTGCTTTTCTTTTTTTCTTGAGATGTGATTTTAAGAGTGAACAGCATGCCTGGGAACTTTTCCTGTCCAAACGTATTTCCAACGTAAACTCGGCCTGTTGGCTACTAATTGAAGATGGAGCGATGTGCTATAACATGTAGGGCTGCAGCCCCAGAGATCAGCGTCAGCAGCCAAGTATTCTCTCCGGAGGAGGAGGAGGGCTGGCTCATTCTGACAGTGAGGCATGCCTCTCCTCTTTGTCTCCATACCTCATTTAAATAATAACAATGTCAAGTTGACAAATATACTGGTCTTCTACAGGGGCTGCAAACGGATGGCAGGACTCATGCAGGGCTTCCCAGTACAACCACTGTACCAGAGGTCAGGAAGAAACCCGCCTACTAGCGCAAGTGTGCAAACATGCATTAAGGAAGATAGTGTGGCAATTATCCAAACCACAAGTTACAGCAAATGAAGACCTTGAGTGCTTACATCAAGCGGTTTTCTATTTTATAGTCTAATGAATGCAATGAAAATGATATATCGGCCAATAGATTAAAAAAAACATCTGTGTACTTTTCTCTCTTTGGCTCCTTCTTTTACTTCTGGCTTGTCCGCCTCTGGAAGGACGTCCCTGCTCCATAAACGGCATTTCGTTTTTTATGTACATTAAAACATAATTTAAGCTTTTGAGGTGGTTGTGATTATGCATTTGAGACGTTTTGAGGCCTCGTAGTCTCACAACACAAATGAAGCTCTTTACACGAGTTGGCTCGGATTTTGCCCGACTGACATTAAACTACAGTTTGTTCTCAAATGTCAAAACGCAAGATTAGTATGTTGAGATGTGGGACCCGGCGGTGTGTCCTGTGTCAGCCAGCAGCACCGTGGGATGCTGGGAGACAGGTGAGGACTGTCTGCGTCCAGCCGACTGAGAAGAGTGTGTGGAATCCGAGTTCTCTCATCTGTAATTGCTTAACATTTCCGTGCACATACACTTCTCGAGTACATGAAGGCTTGAGAACGAGAAGAAAAAACCCCCTGTCATATACAGACTTCTTATTTCTTTGCAGGCGCATGGCGCCCTAGCGTAGAGAAGGAAGTGAATATGTACAGGGTGAGACGTTGAGTGCTAGGATCAGGTTCCTTGACCGGCTTACTTTCACCTCTAATAGAGCCATTGCCATTCCTCAGGGGGAAGCGGTGAGTTCCAGAAACAAAGCCCTCGCTGTGCGCGTGCAGACCCCCCAGAGCGAACCCAAACCGTACACGGAGTAATGGGCTACTTGGAAAGTTTATCTGGCTCTAATAGACACACCAGCTCCTGGCTTCTAAATCTCCAGGATAAGTCTGTGTGTATGGAAAACACTGTCATGCCCTAATGTGGATGACAAAGAGCAAAAGCCACTCTGAGCCTTTCCTGTTCAAAATTGTAATCTGCTACTGAGAATGTGTAGTTGCATGTTACAGAACAAAACAGTGGATTGAGCGTGCCTATTTTATATGGGATGTCTTTGCTGATTTAATTAAAGTTGTTGTTCATTTGAAACTTGTTTGTTAATTTGTTATTAATGTAGCAAAGGGGAATAGCCACATGCTCTCAACGCAAACGTACAAACTCCTCTGCACTCGGCATCGCCGAGACCACACACCATCGATCTGGTGTGCGCTGCTGCGCCTTTCCAAGCTGGTTGTGAGCGTGTGTTTGCCTGCCACCGGCCTCAGTGCAGGGACCGGCTGGTCTTGTTTTCACAGCCGGCCCGACCCCCAGGGCAGTGTAGCAGCCGAGCTCAGACCGCTGCCATTAAACGTCCTCTATCAACATTTCATTGGAGCACAATGCCATGTGCCCCTGCCTGAGGCGACGGTTGACTTTGGGCCTGAGCTGAGAAAGGCGGTCAAACAAGGGAATGATGTCTAATAGCTAGACTTTGCACATTTCAAATGCTATACTCTTTCCCTTGTTCCTTCTTAATAATATAGTCCTCGTCTGTCCTCCTTGTATCTTTGGTTTGATTTAAACAAAAATTTGCACATTTAGCAGTTCGCTTGGGCTGGTGTGAAAGCTGAACCCTGGTGTCGACCAAACAGCCGTGTCCAAGGTGTGGTTCAGTTGTTGTGTGACAAAGAAACCACCGAATTTTATGATAGCATATATGCCCATTTTCCTGTATTTTATTGCCTTTGTGGAGCTTATGTGGTAACAATTATGCACATGATTAAAGGTATTTGAGCCAAAGTGCATACATGTTTCACATTAGAGGCATTTATGTCCCGTATGAAATGGGTCACCAGTGTTTGATTAGATTAGATTAGATTCAAGATTTCAACACCTCAGCCCTGCAGATGAGGCCCAACAATCAAATCTCCAAAACTGTTGCATCAACGAGTTATCTCTTAGTATGCATGACTTCACGTTCACTCCTCTCGGTTATTTTACAAAAAGTGCCAGTGAAACAGGAACAGAATAGCAACAGAAACAGGAATACAATTTGTTTTAACTAGTATCAGAAGGCCTAATGGTATTGAGCCTTCAGCCATGACTTCAATGCCTTGCAGCATCACTAAGCTGTGACTCATTCTTTCATAACAACCGGCCGAGGTTTTCTGAAGGGTTTGATACCACCAAAAACATTGTCATCTATTAGGCATAGCTCCCTGGGATGTAGTGTACATTACAACAGGATTTCATTGCAGGGTAGAGATTTTACTGGATTAGGGATTGTATTGTATGGATTACATATTATATTGCACGATTATGAGATTAGATTGCGCATGTGAATGCTCTTTATTTCATGTTTGATTCTGTATTTGGGCTGTTGTCGCGCTGTATTGCTCACCTTCCCTTGTCAGCTGATTGATGGTCCCATCCTGCTACTCTCTGACAACAAACAAACACACACACTGAGGAGTTGCTGACAAGCTGCTTCAGGAAGGGCTTCGACTGGCCCTCGGAATGTGTGTGTGCGTGTGTGTACAATGCAAATCTAACCAGTGTGTTTCACTCTATCGGCACACACACATAAACACAGCTAGCGTGTATGGGCACTGATCATTCAACTTAAGTCTCCAACAAAAATAATCACCAGATCAGGCCACATGTTGTATCTCCTCTGCCATGGGCTCTGACATCTGTCAATCACCTTGCTGCTCCGTAAACATCTTTGGTGGGCACAGTTATCAAGTCAAACTCTCCCAATATAACAAGTCTAATGCCATTAATCTTTGCTTATTGAAGTAACCCAGTGTTAAATTTAGATCTGGCATGAAGGACTGGTAGTATCAGATCCAGTAGGGAGTGTGTTTGAAAAGGTCTTGAGATGGTGTTTATTTTAAGGCCCAATGGTGGACATGTTGATTGCCTTGCATGCCTTGGTGTCCAGGCCTCTTCCGCAGCACCACCTAACAGCCTCACAGGAATGTTTCTCAGGAACTTCATTCAACATACTGAGCATGACTGCTTACAAATGCGTGTCTTATTAATCAACTGGCAAAAACATTTTCAATTTTGAGATGATTCTTATTTTTGGGCGTCGCTTTCTAAGGTTGGACGCCCCACATTGACTACATTTCACATGGCCTTCATTTATTATACACAGGCACACCCCAGTTCTGACGTACTATTCGTAAATAGTGAAACAAAGTAAACTGTATCTGGCAGTTTATCATCTGGTTTTCCTTCACCACATTTTTGGCTGCTAAACCTCAGTGTGGTTCCCTGTTTCACCTTTTTGTGGTCTGTTGGTTATAAAATAAAGTCAAACAGTGAAATGGGACGTTTCTGCTGTTTGAGTGAACTTTTGTGTTTGTCCAAGAATATGTGATGGCCACCTTCCAATGCCTCTACCCTATAGATTGCGTAGGAGTGTGTGTTTGTCTACCGTGTGGCATGGGGCCTCTGCTGTCTTAGCAGTGGCCTCCCTGCCCTGTTTGTACGTGGTTGCTGAACCAAGGAGAATATATCAAACAAACACTCCAACACAGAGCTATAGGGAGATTGGGTTACCCTGGACAAGAGAGGACTTGCCAACTGCATTGTGTTACCAAAGGCAGCGACTTTCAAAGTGCAGGGTCCAAAAAGGGATGAAGCAGTTTAAACCTAAACTCTGTAAATGTATATCCTCCTTACCCTACTCTATATTTGGGGTAATCTGTGGTGATCATATCTAGCTGTCAGTCTACCTTGTCTATCTTTTGTTGAGTTGTAATAACAGACAGCCAATCGATGACTTTGTAGATCCACAAAGTCATCCACTCGGGCCGTATTAAGCCATCAACAGTGTGACAGATACTCAGTAGCACTTGTCTCTAATGTGCGGTGTTAAGTTACAGTAGTGATGGTGGAAAACCATGAGCTAACTCCACGTGGGATATGTAGGAGCAGCACGAGGAATGTGCCAATTGTGCATGCATGTGCATGTGTGAAAATGTGCATGTGAACCACAGCTGTCATTAATGGGTATATTTGTGTGTCGTCACAGAGCTGCGATCTACTGGTACTGCTCATCACTTCGCCTACCTCCTCAACACGTCTGACTACCGGATCCTACGTATGGACGAGGACCATGACCGCATGTACGTTGGAAGCAAGGACCACATCCTGTCCTTGGACCTCCATGACATCAACAAGGAACCGCATATTGTAAGACCATGTCCCTACCCCGCCTCCCCTTACCTCTGTTACGCCGTGATGAAGCGCCTTGACCTCAATACCACAACAGCTGCCACAAGGGCAAAACGTTGTGTTCCAGGAGTGCAGCATCGGACATGTTGGTTTGCTCACCTTTAGTTTAGTTTTAATTGGGTTATGACAGGATTGATATTAGCGTGTGTGGATATCCATTTTTATCCAGAATAGCTCATAAAAGCCACTGAACTGAAAATCGGTTTAATTGTAACATTAAATGTTCTCTTTTCCGCCTTCACAGATCCACTGGCCGGTGTCCGAACGACGAAGGATGGAGTGCCTTGTGAGTGGGAAGGACGCCAATGTAAGTATGCCTATTAACAGTGCTCATAAGCCCAGCAGGGTTGTTCAGCTCAGGTGATTTACGTCAACTTGATGGGCTAAAAAAGAGAAAGTATGTAGCTGTAAAGGGATCTGTAAAACTGCAAGGTTTAAAATTGGCTCAGTAAAAGTCCTAGTTCCCCTCTGTCTCGCCAAGGAGACTCGAATGGATTGAATCTCTCTCCATCCTCCTCTCTGCCAGGCCAGGGTGGTTAGCACAACATCACTGGCAGATTCGCAGTGGTGGTTTGATTTACTTTTAGTATTACCGGTTTTCAGCCACTCAATTGACTCTTGTCTTTGTGTCTCCAGGAGGAGTGTGCAAACTTTATCCGTCTGGTGGAGCCATGGAACCGGACTCAGCTCTACATCTGTGGGACAGGAGCCTACAATCCAGTCTGTACCTTTGTCAACCGCGGGCGCAAACCTCAGGTTAGGATAATAGACTACGAACTGAGAAGGTTCTATCAAAGAAGAACAAACCAGCAAAATTAAAACCGCTCTCCCCATCTGCATCGTCAACGGCATATCGTGGTTCCTCTGTTTTTTGTTCCTCTTACCCGAGTTCCTGCTCTCCATCCACCTTACGCTAGGTTCCCTTTACGATTGTCCTCCATCATTAAGCCTGCTTGAGGTACCATGTCTCCGCGTCTGGCAAAGCAGCCTCACTATCGCCCAGCTGTCATCCCCAGTGAGCTGTTAACGCTACTCTGTTTAGTCTCTGGCTTTTAGTGGGATCTCTTGAATTTCCTAAACCAAGCCAGGCATCGCCACCTCGCGTTACTCCCCTTTAACACCACACTCTTCTTAAATATCACACTTGTTCCCTAATGATGACCAAGGGAGTTTTTAAAAGGGGATAAATAAAAAGTAAATTTCCCATTGGAATCTCTCTAGAGACATACAATACGGGGGAAAAACGTTTCAATGGCAAGCGTCATTTGCAGGAGTCCCCTGCTGTATGCGGCTCCTACATGACCCGTCACTAACGAAGGGCTTCCATCCATTCCCTCACCTATCCGTCCAGCCCCTCATGCATCCAGGCCACCCGCCAGCCTCTACCATGTGCGACTTTGGGTAATTGGAAGTGGGAGCTCCCATTATGTAGTGCCAGTGGAATGTTCCAGTTCTAGTCCATTAACGAGAGGGCTGTTTCTTTCTCCGTCACATCGTGTGGACAGGTCTGACTCCCCCCATGACTGCTTTTCTCTGTTAGGCTGGGTAGTTCACAGTGATTGCAAAATTATAATATGACACTCCACACCAACGTGTGCGCTTACAAATTCTGATACACATATGGAAATATTTTTGTTGTTTTTATTCAATTTTCATACTGATTGTTGCCATTTGATTATACCTCACTGCAGGACGTATTGTCATGTTCCCCAGTGCCGAAAGAAGGAGCCTTGTAGCTTTTGTTCACGGTCAAAGCCAAACGTTTTGCTTTGGCAGCAGCTTTTAGGCGAATGTATGTACCATACTGTGAGAACCTTTATTGACTCAACCACAGGATAGGGAACCATCTGGTCAAATAAAGCTGCACATGTTCCCAGCACAATCTTGCATACACACACGTCCATGTGTTTTCTTCATGGAATTTCATATTCTTTTCAGTAGCATTAGTTCGTGGAATTTCTCACTCTGCATTGAAGTCAGGGCGGATTCAGGTTGAGGTTAGAGAGGCCTTCCTCTTCCATGGCGTAACATCCAGACTGTGCTACTGTCTCCTGTTTTTAGACGTCCATGTATCTGCAGATGGCCCAGGCCAGAGGAAGGGCTAGCCGCGCAGCTGAACCCAGCGCGGTGCACGAGACACTTGGACTCAAGGTGCGATGTGGGCCTTGTCTGCACCGCAGCCCTGCAGACTGCCTGGGCTCGTGGTCACCAGCAGCATGCTCCCTGTCTTTGTGTCCGTGGACATTTTCTCACCATCACTGTCCTTGACTCGCCACCATTTGTTAATCTCAGTAACAATTGGCAGGCATCTTTTCTAGTCACGCACAATCTTAAAGTATTGTGTTATGTGGGACTGCGTTTAATGTCATCTCATTTTGTCTCATACCCTTGTCTTTGTGTAACCGTCATCGCCTGAGCAACCTTTTCCGTATCCGTCATTGTCCATTTGTTCTTTGCATTGGTGTTAAATGCCATGTTTTGCATGAGAGCGTGATTTTCAAGTGGAAATGGCTCATCCGGTTGCTGTTGACTTTTGCTCGGCTCAAATTCAATTAAAAATGCTTTCACTGCTGTTCAATGCATGGCATATTCATTTTAATTCAGTATATATCTACGAGTGCGCACGAACAACAGATAAGCGAGTCATTCATCCCGCTTATCTGAGACAATGCAGGGTGTCCCACCCATTAGGCTTTACCGCAGCAAGCCCTCCACCTCCTGTAGGAATGTGGTGCAGTCTCTCCCACAGAGGCGGCAGGACTAGTCAGCATCTGATTTGACCCACTCCCACACGGGCTTTGTTAGCGCAGAGCAAACACCAGCCATCTGTAGCCAACTAGCTGTGCAGCAGAGGAATTAAAAGTGCCCCACATTCAAACACGTCTCCGCTGTTTAAGCTCTTCAAGCACTTTGAAAAACAGAGATTGAGTTGTGTAGGCATAAAGTGTGGCCATTTAAAAATGTTTTTAAAACGTTGTTGTTTTTGGTTCAAATTTGATTTTAAAATATGTTGCAAATTTTGTTGGAGGGTCGTATTTTACAGCAGGGTTGTAAAACCATGGTGAGTCCACTGATTCCCTCTGGTGCGCATAAATGTTTGCGACCTTTTTGCAAGTCAACATCTGGCATGGCTGGGAGTGTGCTGCCAGCACCTCTTAAGTTGTACAAGTGGGTGATCTTTTACGAGATCTTTCAATAAATGATGAGAATTACCCAAGGCCGCTCATGATCCAATGAAGTGAGCGTGGCACAGTGCCATATCCTCTCCCCCGACGCACATTGATAGAGATGTCTCCATACACATTATGGGTTAAAAGGAGGATTGGTCTGTGAGGCATGGCAACAGGACAAGTCATCGCATGCAACTGATTCACCGCCCCGCTCTCATACACAAATTCCCCGCCAACTTCTCCAGCGCCAACGTCTGTTGTGTGCATGCAGGGGTGTGAGCATCAGTCATCCAGCCACCATCCCAGGATTGTTGCCTCTGTGCTGGATTATAGGTGTCAGCGGTAGGCCTGCACAGCCATAGGTACATGAAGCTAAGAGATATTTGGCATGCAGTTTATTATGCCAAGAGAAGCAGCCCACAACAAATTGTTTTCCATAGAAGCGCAGCGTGATGATGCATTAGAAAATTCCTTGCTTTCCCGACCAGTGTGTTTTTCGAGCGCACGCTCATTTTTCTAATACTTCATCCCCCATCAGGCCGTATAGGTCCCACAGGAGTCAGAGGGGGAACATTTCCAGCCTCATTGTCCCTGCACAGGGGAATCCCAATGACAAGATGAAGAGTACTGATTTTAATGGCATCTTTATATGATTTTTCCATTTCAGGAAGAAATCTTTCGTTTGGATCCGGGCAGAGTTGAATCTGGGAAAGGAAAGTGCTCCTATGACCCAAATCTCAATAGCGTGTCAGCCTTAATCAGTGAGTATCTTCTGGGTTTGGTCACATGAGGGCACGGGTATAGAGAGACCCAGCGGTCTTCATGGCAATGGCAGTGTCTTCCCATGTGGATTGTTTATCTTTTATCTCATGTTTCTTCATAGTGGTTTCTCCCTGCTCACGGGTTATATACTTTGCTAACAGCAGATATTTACTGTCTGCCATTGAGGAAGAAGTTCAGGCTGAGTGCCATTCAGCGCTTATTCCCCACAGTGAGCTGCTAAAACAAATCAGTATAATCATTATATCCTCCGGAATGTTTTCTTGTTAGGGCAGAGATGGGCAAATTAATATGTGCCTTTAATATGTGAATCTCTCCTCTGGGAATTACTGGCTTCCAATCAAAATACTTATATTTTTAATGAATATGTTTGGAAAGAATTTTAGTGCTTTTGTCAACATTTGAAGAGTAAAATTACCTTTATTCTTTATTCCCCATGTGCATAGTTTTATTTCCAACAGGGCCTCAAGTATTTGCACATGTTTTAATAGTCAAACTGGCATGTACTTACATAGTTTAGCATTATATTTATAGATGGGTGACAAATGCGAAAGAGACGTATAAAGGAATAATGAATGCAGACTCTTCCCTTGAGTGGACAAAGGGTCAGTGGATGGCCTGATGGGTATGAAGGCATTGTGGAAAAAAAATGACAAATGACAGTACTTTTTTGGAGGATGTTCATCCCTTTAGGTGGAATATCAATGCCAAGGAGCATTGAAGCATTACTGTAGGCTCATAGTGGTCCTACATCTTGTGTCAGTGTCATAATGTGGGTGTGTTCTATTCACGAAGGCAATGTCCTCTGTCTCCTTGCCCAAGGTCACAGCTCTAGACCAAACAGTTGCCACCAATGAAAGACGATCTTCTCTCTGTGGGGAGAGGCAGCGGGTGTAAATCACTGGCGATGCTTTCCTACATTAGCATCTTTACACCGTTAAATCACCTGAAAACATTACACGATCATTTTTAGGTAACTGTGAAGCTTGAAATCACAACTAACTGTCGTGCAAAATCGACCTGTTTTTTTGCGTTCGCACTGATATGGAACGCCCAGGTCGATGTAAACAGGTGTACAGTACTATTATATATCTAGATTTTTGGACCTAATATTTTGGGGATTTTTTATCAAAACAATGTTTGACCTAATATTTTCTGACTTCTTGGACTTTTTTTCTGATCAGAATGCTTAATTTCATCTACCCGTATTATAACAAGTATTAGGTACCCTGTACATCAACAGCACGTCTAGCATTGGCCACTGACTGCTCAGCTCTCCACCACATTAGACCGCCCGTCATCCGCGGACATTTTTAACGATCCATCATAAATCTTCATATCGTGCTTGTGAGGACCATGACATTGAATGTAATGGTGGTAGGACGTGTTTCTTGTTTCCTCCGCTCCACCTCCTGCTGATAGTCACACCTGCTGTCCGGTGGGGCCCCTACAGCAGCTGGAGGACCAACACCTTAACTTCCTGTGGCTTAACAAGGCCTTTGTATTCATTTGTCAGTTTGCACACATGTATGTGCTCATATTTTATGTCTTCATGGAGTGCGTGCGAAGGCTGTTTGGGGAGATTTGAGCATTGGTTTTGGTAACACTTTATTTTCTATATGTCCCATAAATTCTTAGTGGTTTCTGGGAAGAATAATATTTATTTCCAAAGGCAAGGGGAATTTTGTCGTCCATTTGGGCAGATTCAAGACTTTTTTGAAGCAACCTCTGTACTTTTAGTGTTGAAGTTAGCTTACACTAGCTAGCTACAGATGGTTATAGTTATCGATTAGTCAGTGATTTAGGTGTCAGAATATAAAGCCTGACATGCATAGCGCTAACTAAAGGAGGCAGGATTAGCAAATATTGAAACTTCAAGTGAACGCTTCCAGTGGCCCAGTAATTAATAACAAATTACTTTGTCTCTTTCAGAAACGTCACAAACTAATACAATATGCTTCATGAGTTTGTTTTTAAAACATTTTTTCCACATTTTACATAATTTTGGAAAAAAAGGAATACATTTTAAAACAAAAGCCATGGCGTTTTGTGCCAAGGGTGATGCTGGAATTTCGACTTTGTGAATGTCTGCTAAACTGTTTTCTCTCTTTCTCAGATGGTGAACTATATGCTGGAGTCTATGTTGACTTTATGGGGACAGATTCTGCCATTTTCCGTACTTTGGGGACAAAGACCGCCATGCGAACAGATCAGTACAACTCCAGATGGTTGAATGGTAAATGACCTATCTAGCCTATAAAAGATACTCAGGGCCGCTATCCAGCTTGTGAAGCCTTCCTGCAATGTCCAAACAGGGTTCTATATGAAGAGCTGAAGTGAAAAGATTCAGTTTTTTGCATGTGTTTAGAATCCATCACCAAAAACAGGAAATACGGAGAGTTTACAAAAGATTTGAGCCAGATGTTTCCCCAAATTCATCATCTGCCTGAACATCGCCACCTCTTCTCCCCACAGACCCCACTTTCATTCACGTTCAGCTCATCCCCGACAGCGCAGAGAGAAATGACGACAAGCTGTATTTCTTCTTCCGGGAGAAGTCCTCTGAGATGGGCCATAGTCCCGTGACCCAGTCGCGTATAGGACGCATCTGCCTGGTGTGTACACAGTCAGGAGTGTGTTTGTTTTTGGGTGTAAAAAGAAAACCTGCAACAATATGAAAAGCAGGCTGTAGGCTTCCGAGGAAAACCAGTGTTTGGCCAACGCTGACATGCTGGAATCCACATGTGTCTTTAACCTTCCTGTCTACAATGCATCCCTCTGTCTGGGAGGTTACTGTCTGACCTCTGACCCTGTGATCTTCTGACCTCATCTCCCCTATAGTCCTAAAACACTTGAAGCTTTAAGTGTACATGGTACAACAAAATACTCTCTTTTAGAGTATTTTTCAGTTAACTATACTTCCTCCACTAAAGCCTGTGTGCCTTACAAATACAAAATGAACAACAACAAATGGCTCTGGAAAGCTCATGGGGTGTTTCATAGTGGCCATACGTGTGAGTGTATGCGTTCCTTTATGGAATCGCGTGCGTACGTGAGGGTTGCCCTGGGTATATGAGCACGGTTACAAGTGAGAAAATGTGGCGTACGTGTGCTCATCGTCTCAGCTGTTCCACCATTGTAATTATTTGAGGGGGTCAGGTGCTGACCCGGCACACAAACACTCATCCCCCTCTCAGTGGGCTCTGCTGGGCCTGTGTCATTCTTATTTTGCCAGACATCTGGATACTCTTACTGCCACTCACTGCACCCTGGGCGCCACCAGTAATACGCAGCTGTATACTGTAAATTACCCTGGAAGACATTTTACTCCCCAAAATGCGAATCATCAGAAGTGCGTGACTAATGTGAAGCGTAGATCCACCCTCTAAAGTCAAATGTTGAAATATACATGCGTCCTCTAAAGATGCTAGTTATGGAAGAGGAATCCAAAGCACATACTGGTCTCCGCTCTTTCTTACTGGGATAGATTCTGGCATCTCTCCACCACAGATGGAATAGTCTCAATAGGAGGAGACGCTGTTTACCGTCTCACTACACAAGTACAGTATAGCGTGTGTGGGTGGCTCCACCTGGTTGTTTTTTTTGAGGAGACAGAGGAGGATGTGACTTTGAGCGAGTGATGGAGAAACTGTTGTGTGTCGCCCGTTACCCTCTCAAATACAGAATGATGATGGAGGCCACTGCTGTCTGGTCAACAAGTGGAGCACCTTCCTGAAGGCCAGGCTCATCTGCTCTGTGCCAGGCGCCGACGGCATGGAGACGCACTTCGATGAGCTCCGTGAGTACAAAGGCCTTCCTGGAAACACATCTAGCCCTGCAGCTATTTATATTTATTAATAATCAATGTGTAAATCCGTTTCTCTAGTCTCTATTGATTGAACAATCTTTTGTTCTATTATCTTTTTGTCAAGTTGCTGTTTTTTAGAGACACCAAATATCTTCTTTTTGTAATGAATCATCTTGACAGTATCTATCGAATGGAAAAGACGTTTTCAGGCTCTTGTCATGTATGATCATATCTGACATATTAAGCAGAATACTATACTTTAAGGTTTGTTGCAACTGCAGCACCTTCCAAGTGAAAAACAGACACACACACTAGAGCTCGGCCCCTCGTACCATCCCATGACCCATACAGCAAATGAGAATTCAATTCAATTCATTTTATTTTGTATAGCCCATAATCGCAAATTACAAATTTGCCTCAGAGGGCTTTACAGTCTGTACACATACGACATCCTCTGTCCCGAAACCCACCATCGGCACAGGAAAAACTCCCCAAAAAATGAAAAAACCCTTCCAAGAGGGAAAAAAGGGAAGAAACCTTAGGGAGAACGTCAGAGGAGGGATCCCACTCCCGGGATGGACAGACTACAATGGATGCCATGTGTACAGAATGAACAATGTATAATACATGCAATTCCTAAGACAGAAATGATTCAAGTAATTGTGAGTAGTAAGCCAGGCGCACAGCAGGACCACTGCAGGGACAACCACCATCAGATAGAACCACCATCAGGTAGAACCACCATCAGATAGAACCACCATCCACAGAAGCCTGTGGGGAGGGAGAGCACCGAGACTTTAGGAGAGGGTAATGTTGGTTTACGAGTACAGTAATATGATTAATATCTAAAATAATAATGATGATGATGATGGCAGCAGCACGCGTCAGCATGGCGACGGTAGGTGTCAGGACCAGGGTCCCGAAGGAACCACGATCTACGGAGACCTGCTAGGGGAGAAAGCACAAAAAAAACTCCCGGAAAGAAGCTGAATTAGTGATGTGCATTAATAAAACGTGAATTATGGTAGAACGAGAGCGTGAGAGAGGAGCTCGGTGTGTCCTAAGAATTCCCCCGGCATTCTAAGCCTATAGCAGCTTAACTAAGGGCTGGTCCGGGCTGACCTGAGCCAGCCCTAACTATAGGCAGAATCAAAGAGGAAAGTTTTAAGTTTTACTTTAAAAGAGCTGACCGAATCTGCCCCCCGGACTGAAAGTGGAACCTGGTTCCACAAAAGAGGAGCTTGATAACTGAAGGCTCTGGCCCCCAGCCTACTTTTTAAAACCATAGGAACAACAAGTAACCCAGTATCTATGGAGCGCAGCTGCCTTGTAGGGCAATAAGGTGTTACAAGCTCTTTAAGATACAACGTTGCCTCACCAGCAAGTGCCTTGTAGGTGAGGAGAAGTACCTTAAAATCTATTGGGACTGCACTGGGAGCCAGTGCAGAGAAGTTAATACAGGAGTGATATGATCCCTTTTCTTAGTTCTTGTTAATATACGTGCTGCAGCATTCTGAATCAACTGGAGAGGCTTAAGAGATTTACAAGAGCAGCCTGATAACAGAGAATTACAGTAGTCCAGTCTGGAAATGACAAACGCATGAACTAATTTTTTGCATCACTTTGAGACAGGAAGTTCCTGATTTTTGATATGTTACGTAGATGAAAATAGGCAGTCCTTGAAGTCTTCTTTATATGCGAGTTGAAGGTCATATCCTGGTCGAAGAGAACTCCCAGATTCCTGACAGTGCTGCTGGGTACCAGAGCAATTCCATCCATAAAAACTGTATCACGTGACAGCTGGCTTCGAAGGCGCTCTGGGCCTATCAGGATAACTTTTTCTGAGTTTAGCATCAGGAAGTTCCCGGTCATCCAAGTTTTGATGTCTCCAAGACATTCTTGAAGTCTAACTAGCTGGTCCGTCTCTTCTGGCTTGATCGACAGATACAGTTGAGTATCGTCTGCATAACAATGGAAGTTTATGCGGTGTTTCCTAATAAGACCGCCCAAAGGAAGCATATAGAGGGTAAATAAAATCGGTCCAAGTACAGAACTTTGTGGGACTCCGTGACCAACATTGGTGGTCTTTGAGGATTCACCGTTTACTAGCACAAACTGGGATCGGTCCGATAAGTAGGATTTAAACCAGCTGAGTGCAGTTCCTTTGATACCAATTAAAAGTTCTAGTCTCTGCAACAGGATACAATGGTCTATGGTATCAAATGCGGCACTGAGGTCCAGCAAGACAAGAAAAGAGATGAGTCCTTGGTCCGATGCAAGTAGAAGATCATTCGTAATGAATGAACGTAATGAACGTAATAGAATGACACACTCACTCCCTGTACTGTGGTGTCTTTTTCTTTCGAGATGTCTGGAACAAAGTGGTGTGTCTTTGTGTGTGTGTGAAGGAGGGTGGCCTGGTGGCAGGCAGACCAGATCGCGTGGCAGGAATGTCTGTGAGTGTGAACCTATTATAATGGAGCCAAATAGCAATAGGGGACTGATGCGTGAGACAACCGTTGCTCTGTTGATCTAAAGAATGAAAAGTGGCATGGCTGTTGAATCTGATGATAGCTTTTTTGTCTCTAAATGTCTCGTCACATTCTTTGCTACTATCTTAAACTGCAGTTCTAAAAGCATCTGATTTGTTTTTACAGGTGACATTTATAGTATCCTGCTTTGAGCAACTTTGAGTTGCTTTGAAAAAGTGTCAGGCTTGAAAACGTAATGTGTGTGCGGCCACTACGGCTAAATGATGTGAGAACGGATCCGGGTGTGAATGGGCTCACTTTGCCTTTACAAATGAGGGTTCTGTCTCTACTGGCCAGGTCCGTGCTGACATGGGCGTGCTGTGCAGAGTCCCAGAGTCGTCAGTGTTTGGCACTGATGGGGATTTTGGGGGGCGTGAATAAGGGAGTATATGTGTGCTAAGGCAAGTAAATAAACAAGGACAAGCCTGACAGGGTAGACATGCCCATAGAGAGGACAGCACATGTCAGTTTGCAAAGCAGCCATTCCCACCACGGACTCCTAGAGGGGACAGCAGATCTGAAATGATTGAGTTTGATGCTAATAGCTTCACATTTCTTGCTCGAGTGTTTGCGTGTACAGAGGACAGAGGTTTTAGTTCAAATTGGTCTTGAACTATTGCATTTAAATTCAAGTTTTTAGCGACTGTATACGTCCACGACAGCTCTATCTTGGCTTCGGCGGTACCTTGTCAGCACGTATGCACACTTGTTCTTGCGTGCAAATGTCTCGATTCTGCAGAACAACAGCTGTATGTCGTGACAAGGATCATTTGTTGTCTGACACCCATGGCAGCCCGTCGTGCTGCTTCCACACTAACCCATGACCGTTCCACTGCCCCGCCTGTGGCAGCTGTGGAAGATGGCATGATGGCGGTGGTGTGTGTGTGTGTGTGTACGTGTGTACTTCAAGGAATTTTGTCGCGCTCCTGAGCTTTATCCTTTTCTCCAGGAATGAGCTCCTATATGTAGACAGTCCCCAGAGGACGGCTTGAATGAACAGGCTCACTAATGTGGACGGAACCAGAACCCAGCAGTTCCCCTTCAAAGACAATGCTCGGCCCTCCATGTATCATTCTCTCTGACAGCTCATTTCTCAGGCTGGTCTATACGGGACTGTGAGTGCATACATCTGAACTGGTACACTCTTTTTGCGTGGATCAGTTCTCTATCTGTTTCCGTCCCACGAGCTCTGATGTTTATATATATTTGTAATAATGTTTAATATTTTTTTAGCTTGATCCCTCTGTCTTTGCTGCACAACTCGGTTGGGAGTGCCTTGTTTGTGTCTCGCCGAAGGCCCTTGTCCTATTGTTGGCAGTGTATTTAGTTCAGGTAGGGAACAGGAGAGGGACATATTACCCATCACATGTTTAGGTCTTCTCCTTTGTTGCTACGGACTTTTCTTCAGTATTAACAAATGGATCATGTGAATCAGGAAGTGATGATATCACAGCGTTTTGGATTTAGAGACCTCCAGAGTTTGCTTAGGAGTGTATGATGCAGCTGTCTTAGGAGAAAGGAGATATTACTTTTCTGTCAAAGTGGAAGACATGAAGTGTGATTCCTGTCTAGACCCGTCTGAGCCGGACGCTTCACTGCTTTGCTCTGACGCTTTGGTTGGACAGCCTGCTCGAGGTGAGGTGGTAACGTCTCTCGTGATTCTCTTGTGAGATGTGTCTCCTTAAAACCTTCACCGTACTAGCTTTCCTGAGGGAATTGTTCAATTTCCTGTTGCACAAAAGACGATTGGTGTTTTCCACCTTCAGGTTATGAGGATGGCGGAGAGCTGACTTGATGGAAGGGACTCGCTTTTTTCCCTCGTCTTATTTCTATTGGACTGGAAGCTAATGTTTACCCAAGCGTATTTAACACTAGGGACGGCAATTGGATGAAATCCAGTACACAGGCTCAGGCTCCCTCAGGATGGTAAATTTAATAAACATATATCTATAAATATGAAATGTATATAATGTTTCTTATGAAATGAGCAAGATTTTTACTTTGATTAAAAAACTAAAAAAATAACTTTTCTATTAAGAACTATTGTGGCTAAGCAGAATATACGTTCAGAAAAAGCAGCACACACATGAACCCCTGACCTTTTCTCTTGTTTCACAATTATGGATTTCTTGGACTCTCAAAGAAGATGTCACTTGTGACTCATTATCCAAATCCGGAGGTGGGTTCCATGTGTTTTCAACGAAGATAAAGTTTCAGCTTCTTTTGTAGCGCATCACTCCTTCCACTGGTGTGTAACCTAAAGGTTTCTCCGGCTAAGAGGGGTCGGATTGACTGAAAGTTGTGTAAATATTAGTAAAGAAGAGTGGTTGTGCGGTGACGTTTCCTGCAGCCGGTCTGTTTGCACTGACATGATTTCTCTCTTCCCTCTTACAGGAGATGTTTACATACAGCCAACACAGGACACAAAGAATCCTGTTATATACGGCGTCTTCTCTGTCTCTGGGTTAGTGTGCAATAACAGATAATGTCTATCAATATCACCATCATCTGTTTGATATTTTTCTAGATTTTTTATTTTCATTCTGCAGGATGCGTCTCCCTGACCTTCCTCTGTCCTTACTTGGTGTTCACAGCTCTGTCTTCAAAGGCTCAGCAGTTTGTGTGTACTCCATGGCTGACATCCGCATGGTCTTCAACGGACCATTCGCCCACAAAGAGGGTCCCAATTACCAGTGGGTGGCCTACAGCGGGAAGATCCCCTACCCGCGACCCGGCACAGTGAGTCTCAAACTGGGGCTGACCCCACACATTAAAACTCAGAGCAAGCTGGCATAACATCAGCTTTTCTCAGACCCAGACCTCAAATAGAAACCATCTGAACAAGGTGCAGGCATCAGCTTAACAACATAGGCTTTTTTAATGTGATTATATCAATTATTTTTCATGGGTTTTACCCCAAACGCAGAATGTGAACGCTTCTGTTTCTCTTTCAGTGCCCTGGAGGAACATTCACCCCCAACATGAAGTCCACTAAGGACTATCCAGATGAAGTGATTAACTTCATGAGGAATCACCCTGCCATGTACAACGCTGTGTACCCGGTACACAAGCGCCCCCTGGTGGTTCGGACCAATGTGGACTATGAGTTCACCACCATCACTGTCGACCAAGTGGCAGCTGCAGACGGCAACTATGAAGTTCTCTTTTTAGGAACTGGTGAGTGTTTTGCAACATAATACATTTTTGCTTGATAGAATAGAGAGAAAAAGCAAAATGTTGTTTTTTTACATTGCGTACAAGACGCTATTCTGAGTGAAACAGTTTCACAGTAAACACTTTGATCAGAGTCAGAAGAATGAACGACAGTGAGAAGCTGACTAATGAGGCAAACAATCTCTCTGTGGAAATCAGGAATCAGGAAACATTTATTAGCAAAATATGTCAGACATACAAGGAATTTGACTTGGCGGTTGGTGCGTAACAGCAGACAATTAGACAATGGACAACAAGACAGTACGACATAGTGCAAGAGGAATAAAATAAGATGTAATGCTATGGGTTAGTATATACGGCTATGTCTTTTAAAGTTAAAAAAATGTTAAAAAGTAAAAAAATGAAAGTGACAAAGAGCAGCGGAGCACCGTGGCAGCCATCATTGGCCATATAGGGACAAATAATTGTCTTCCCTGCAATCATTTATCACCACAAGAAAAGAATTCTTCTCTTTTGTGCTCAATTGAGAATTTAACCAATCATAGAGTTTCACACTATTCAGTAAACAACAGGAGATTTGTACCTGGAGGGCACGGGTGGATCAGTAGCAGGAGGGAGAGAAAAGAAACAGGGGGTAAGAAGAGAAGGGGGGGGGGGGGGTACAGATACAACATCCATCACCCTAATCTCGCTCACTGGTGTAAAAGAGATTATCCGTCCGTCTGTCTGTCTGCCTGTCTGCATGCCTTGAACCTTTAATAAGGCTCCAGGATGACAGCAGGGGCCACCACGCAGGATGCAGCCCTCGCATATCGCATAGGACGCCCTGTACTGGCTCCTTTGTTCGTCTGTGCACGACGGGGAGAAGCCACTTTGGAGGAATGTCCGTCCTTTCAGTTGCTGTCAGATGCAGCCATTCATTCCTTAATGGTGCCGCAGTCATACTACATCTCAGGTATCCTGCTCAGAGGAATGCCTAACTCTTTGCAGAAATCAAACAGGGTTGTCTTATGGCGTCCAGATGAATAGGTCAAGGCAGGAGGGGGGCTGAGGATGACAGAAGGGGTTTGTCATGTTAAGTGGAACGGAGCCTCACGTCATTGAGGAGAGTGTAAAGCATAGAGAAGAGGGGAAGAATACAGAAGAGCCTGTTAGAAGAATAACATGGGAATCTGCTGACAGGCAGGGTGGTGTGAGCTTGCAGGTATGTGGCTGACAGGTGTGTGTTGTGGTCCGCAGACAAGGGAACAGTACAGAAAGTCATCGTTCTGCCCAGAGACGACCTGCAGACTGAGGAGCTGGTCCTCGAGGAGGTTGAGGTTTTCAAGGTGAGCTTCTATTGACCTTTTGTCTACATTTCTCTCTCTCTCTCTTCTTAACACTCAAAATGTCTTTGTCCTTTCTAATCATCTGTTTTCTGCTCATTCCTCTGTACATATCTATCTTTTAACGTACTCACAATGTGTTCTTTTCTCTGTTAAGGTTCCCACTCCAATTACAACAATGAAGATCTCATCCAAAAGAGTAAGCAAATCTGTGCAAATGATCTTCCTAATCTCTGCTCACATAAAAAGGAAAGAGACCATCTTCCGCAGAAAGGTCAAAGCTACATACATACGCAGCTGTGCTTCAATGCTTCATAATTCATAGTAAAGCAGTCTGAGGGAGACAATGAAGACGGATGGAAAAGACACTGTAGCTGCAGTGTTGTCTTCAGTGTGATTGTAAGACTACGACGACACTCCACACACAGAGTTTGTGTTTCAAACAGCCTGCCAGAAAGATTTCAAACCGCTAAACTTATAATGATGACGGCAACCGGATAGATAGGAGCTCATCCAGAGTCTGCTGCAGGAGAGCATGTACATTACATCCATCTGGGTTTATGAAGTATTTTATGGAGGGAAATACTGGGCGAAGCGACTTAAATCTCTTAGGGTTCACAATTTCAGATGGAAAATTCATGCACCGAGGGTTGATTGCTGATCTCTTGTATCCCAGATGTTCAGATCTGAATATTACATCTGGAATATTAATGTATGAACCTGATTTATATTTTGAGAACCAATTTCTTCTGGAATTAAATGAATTGTACTACTTTTAATACTGGGCACTGGTTAACCCTAAAATAAATATATATACAGTAGCAGTCATTAAATTTAATGAGTAAGTAATTCGATGAGCAGCTGTCCCAACAAAACCTGATGTTTTCTCTTCCCCTAACACAATCCTTCATCCTCTTCTCTCTCAACAGCAACAGCTATACGTGTCATCGGCCACAGGGCTGACCCAGTTGGCTCTCCACCGCTGTGATGTGTACGGCGAGGCCTGTGCTGACTGCTGTCTGGCCAGAGACCCTTACTGCGCCTGGGACGGCAAGTCCTGCTCCCGTTACTCCGCCTCGCAGAAGAGGTGAGCACCAGTGGCAGCTGACTCAGCTGGCTTGTTCTGGTACCCAGATTAGCCTGTAAACCAATTGTCTGCTTAAATGTCAATGTAGCGTGTTTAAATTGTACATTCCTCATGGTCCTTGGGTAAAG
This sequence comes from Gasterosteus aculeatus, assembly GCF_964276395.1. Lineage (NCBI taxonomy): Eukaryota > Metazoa > Chordata > Actinopteri > Perciformes > Gasterosteidae > Gasterosteus > Gasterosteus aculeatus. The sequence continues at coordinate 21,437,574 of NC_135705.1, forward strand.
TGTGGATTAGGCTCCACTAATAAATCATGCACCTTTTAAACTAGTAACAAGCTAATGATGTAAATTTGCATGCTTGTTATAACGTAATGGTGTGGTGATTTGCGGGTGGATCCATTTAAACAGGATACTTGAATGGCTTGCGGTTGCTTTATTATCTTTTTTCTCTCCTTATTCGGCAATACTGGTCTGACCCCTTTAGACGTAGCCGGCGGCAGGACGTCAAGTACGGAAACCCCATCCGCCAATGCCGAGGCTTCAACTCTAACAGTAAGACGTCTGTTCTTCATCAGTTGTTCTCCCATCCTTTCTATTTGTTTGTTAATGACCCTGAGAAAGACTCGCCTGCTGTTGATGGTTTTCAGCGTTCAGCGCTGTAATGACGCTATTCCAGCAGCTTTATGGTAATCTGTGACAGCCGTATTGCTAAAAGGACTTCTCTTCGCCGCGCCCGAGGTTGTGGTTGTAAGGAGCTCATGGTAATGAGTGTTTTGGTTGCCATGGAAACTCCCCTCTCTCTCTTCCCCGCAGCCAATAAGAACACTCTGGAGATGGTGCAGTACGGGGTGGAGGGGAGCAGTACCTTCCTGGAGTGTCAGGCCCGCTCTCCACATGCTCTCATCAAATGGCATCTGCAGAGAGACAACAGCGAGCGCAGGAAAGAGGTGACACATTGTGTATTCATCACAGAGGCTCCTTACAGAAGCGTATCCATCGTGTTTGTGGCCGGTTTACTCAAAATTCATATTTATAAAAATGTCAACTCCCCAAACATGTCAGACCATTCCTTACTGGGTGTGGCCCAGTATTTCATTTCACTTGAGAAGATGAATTGGAGATTTAATGCAGTATGACACATGTTATAAATGACCCCAGTATAATTCTTGTATTAATCCCTGTTAGCAAGATTATGTGATTGAAGATCTGACTAAACGGGGGCTGATTTCAGACCTCCGACTGTGCTCGGGTCCAAGGGAAGGACACATAAAGAAAAAACCCTCTGTACTGATACATAACCCTGAGGCCCTAGTTAAAGTTTTATTGAAACGGTGTTGCTGCCTCTCTTTTATTGGCTATGCCGTTGGATGCTCTCTATCCCCAACGGCTGCTGCCTTGCACTTCTGAGCTGAAGAGCGGCGCTTATCAGTTTCCTTGTTGTGGATGTACAGATTTCTGGGGAATTAATCCAAGAGATGCTATTTGATTACCTTAGAATTTATTCATTTTTCAAAGATATGAATCAACCAAGCAGACCAAAACAGTGGACATATGAACAAATACATTATATTTTATTTAAAGTCCCCCTCCCCTCACTGACACATTTCCTTAAAAAAATGCTTACAACTTAGTCCGATCTCTAAACCCAGAGAAATCAGACTTTCACAGTGGGTGAGATCTCAGATACGGACATATGTCTAAAAATGTTCAGTCAGAGAATAAGATGCTTAGTATAACGCCTGACTAAGAGAAGTGTATATAGTTTTAAGTTGAATAATTCATTCTTTTTGAGATGTAAATCGGCTTATTCTTGTTCTTGTTCTTTTGAGTTTGTGTCCTTATGGTTGAAATGCACTTATTGTAAGTGGCTTTGGATAAAAGCTAAATAACATGTGATGTAATGATTAGTTTTCACCTGATGTTGCAGAAAATGAGACACTAGAGAACCTTCTGCTGAAGCCTCACCCCCTTCCAGTATCCGTCTATAGAAATAGAAATTGTTGTGTAAATTCAGAGGATGAACTCTTTTTCTCTGCAGATGCGCTCTGATGGTCGCATTCTGAAGACCGAGCAAGGCCTCCTGCTGCGGTCCCTGCAGCCCTCGGACTCCGGCATGTACCAGTGTACGGCCACGGAGAAGAACTTCAAACACACGCTGGTCAAGCTTCAGCTGGTGGTGCTGTCGGGTCGGGCTGTCAACAACGTGCTGGTGGAGGGCGGAGGAGGGCTGGTGCCGTCTTTACACGCGGGCAGCACCCAGTGGACCCCCAGCGCGGGCCAGTACAAGGACCTGCTGACCATCCTGAGCCAGCCAGAGATGAGCCTGATCAATCAGTACTGCCAGGACTACTGGCAGTTCGGAGACCCGCTGCTGGGCGCCCTCAAGGCCAAAGACCTGAAGGAGCTCAAGGAGCAGAAGAAGCCCCGGAACCGCCGGCACCACAGGGAGGGGGAAAGGGAGGGGGAGGAGAACGAGGAGCTACATGAGGTAGATACATGAGAAGCTCAGCTTTGTGTCTAAAAGAGCCTCAAGCACCCCCCCCCCCACCACCACCACCACCATCACCACCTTGCGAAAACTGGGAGAGACTCATTGAAGGTAGCAAACGTGAAAAGTAAAAATCCACAAATCCCTAAAAAGGCAAACTAAGAAAAAAAAGAGGCTTTCAAACACACATCCTCTCAAACAATAAGATATATGATACACCGTATTTATTGTAGGTTGTATATAGAATCATTCTGTGGATTACTTTGTACTTATAGAAAAAAAACGTGCTCTTTGTGTAAAGTTACCTTTGGGGCAAATATTATTGTTCTTATGATGTTGTTAATTTTATTGTTGCTGTTACTGTCATTACAAAACTCATCTGTCAGCATCGTATGACCTTGGCAACTCTTTGGAATGCCTGTCGGGCATGTGAGCTTTGAGAAGCTCTGACGGTGAGATGAGTTGTTGATGAGGGGTGATGGACGCAAGTTCCTCATGGCTGCATGCAGAGAGACACTTAATGTTGCACTGGGACCATCGTGGCCCAGTTATTCTGGGGAAACAGTCTTTTCTCAAAGCCAACCCAGATGTAGAGTATTGAAATATTCTCACAGGTGTTAATAGGAAACTGGTGCTTGCCCTGATTGTATTTCCTTCCTTATTGGAGGATTGATTGTAAAATGATCCAGTGTCTTTGCAGCTATTCAGCCCAGACACCCATTTGGATTATTGAAATCTCAACAGCACTGGCCACAACTTCAAGTTTAAAAAGATCTGTTTGTCGAATCAAATCTATGACGTAATAGGGGCTATTTTTAAATGCAAACATCTTTGAAATGAGATCGAGGTGCAATAAAAGTCACGGTTCTGCACAAGGGGCATTATTTCTTAACTTTGAGGGGACTTTGGCTGGGGCCAAATGCAAAAAGCACACTCGGGCAAGTATAGTTGATAGTTCTGTAAAAAAAAAAAAAACATCCAGTTGAAGATGTCAAAGAGATGCAGCGTTCAGACAACAGCTCTGAGACTCTATTGTCATCTATTGTCTTTTTCTCCTTTTACATGTGGAAAAAAACACATATACACAACAAAGCATTGTAACAATGTTGTGACACTAACCAAGATATTGGGAAGCTGGCTTTCATTGTGTGCATGAACCTGTATTTGTCCTGTAATTCTGATAAGATACTATGTGGTATTCTTTCCTGCTTTTCATCTCTCTGGCTGTACGGTCGCTGAGGGACATTCCTGGGGACATTGGGGAAAATAAATGCTTTAAAGAAACACCCTCAATACAAATATACCTTATATAAGCACGATGCATCTTTTCATTGACATTGAAATACATTTTGGATTTTGTTAATTAAGTGAAATACGATTCGGTTAGCACATAATGAGATACCGTCTTATTCAATGGCATATGAAGTATGAAGGTGCAGTTATTATATTAAGGTGTGTCATGGTCCTATCCAGAATTGTTATGCTCCTCAAAAGCAGTAAAGCATTTCTCCTTTGAGGGAAATTAATGCCATTTTCATGTATAAGACACATGTGGAATTTATATATCATTCTGATATGTTGAGGCTTTTAATACAGCGTGTCTCATATTCAGGCTGCTATGAATTCCTTTGGGAAGATGCATCAATCATTCATACCCAGGTATATCTATCTGCTCCTCGTGTCTGTCTGCATTCCCACAATCCACCACAGTTCCTGGTTCTCTGCTCCAGATGAGACCAGGGGTTATATATACAACAAACGAAAAAAAAGACACAAAGAAAGGTTGTACAATTCTTTTTTTTTTTTTTTTAGAAAACGTCTGTAGTTTTTGAATGTTTATTGTTTGTTTTTGTACTTCTGCATCATCAGACTTTATGGAAAAAAAGAAAAAACTAAATGCACAAAGGTGATGTTCTTGTAATGGCTTGTGTAAATGACGCTCTCTTCCCTTTCCGTTGTTGTTGCCGACTAATAAATTAAAGCTCTATATTTTATAAGAATGGAATGCTCCCCCCCCTTCATTGTGATTGGCTTGATCCTGGTTGTTTTCCATGTTCTGCCCAGAATCCCCTGGATCCTTGGAATAAAGTTCTACCTGTTAAAGAGATATGTATGCAGATTTGTATAAAACATACACATTGCATTTATATTTATTATCGGAAAGTAAAACACGTCGCCAGGGAAGGACGCAGGGGGATAAATGCTCGGTTTTAGTCGGTGTCTGTACCTCTATACCTATATAGATAGGTTCATAATCCTTGAGCAGTTAATATGTTCGGATGAGCTTGTATGTGAAGGTTAATTACTTGAATGATAGATGTTGAGCTAGATAATGAGAATTTATCTGTGGGAGATCGCGCAAGCTTTAAACCAATACTTATTTATCAAAAAGTTGAGCCTATTACACCAATTCGCCTTTACAACAAAACTGTTGTTAAAAAAAGCCACTGACCAAACATGGTTATTGTATAACATGATGCACGCTGCCTCTATTAGACATGCACGTGCTCAACGGTTGGCTCCATTCTCTCAGCGACAGTGGCCTGCAGCTCTCTTTCATCCGTCTCCTGGAGGTCCTGTGCTTTCTCGCCTTTCAGCGCACACTCAGCCAGAGAATGTTACAGTCCTGCACAAGCGTGTCATTGTTCCCAACCGTTAGATGCAGCAGTCACAGCTGGATGATGCCCTCTTCCACCTCCAGGAAATAGGCCATAGGCGAATGTGGGCCTCGCCTTTGAAAGTTTAATGTCATGCAATGGTGCACACCATGTTGTGTGGTGATGTTACAATACATTTGAATTTACTTTGATTCCGTGCATGTTCCATATCTGGCTCTCGGACACAAAGGGTTCTTTACACCCGCCGGTCGACCACAGTTCAAATTGGCCGATATGGCTAAACTTTTCATCTATTGACAAATATTTCATGTATCTCCTAGTTTCTGAAGATCCCTTTCTTCGTAGGTTTGCCAAATGTTGTGACTTGAGACCAGATTCTGTTAAACCAGTTGAATCAGAAGGAATGTGTGTTTGGTGCCGTTTGGCTCACATCAGCGTGTTTTAGGGTGAGATAGTTAAGCCCGTCAGAATTTTGCTTGTCATTTAAGCCCTGATGACTCCTAAACACACATTCTCCCACAACAATCTAGGACAAAGTATACATGATTTATTATTTATGGATGACATACAAAAAAATGTGGGAACTTGTTTTGTGCCACAAAATAAATAGAATTTTAATTAAATTCAACCGAGCAAACACAATGATAAAATAATAATAAGGAAATTCCCATCCTTTCTCTTTTTCTATACATCATACAGATGATAATAATGTAATGTAATATTCTTGCAAAATCCCCAAAAACAATCAATCAAATGGGCATTTGGGAAGTATAAAATGTTACAACAGAATTCAGAGCAAATATGAATGCAGAAAACTCCAGAAAAGACCACCTCAGGTGCTTCATAATCCATTACATAAAAAACTAGGAAACCTGCTTGAAGAGCAGATAACATGTGTTCTGTATTTGACTGCAATGTCATAAATGTGTGCACTATAAGGACAACATGTAGACGCTGGTTTGGGCATCCGCATGTGATTTTAATTTAATATGTATCCCGCAAAAGTTATCCCATAAAAGAATTTCATCTGCTCAATTCAGCCCAATGACATATTGTAAAAAGTGGAGATGAGAACCTGTCTGCAGACTCCTTTTCACCCTAGAATGTGAGAATAATCCTTCCAGAACAAAGCAGAGGGAGGTCAGATGTTTTGGGAAACCATCAGGCATCAGATGACATTTGGGCTTTAGAGGACTGTAGTCCCCCATTTTCATTACTCTGCTCCCTTCGCTTATCTGATCCCTGTCAAGGAGCAGCGAGGCAGAGGAGTGGACAGTCCTGAGCACAGTGGCTGTTCAAGTCATATCTGCATTATCGTGGCGCAGGGGTAGTGAGGGTGCACTGGGAACCATCAAGGTTGGTGGTTCGAGTCCTGGCTGCCCCATGTCCTGTGTCAAAGTGTCCCCGAGCAAGACACCTAACCCCTAATTGCTCCCTGGACAAAATGAAGAAGCCGTGGGTTAAAAATGTAATGTTAGTTGCTTTGGATAAAAGCGTCAGCTAAATGACTTCAAATCCAGCTGCCTCGGAATCAGAAACCAAAGGGCTGATCCACATTTAGGGAATTCCACGACAAAGTTGACCCGACCCGACCTGATCAGACATGTGCACCATTCTTCAGAAAGCAACAGAGGTGCGGTTCTACAGGGTATTGTCTCCACAGCGGCACGTCGCATGACCGTGCCAAGCGATGACATCACCAACACCATTCAATTGACTTTTTCTAATGTGGAATGTTATCGGGGAGTCGGATCTGGTGCTCGGTGTCTCTCACGGTGCGGAGCAGTAGAGCACTCTGCATTGTTGGAAAAGAGAGACTTTTGGATAGTGAGAGTTTTTAATGTATTGAAACTCGCTCACAGGGATGAACCTGCCTGAACCTGGAATCCATCACAAACAGGGTTGCAGAGTTTAGCTCTTAAAGTGACTGGCTGCTACATTTGATGCATCACCCCATATTCTAGACATATTTTTAGGCTCTCTCATCCAGTAACTCCATACGGATTAGGCTGTAGGGACGTGATGCGAAGCAGGGAAAAGAGGGAACAATACTGCTCTCTGTTGTTTCTTTAGGGTCATAACAGGATTGCACATTATCAACCAGCAGGTGGCGTATTGTGACAGTGTCTGCTGTACCTTTGGGTCTGAAACAGCAAGGCTGGTGGGAAAAGTCTCAATAGTGCTCCAACCAACTGGCTAATATCTGAAACATTTTGTCATTAACCTTCATAAATGATTGTTCGTCGATTAAGCTATAGACGCGTTCCCATCTGACATTAATATTCATAACAGTTAATTGTTGTTATATTAGAAAATAACCCCCGTTTTTTTGGCCATCTAATGAACCTCAGCGGCATGCTGAAAGCTGAGACAGTCAACCGATAAGGGGAGCTGCTGTGATTGATTGTTTTTCTTAATCCCTAAACGCCAATGAATGGATGTTACAAAGCGAACGCATTAATCATTATCAAGATTCTTGGAATATTGTCATCATTATGCCTGGTAGTTTCCTAAAATGGAAACATCATCAGAAGTGTCCGTATTACAATTATTGTGGCCGTAGATGGATTCTTGCTTGCTGTTACTTAAACATTTCCAAAAAATAACTCAATGTGCAACTAATGTCTTGGATACTATTTTAGTTTAGTTAGAATTATAATAGAATTACTATTTTCTTTTGAGAGGATTGTATTTTGTATTTTCCTTCTGTCAAAGACACATTTCTTCCCGAAGTGATGAAAGGACACAGGGGCACACTTACGATCCCCCTGAGCCCCGATGAGTGTATGGATGGCTGCACATCTGTCTATGATGGACGTGAAAAAGAGAGATAATCTCCCACCAGGAAGCCTTTTGAGGCCCTGCAAAGTCAGCTCTCTGCATCATTATTCCAACAAGATGAAATTCAAGTATCATCTAAGTGTCACCAAACGGCACTACTGGGAACACAGGTTCACACCCCACCAGGACGGCTGCTACGCTTGTGCTAAGTGAGTGTAACACAGATCCTCTTCTACAGCAGATGACGAAGGTTTTTTCCCCACATTTATTTGAGACAATCCTCCAGATCTCACAGAGCCGTCCTTTTGGAGAGACTCGATGTCGCGTCCGTCCACTCTGAAGCGGAATGAAGAGGATTACTGATAAATAAACAGATGAAATAGAATTTTATTTTTTTACCATTAAAGTCATCACCCTAGTCAAGTAGTACAGTAAAGAGCTCACAAAATGCAAGACAGGACCTACAGGTGACCACTGGTCCTGGCAAACACCACATCTACAAATACACCTGTAAGTGCGCGGCGAAATGAACAGAGGTGGAATATTAAATACAGTGAGGAATGCATTGTGGGGGTGGGGAGAGGAAAGCCTTGCTTTAAACTGTGTAACAGTGTTCAAACTGTATTTATTTGCCATCCAAACAAAGAAAACAGGCAACATGAAATAATCTGATTACTTTTATAGTCTCTGATATTCTTCACTTTAAGCCTCTACTCTAAATATATATTAAACAATGTAAGAAATCAAATAGTTGTATATTCTGAATGATCGGCCTGTCTAAGCACAATTTCAAAGTAGATACATGTATGATAAAGTAAATATGGATATTCCACAGATATTAACGGTTTTCTTCCAAAGTTCAGTTTCATCTAAAATGCACATTTTCATATAAATTCACAGGTGTTCACAGTTGACAACAGATTGGAAATGTTATACTTTGGACATGGAATCTGATCATTACATTGACAATGATGCTGCTGTATTCATACATAGATCGACAAGTTATCTATGTGACAAAAGTAAGAGATCATATGTCAGCGTTTGTCTCTGGATAAAAAGTCTATTGGACCGAATAGTCCCAACAAACTTTGTCCTTACTAAAGATACGTTGGCTGCTATGACTGTTTTAGTAATGATGCAGATGGGCTTGGCCCACTTGGAGCCCCACAGACACTAAACAGCATTGAATTGTTATTGGATCCCAGGGGTCACTGACCATACATCGGTATTTGACAAGTTAGGTAAATGTATATTTTTGTAAGAGGTAGTTCCTTTCAAAATATACATTTTTCCTTCTTCCTTTTTCCTTCTGTAGTGATATTTTTACACTGCTCACAATAAGGTCTGTAGATCCTTGATGTATTAATGTTCAAATGTATTTTTTGGAGTATTGAGCACCACAAGCCAAGTGAAAACTCACACAAAACAACTCTAGAATGATAAGTAGCACTACGTGCAAGTAGATCAATATCTAAAATATGTTTGTTTGATTTGGAACTGTCCCTTTAAATTGCCAAATTGGGTCGCACAGCTGGCAAGGACGATAAACTTCTGCTTACAGGTGAATGGACTCGATGGAATGGACACTAGGAATCACAGTTTCTGCAGCCAGTCGAATATTGCTCAACTTAGTTAGTTAGTTCCAGAGAAATCTTTCTGTTGCTCGTTATTAATGGTCAAAGGGACCAAAGGGCAACAAGAAAGGAAAGATTGTTATTAGGATTCATCAAGTATAAGGAGAAAATTCTATGGAATAAATATATGACTGAAAGTGTTAAAAAACAACATAAACAGAAAGAAAGAAAAAAGGTATGGCAATAAAACTATTCATGAATTAACAATACGTTCAGAAATATCAAACAAAGGATTCCCATAATTCTCTATAACACAGAAAAGATGACTGTTGTCACCAAAAGGTCAAAATGGTGTGTGGCTTCCTTTTGACCACATGTCCGTTAATGCACATTTTGATTTACAGTTATTACAAAATATTAAGACATATGTGGCATTTTGAGTCCAGATCCATTTAAACCACAGCACATTTGTGTAAAGGGAATCCTATCTAACAAATTCACTTTTTTGTGACGTGATGAATAAAGACATTGTGAAGTCTCTAAAAAAAGAAAAGCTACAAATGAATTTGAATGCATAGAGCTCATATATAATGCAGACTGTAATTTTCTCCTTCACATAACTAACATTGACGGCAAGGGTGCTAAAACAGTCGCGATAGACAGCACAATGTATCGTGTGCTATTGAAAAGAACGTCAGCCTCGGCGAGCGTTCTGCGGCGTGTGATAAGACGTTGAGAAGCATGGCGGTGTAGCATCTTTATCCAACAAGTATTTGAGTGTAAAATGAACAGCAAAAAGTAAGAATGCATGCTGTTTTGGCTACTTCTACAAAGGTCTCTATGTACAATCTTTACACCTACAGCTATGAGGTTCTTCCCTGAGCAGGAAGGAACGTAGTGTTTGTGTGTGTGCAGGTGTGTGAAGCTGCCTAGTTCGAAATGCCCAATGGCTCCCAGTCACCAATCGAGCATTGTTTAACGGGAAATGACTCGTTGGTGTAGACAAAAATTAAGAGGGATAACAATATTGGCCCCGTAACAGGAATATGTGATCTTCGCCATGTGAGGACCAGCACTTATAGCACTTATTAAGTATCACGGTACAAGGAACATTTTCAGAAGCAATACTTTTCCACCGAATAAAAGGACAAATACTTTAATTGCAAGAAGTTTCTCAAGTTGGCTCATTAAAAATGAATCAAAGCCGTTCGCAGCACACTCTCGTCCTCCTCTATATCTCTCGTCACTAAGAGAAGATTAAGAAAGAACAATTTAGTTGTAAGCCACAGCTTGACAGCAAATCTGTTTGCCCCTAAACTCAAGTGTGTGGATATGGAAAAGATTTAAATAATCAGTGAAAAAAGACACATGACGTGTAAAAGGAAAGCAGCGCTGGGGACAGGTAGCACACTGCCTCCATGAGATGATACTAATGCTGCAAGTGAGAGAGAAGCGGAGTCAGTGTCACCATGCTAGCAGCTAACGTACAGTGTGCAGGAGTCGGCAGGGAGAACAAAGGTCATGAGAGTTCGGGTGGGCGGGGGTCGGGGGGGGTCTAACCCAGCTCTTCCCCGCCCTCTGCGGTTGCATGGGGCTCAGCCGAAGCTTCCCCATTACAGCGCGTTGTGGGCTCAGCCTCCTGTGGCGCAGGGCTCGGTTGCCGTGGCTCCGCGGGGGAGGCGGCCACCTCGCCTCCGGCCTCTGGTGCCGGTTGGTTTATCTCCGCCCCAGCAGGGAGCTCTGTGACGGCGGCAGGCACCTCCTCGGGTGTCGCGGAAGATGAAGGCGCAGAGGGGTCGGTGGCACCCTGGAGAGCCGCAGGGGCGCCGGCTGCAGGGGCGCCGGCTGCAGGGCTGGGCTCCGGGGCTCTCAGACGCTTCATGATGGTGGTGACCCGCACGGCTTTCTGTAAGAGGAGGGGACGACGAGCTGAACTCAAAGGGGTGCTTTGACCTGCGGACCTTGACTCTATGTGCTCTTGTGGTATACAATGATGAATTACTGCACGTCCATGTTTAAGGAGCACACAACCACGGTTGAACTTGATGAAGGTGACGTTGCATGAAAGGAGAACAGGAATGCTCACCTTCCATTTTGCTCTGGCGAAGTTCTTCTCTATTTGTGCGCACACATTTTCCTTAATGTTCTTATCTGAAGCCGCACCGCCGGAGATCCTGAGGTAGAAAATGGGAAAAACACAACTTATACTCAATGTATTGTTCATTTTATGGACTCGTAATTCTGGTTATTGAAATGATCCTTTGGGGAACATACATTACAGGTAATTTAGCAGACGCTTTTATCCAAAGCGACTTACATTACACTTTAAACCCATGGCTTTTTCACATTTTTTCCCAGGGAGCAATTAGGGGTTAGGTGTCTTGCTCAGGGACACTTCGACATGGAACATGGGGGTAAAAGTCATTGCATCACCAAAGTCACTAGAACACCATGTCTAAGAACAATTAATGCATGCAATATTTTGGGCCAATGCATTTGTTTCAGAAAGTCCAGGCGTTGTCATCTCTTTTTTTGTGCTTTCTCGCCTCGCAGGTCTCCGTAGATCGTAGTTCCATCTGGACCCTGGTCCTGACTCCTAGCCCGCGAACACCTAACCCTTCCAACACCACTGATATTCCCATTTCTATTGCTGTAAACATGAATGCGCATTACTAACTTTGTTTCTTCCATGGAGTATTTCTGCTTTCTTGCCACACAGGTTTCCATGGATCATGGTTCTGGACCCTGTTCCTGCCTCCTGCCGTGGCCCTGCTGACACCTGCTGCTGCTATCATTATTATTATTTTACATATTAATCATATTACTATGACTATCATCATAAACCAACATTACCCTCTCCTAAAGGCTGTGTGCTTTCCCTCCCCACAGGCTTTTGTGGATGATGGTTCTATGTGATGGTGATTCTATCTGATGGAGGTTCTATCTGATGGTAGTTCTATTTGATGGTGGTTCTGTCTAATGGTAGTTCTATTTGATGGTGGTTCTATCTGATTGTGGGTGTCCCTGCAGTGGTCCTGCCGTACACCTGCTTACTACTCGCAATTATTTGAATCATCTCTGTTATAGGAGTTGACTGTATTGTTCATCTTTCACATGGTTCATTGTGTACACATGGCATCTATTGTAGTCTGTCCATCAGGAGACGGATCCTCCTCTGACGTTCTCTCTGAGGCTTCTTCCATTTTTTCCCCATGCAAGGGTTTTTCATTGTTTGGGAAGTTGTTCCTGTGCCGATGGAGGGTTTGGGGACAGAGGATGTCGTATGTGTACAGACTGTAAAGCCCTCTGAGGCAAATTTGTAATTTGCGATTTTAGACTATACAAAATACAAGGGCTTATCGTTGAGTAAAGTGTACATGTTGATATGCTGTTGAGTTACAGCCCACTAAATTGTGAAGACTCATTAGGAACAGTGATTAGCCTTTTTGCTGCCTTTCTCTCTGGGGACACATGAGAAAGAAAGGCTGCTCTTTTGCTTCACATCACACAAACACATTCGGATCTCACTGCTATATAAAGCTGTGCCGCCTACCACTCATGGTTTATAGCCTCCTGGGCTGTCAGTCTCAGGTCTTGATCCACCTCCATCAGCCGAGCAACCAAACTCTTAGCTGTCAGGAAAATCACACAGAAGAAACTTAACTTAAAATCTATATGACATGTGTTTGGCCACTCCGGGGGTCATTGGAAGATAGCTGTAAGAGTGTTCCTTCCCATTGTTCACTGTATCCTTAAAGTACCTGAATCGGAGATTTCATCCCAGTAAGGAGAGTCAAACTCATAATCGCCGGCCAGGATCTTTCGGAATAAGTTCTTGTCATGGTTTTCAAAGTCGTCGTCGTCAGTTTCATCGTAGAAAGGAGGGTTGCCGGACAGCCTGAGGTTAAACAAAAAGAGAGAATCAGGTGTGAAGAAATATCTACATGTGTTTCATAATGCACCATCGTTACTGTAAATGTGGTGCAGTGCTTCTTGGTGTCTCACGTCTCCACTTACAGTATGTACATGATGACACCGGTTGCCCAGCAGTCCACAGGGCTGCCGTATCGCTGTCTGCCCACTACCTCTGGAGCTAAACCAGAGCATAGACACATCATCAGCCACATCACATGCTCCATAATGTCCTATCTGTGACTTTCGATATTCTCACCTAGGTACTCTGGTGTCCCACAGGGGTCTTTAATCAGCCGGCTCTCCAGCTTGGCAAGATGGAAGTCGCTGATGACTATTTTAGAGTGCTTCAGGCGATTGTAGTAAACCAAGTTCTCCAACTACAAAGAACAACATATTACAATGGAAACTTCAAGATGTGATTATGATTGGGGTCTTTCCTTTTGACGGCCAATTATCTAATGAACTTTTTGACTTTCAGTTGTGACATCATTTTCTGACGGAACGAATTTGAAGACTAAGTACTCAGACTGAAAACATCTAAAAGTTTAATTATCCAGTGCACATTAAAATTAATAAAAAGAAAGACATGCCAATGCCTCCACCAAGTTTGAGCTGACAGAGAGAGAAGCTTATCCAGGTTTTACCATGAATACTAATCATAGTGCACCCCCTTTTTCTCCATTAGTTAAATTTAAAATATGGCTGGTTGGTTTATGTCCTTTGTTTATTCATTAAATTCCTTTTCACTTAGTAACATTTGTTTTACATCAATAAATAATTTCTGAAGATCTGGGAACACAGTTGCATCTAATGATAATCTTCATATTAACATAAACGTAATCCTAGAAAAGATCCACAAATAGATTTGAGAAAACAGAGGAAACATTTTTTTTGTTTGGCTTAAAACGGTATTGACATAGAGTCTGAAGAGCACACAGCAGGAAGCCTTCCGACCCTTCCATTCCTCTGCTGATCTAGACCATCGGACGTACTGTGTATGTATCCATACCTACCTGCCTGTGTACTATAGGCGGGTTGGATGCTTAATGTCCATGAAGAGGATATTCTGTCTACGTAACGTGTTACCTTGAGGTTTCTGTGAACAATATGCAGGGAGTGGAGGTAGGCAACGGCCTCCAACACCTGGCGCACCACGTTGCTGGTGTCTCGCTCCGAGTAGTAGCCTTGGTCCAGGATCCAGTCAAATACCTCTCTGCCTGTTGCACTGAGGGAAAGAGAGGACCCGTAATGTTTGCTGTTGAAATTTATAAAAGTTCATTTCTCGGTGTTAACTGCACTGTAATTCTAATTGTATAATGAATATCTATATCAAAATATTTATCTTGAAAAGATTAAACATCTATAACCACCTATTGAAGGGCAATGGTTACACTTGCTTTCTCACAAATCTTTCGTTTTTTCTTTTTACCAGAATTCCTAAACTCTCAAATGTTTGTCCGCTAAGGACGACACAGTATGCCGTATTTAGTATATTCGTGGAAATGCTTCAAATTCTCCAAGAACACATGCTGATGAGAATGGAGCAGCCTGCCAGCAATCCCATCTGAAGTGGAGTTCATCTACTACTCATCTACTGGGCCTCAGAAAAAAAACAAGACAGCCTTTTCCCACCAGCTCGTCAGACATCTGAACTCACAGTTCAAGGAAGAGGAAGTACTCTTTTTTGGTCTCAAAGATGTCCACCAGTTGGAGGATATTGGGATGCTTCACCCTGAGGAGATGAGTCACAAAGGACGGGGCAGAGAGAGAGAAGAACACAAAGATCAAGAGAGAGCGATGTCAAGAGTCTTCATCATTCATTCTGTTGGGATTTACTAATGTAAAGACCTGTTTTAATGACACACTGCACTGGTGGCGGAGACAGAGAGAAGGAGCGTGCTAACTTAACACTTAACAGCACTGAATTCTGCATCTTCAGCTGCCCATCCACACACAACCACATATATGTGATCTGGTACATTCATGTGGCCGCTGTGCTGAGCAGCTGACTATGCCTCGGAATGTACATCTAACGCTAACCCTCAGAAGCTCAGGAAAAGCTTTCCACTGTTCGACTTTTGGAAAAGTATAAGAAATGTCCTTTTACCAAATGTCACTAAAAAAATACTAAAACAAAAATATCAAAAAGTCCATTTCAGTAGCAAATGGAGAAATATTGGGGCACAGCTTGGCTTACCGCACCACATAACACTCAGACAGCGGTTATTCTCAGAAAGCACTTTTTCAATGACATAAGGATGAGGGGAATAGTGATAATACAGTTAAATGTGAGTCCACTTCATGCATCGGCCAACACTCCTGTTAAACACCCTCTGATCTTTGGCTTGTTATAAAAAACGTGCACTTTCAAAGACGCTCTACAGATCCAATTAAAGTTCAATTTCACCACAATAAATTCAATTCCATTTCATTTTTTATCACAAGAATATTTCTGAATTAAATTTTGATCGAAATACAGATGAGAAAAGTTCCACTCACATCAATGTGAAGGGAAACGTGTTACATTCTGAATGCAGTGTAACGTTTAATTAACAGCAATTCAACAGAATTGTCAGTACAGATGACTGATAGTGTGCAGGGTTTTTAATAATAATAAACAAATACATGAAGATGAATACCTCTTATCTTGCCTAATACCCCACTGCAAGCATTTTAAATTCAAATCTGTATTTGGTGTTCTGCAATTCTTCCCAGCCTTGACAATGTCATCATATCTTTCCCTCAAACCCCCTGCTGCTGATTACACCTCAAAAAACACGGAGCAGTGCGCATTGCTGTTATGGAGGCGTCTGAAGGGTCATTTACAGAGGAATATGAGTTCACACTTTGAAAGGTTTCTCATAAAGAAATCACAGTTTCATATTAATCTTGCTCCACTGCTTTGCCTGCTGTCAGCGACAAATTGTTTAATAAGGCCCAGTTTATGCTAATGTTGGTTTTACCTGAGAGTTAGATGATGACAGAGAAGTCGAGATAACATTCTTAGGAACAGGGGCTTTGTGTGATTCCTCAACAGAGGGAGATGCGCTTCACTTTCCTTATTTAAAGCAAGTGCCAATATGTGTTGTTGTTCTCTCATGCAATGTAGACTCCAGAGAAAAGCAACAACATTGACTAACTTACATCTTTAGGATGACGATCTCATTTTTGGCAGCCTTGCGGACTTTCCTTCCATCCTTTTTCATGAACTTTTTACAGGTATACATTTTCATTGTAGTTTTGTCCTTGGCTCTGAATATTTCACAGAACTCCTCACTGAAAAAAAAACATTGATGGTATTCAATATAATTTTGAGGGAATCATGATGCAAGTTGCAAGTTGTTGAAATACTCACGATTTAACAATCTGACCCAGATCATATTTATCTGTCACCTCCGAAGGATTGTTATAATCCTTCTTTTCCCCGATTGTTAAACAGCCAAACGGCATCCTCCTCCTCCTGACCTGTGGTGAGAGAAACAGACAGCGAGACAGTTAGAGGATTAGATGAGCAATTACCATTTCATCATCCATCAGGGCGTCATGGTCAGTCGTGGCGCCCCACCTGATGCTCATCATTTCTCTCCAATTTGGCCTCACATGGGGCCATAATATTACACAGGAAAAAAACATGCAGTAATGATGAGAAAGCCAAACAAAAGAGCCACCAGATGCAGCGTCAATGCGGAGGATCAATTTACGTACTTATCCTGAATGAGCCAGAGAGGGCCAGAGGCTCAATCTGCTGCACAGGCTGAACTTTATTATAATGCCTAACTCATATAAGCAATACAGCAGTCTGACAGTACCGGTGCTCCTCGGTGGAAGTGACTGTTACTCCGAGGCGACTGCTGCAACAAGTCAAGCATTTCCAATCAAAAATGGGAGCCGGCAATTACAGGCCCAGCACCCCAGGACTCTGAGGGGGTTGAAAGCACACTTGAAATGTCTAATTGTGGTGCAGCCTCTCTGCGCCTCTTTTAAATAGCGTGGGGGGGGGGGGGATTTGGCACCGGCCTTAGGCAACTTAACTGCAGGTTTGTTTGTTTTTCACTGAGAATGAAATGTTTGCTGTGGTTGTGATTTTTGAGGTTCAAGGGAAGAGGAGAGTTCTTTTGTTGTATCTCTGTCCCGGCCCTGTCAGAAAAAGAAACCAAAACAAGTGGGTATAAAACTAGCAGGGTCCAAACAGCCTTTGTGTGTGAATCTTGTCTGTATGCTTTGGCCCAATGGAATTACACTCACAATCCAGGTTTTTGATAAAGGTGATTTAGAGTTTTGTTAATCTAAATCAGGTTATTTGCTTTTTTTTAATAAACGTCCCTAAAATGGATCTCTTTAATTGTTATTACTAAGATACGATTCAAGCAGGTAACTGGAACAGGGATACTTTTAGAAGGTTACTGCTCCCAGAATAAAAAAAGAGCTTGAATTGACATTAAATCAGACACTAGAGTCTGGAGGATGCAAATTGAGTATAACTTGTGGGAACGATGTGGAAAAAGGGCATTTATTTTCAAGTCATTAGTTGTGCTCTTTTGTATACATGATTAACGTTTCATCCATGAGGGGATTAAAGTTCTCAAACAAATGAGACGTGGTCATTATTAGGGATGGGCTATATGGATCAAATCTGCTGTTACGGTATATGTCATTGTACATCGCAGTAACAACATACTTTATGTGATTCATATATTATAATATATACTATAAATGCAATGACAACCTTTTATTAGATTGAAAATGAAAGTAGGTTTTTGGTTAATTCACCAGCTCATTAATATCTCAAACATATGAAGGCAATTATGCCAAAATTCCTAATTGTAATAATGAGGAAACAGAAGTCTGAGTTTTCTGCTTCCAGGTTGGCTTACAAAAATACATCATCACTGCAGCAATCTGTAGCTGAATACATTCAAAGGAGAAAGATTTAATTAAGATGGAAAAGGGCAAATGGGATGTTTCTCTGGGTCTGAACAGTCTGTACTTGAAACTGATGAAGTAACGCAGATCATCGCTCAGAAAGGATTGCACAGCTTCCTATCTGCGGTAGAAACAGATTTATTTCCTGTCCACACAAAATCCACAGTCAGGGAGATGGATGTCCTCATGTAAATGTGAGCCAGCTTAAGACGTACAGCGTTATCTGTTCACTGTGGCTCCACAAACAGACTCGTAGGCCAATCTGAATGAACCTGAGCGGAGCGACATCGCACATTACCAAGAGAACGCTGTGCTCTCTGTGAACTTCCTCTTTCCCTCCGTGTCTGTGTTGGATAGTCCTTGTAAGAGGCTGGCCTCTCTCCCTCTCTGACTCTCAATATGTTGTAAATGTCTCTCTGAGGTAAATGCTCGGACTTTATGGAAGCAAAGTTCTGCAGGGGCTTAAATGGAACTACTCCTTAGTAAGTCCAAAGATCTATAGAAGCCCGCCGATAACAGAATACAAGAGAGGTGTTGTGGAGAGGGAAAGTAGACTGGAAAAAAAGAGAGAATCATGATGAAATATAATAAATCTGATGAGGAAGTCCAGATAATAGTAGTTATTTTCCAACAGATTATCATCATGAACCTGTGAAAAAAGTAGCTGACTAGGCAAACACGAACATTCAGAGACGTCCAAAACCAGATTAGCTCACCAAAAATCCAGAAAGAATCTCTGTCAGCCACTTGTCTTTTAGTGAAGGATGGAGAATTTGTGAAGCACTTCCAGTGGAAGTAGCAGGATGCCGGTGATATCATATAACCTAAGCAGCACTGGGCCATCTAGCTACATCACCACTTATTTTCCGCAGACGCAGTGAACAATTACAGGAAGGAAGATGGACGACGATAAAACTCCTTTACCTATTAGGCGAGTACAGCGCCTCCTCCACCCAGGCAAGCAGATAAGCAAATGAGGTTTTCCTTCTGCCGGGTGAAAAATCGATCGATCGAATCGGGCTGAACGCAGCTCCCATGTGCACAGTGTCAGTGTGTTTTAACTCAGCCACAGAGGGGATTATTTTACCTGCTGTTATTGTAGGGTACGCCTCGGGGAAATGGCTGCTATCGGTTTGGCATGGTAAGCCTTTTACCAACGCGAACAGCCGTAGCTAATCCCACCAAGTGGCTCCCTGGAGTTTTGTTTAGCATTTCGTTTTTGGCTCGATCTCTTTCCTTCTTCTCTGTCCTTCTTTGCCACATTTCTTCTGGAGGAAATATGTGGCTTCAGTGGCAACATGTTTTCTGATCCAGAAAGTGTGAAATCTTTCACTCCAACAACGTTGAATTAAAGACAGGGTGGATTGTCGGGCATAGAAAGCAAAGACTTTGACATTGAGAGCCGTAGTTGAACTTCATTGATGCAAATCTGACCTTGTATTAGTATCTGTATTTAATCTTAGTCTGCATTGGGTTTCATTCCCCTTACGCAATTTGCTGTAGATGAATGGCATGTTCAAGAGATGGTTGTAGAATGCAGATTTGCTGGCATGAGAGCATTTAATTGGTATGGTGTGCCCACTATCCTCTCAGCATTGCATTTGGAGCTGCTCTAATTCATATCGTTATGTGAACGATGTATCAAGCTGTAATAGAATTCAATCTTTCAATTTAGGAGAATTAGCACGGAGATCTGTTTCCCTTTGGCTCTATGAGAGGACGCTTGCATCTTTCAGCTCGGATCCCAGTGCCAACTCTTTTTAAAGTATGAAAACTCTCAGATGGAAATGTTCCCACAGCACTTTGTTGATCCACGATTGAGCGTTTTGAGCAACACAAGTCATTTAGTTTCGAACATGCTCATCTTGACTAAAATACCATCCATCCCCCTCGTTTTTTTTTCCTCTTTTACTGAGATGGTGTAGAGCCTCAGACTTACAAGGAACGGCCCTCCAGCTGCATGGCCACTATCCTGTAGGTCTCAAGCAACATCAATTTGAGGAAGGCGCCCAAGTTAACAAGGTGCTTGTTAGTCATGAGAACTGGAGGATGATAGAAAACCAGAAAATAAATTGTGGTTTGACTTTTGCAAACTTCTGAAATGAAAGACTGGAAGGAAACTACATTTGAGTTTAAGTTTTGGTAAAGCGTAACTAGCACCAAGATGTTTAAAGTCTCTGGCCTTTTCCCTCAGGTGGGTAAGCGCA
Organism: Gasterosteus aculeatus; assembly: GCF_964276395.1. Classification (NCBI taxonomy): domain Eukaryota; kingdom Metazoa; phylum Chordata; class Actinopteri; order Perciformes; family Gasterosteidae; genus Gasterosteus; species Gasterosteus aculeatus. Next base: position 21,457,795 of record NC_135705.1, read on the forward strand.
TAACACATCAAATAGGTGTCGGGTGTGAAGAGCAGCCACAGTCCAAAAAAACAGCCCGGCAGTAAAGCTTGATGCAGCTAGAACAGAAGCATCTAATAAATATGAATGGGTAAAGTGAACAATCATTTTACTCTTGTTAATGCTCCGAGGGTACAACAACAGGCAAATGTGAACGTGCTAATGATTGTTATTGCATTTCATAAAGTGAATGAAATGTTAGTGGCGACAATGCTGTCCAACTCTGAGTGAACTTTTGCAGGCTGAACGGAGAGCAAACAGAATCCATTAGTGCTGACCGAGATTCACTCCATGAGTGTCAGGTCGCCACCCTCAGGAGGCGTCGGTGTGTTGGCACCAACCAGCACTCGAGGGGGCCGGACGTCAGCACGGAGGTGAGAGCAGGGCCCAGCTGCGTCTCATCCACAATCACCCACCTGTTGCTGCCTTCCAATCAGGGGAGGTATTTAGGAGCGGCCCCGAAGCCTCTTCCCCGCCGGATTGTTAGTCTTGTTTGTGAGTCAGACCGATAACTCAGGTCGAAGAACAGCAAGAAGTCAGAGGCCGCTGTTCTAAAACTAACCAGTGTCCTGTCTTCCTCTTTTCACCCAGGCACCTGAACGGGCCGCATGGCCCACGCACCTCCCCGGGAATCCCGCTCACTGTTTTTCCCCCACCTCTGGAATCCGGGACCGCCGTCACCACCCCGTCACCTCCTAGTCCGGTGCCTCCTTTTCACGAATAAAATACATGGTGACTAACAAATCTGCGTTTGGGTCTTTTCCAGTGGAGGCAATACGTGACAGAACAATCCGGCCAAAGACATGGACCCAGCAGATCTACAATCTGTCCGCGGGGCCGTCACCAAACAAGGAGCCCTGCTAGATCAACACAGCCTAGCACTTCAGGAGATCATGAAGGGACTACAGGAGCTCTCAACCAGTGTCGCCGGGATACAACACCGACTCAGCGCCCCGGTTGGTCCTCCGGCTCCGGCTCCAGATCCTGCTCAAACACCGCCAGTGCCAGTCCCTCCCTACCATCGGGAGCCACAGGTTCCTACCCCGGAGAGGTACGATGGCGACCTCGGCAGCTGTCGAGCCTTCCTACTACAATGTGGGTTGGTCTTCGACCAACAACCAACTTCATTCGCCACGGACGGGTCAAAGATTGCTTTTGTGATTGGACTGCTACGTGGAAAAGCCTTAGAGTGGGCCTCAGCGGTATGGGAGACACAGAGTAATGTGGCAAGTACCTACCCAATGTTCACCTCAGAGATGCGTAAATTATTTGACCACCCAGTGCGTGGTAGAGACGCATCCAAGAGACTACACGCGCTGCGGCAAGGTACCCGAGGCGTCGCAGACTACGCCATTGAGTTCCGGACGCTAGCCGTTGAAAGCGGATGGAACGATGAGGCCTTAGAATCTGTTTTTTATAACGGATTAAGTAGCCAGATCAAGGACGAATTGGTTTCATACCCTGAACCAGAGACTTTAGAGGATCTGGTTCAATTGGCGATTCGGGTAGATAACCGATGCCGGGAGCGACAGAGAGAAAGGAGGCGCAGCGAGTCACCCCTCCCCCGAAGGGTAGCAACCTCATATTCTGTTGGAGGGGGACCTCCCAGGTACAACGCCAGATCACCAACGGGGACCAACAATGAAGAGAGGCCCGAGCATGAGCCCATGCAACTAGGCCGATATCACCTTGACGAAGAGGAGCGGCGGCGCCGGTTTGACAACAACAGCTGTCTTTTCTGCGGGCTACAAGGACACTACCGTTCCTCCTGTCCTCGGCGCTCATCAAACAGGAGGGCTCGCTAGATGTGGAGAGAATACTAGCGAGCCAAGTACCCATATCTCCCAACCCCCGGCCCAGAGCACCACTGCACGCCACGCTCTCAACAAAAGGTCAGTCTTTTCGATTTCAAGTTTTAATCGATTCTGGGGCAGACGACAGTTTTATTGATGCTGATGTGGTGAGACAACTGGGCCTCAACACCACTCCTCTGGAGGGGGCGGTTGAGGCTGCTACTCTTGACGGCAGGCTGCTGGCCAGGATCACCAGCCGAACCGAGCCCGTTAAGCTATTTATTTCAGGTAACCACCAGGAAGAGATCAGCCTGTTAATTATTTCCTCCCCTAAGATTCCGATCGTTCTAGGACTTACGTGGTTGGTTAAACACAATCCGGTAATCGACTGGCCAGAGGCTAGGATAACCAACTGGAGTAAGTTTTGTCATGCTCATTGCCTGCGGTCTGCAAGTCCGAGACTAGAGAACAGCCAGGGATCCACCCAATGCGCGGCTGACCTATCCCTCGTCCCCACTGACTACCATGACCTGGGGGAGGTTTTCAGTAAGAATCGGGCCTCATCACTTCCACCTCACCGCCCGTACGACTGCGCGATTGAATTAAAGTCTGGTTCCACGTTCCCCAGTAGTCGTCTGTACAGCATCTCTAAACCGGAACGGGTAGCCATGGAGAAATACATTAAGGAGTCGCTCGCCGCCGAGCTCATCCGTCCCTCTTCGTCTCCATTGGGAGCAGGTTTTTTTTTTGTCACCAAGAAGGACGGTTCCCTCCGGCCATGTATTGACTATCGCGGTTTAAACGAGATAACCATCAAGAATAAGTATCCGTTACCACTCATGAACGAGGCCTTTGATGCACTTCAAGGGTCCACAATCTTCACTAAGTTAGACTTGCGTAATGCATACCACTTGGTGAGAATTCGTAAGGGAGACGAGTGGTTGACAGGATTTAACACACCGTTGGGGCATTTTGAATATCAAGTCATGCCGTTTGGATTGACTAATGCCCCAGCGGTATTTCAGGGGCTGGTTAACGACGTGCTCAGAGACATGTTGGGACGTTTCGTATTTGTGTATCTTGATGACATCCTCATATTTTCTAGAGACCCCACCGAACACATTCAACATGTCCGCCTGGTGCTACAACGTCTCCTGGAGAACAAATTATATGCCAAAGCGGAGAAATGTGAATTTCATGCCGACACTGTTTCATTCCTGGGCTACGTCATTTCTGAGGGACAGGTGAGGATGGATCCAGCTAAGGTGGAGGCAGTACTTGGATGGCCTAGGCCCGACACGAGAAAGCAACTTCAGAGGTTCTTAGGGTTTGCTAACTTTTACCGACGGTTTATTCGGGATTACAGTAGTGTCGCCGCTCCCCTTACTGCACTTACCTCCTGTAGCAAACCCTACGTGTGGACCCCAGAAGCAGAGGGGGCGTTTGGGGAACTCAAGAGGCGGTTCACGTCTGCTCCCATCCTTGCCCAACCTGATCCGTGCCGGCAGTTTGTTGTCGAGGTGGATGCCTCTGACGTGGGGCTGGGAGCGGTGTTATCCCAACGCACCGCGACGGACGGTAAGCTCCACCCCTGTGCTTACTTGTCGCGTCGGTTGTCCCCGGCCGAGCGCAATTACGATGTGGGCAACCGTGAGCTACTGGCCGTCAAGGTCGCCCTGGAGGAATGGCGTCATTGGTTGGAGGGTGCGGAACTACCGTTTGTGGTTTGGACAGACCATAAGAATCTCGAGTACATCCGGTCAGCGAAACGCCTCAACTCACGTCAAGCCAGGTGGGCCCTGTTTTTTGGACGTTTTTCCTTCTCCCTGACTTACAGACCTGGATCACGTAACACCAAACCAGACGCCCTATCTAGAGTGTTTTCCAGAGAGGAGGAGGGGCGAGAGCCGGACACCATCGTCCCCAAACACTGCTTGGTCGGGGCAGCCCTGTGGAGAATAGAAGACGAGGTAACCTCTGCCCTCAGAGTCAACCCGGGGCCAGGTAATGGGCCTCCGGGCCGGCTATTTGTGCCAGATAATGTGAGAACTAATGTCCTGCAGTGGGCTCATGGCTCAAGGCTGACGTGCCATCCCGGAGTGGCTCGGACCATGGCATTTCTAAGGAGACGGTTCTGGTGGCCAACCATGGCTGACGACACAAAGGGATACGTCGCAGCTTGCCAAGTGTGCGCACAAAATAAGGTATCTAATAGACCTAGCGTCGGATTTTTACGCCCCCTGCCCATACCACGACGCCCATGGTCTCATGTGGCACTGGACTTCGTGACCGGACTACCCCCGTCAGAAGGTAACACAGTTGTACTCACCGTGGTTGATCGTTTCAGCAAGTATGCCCATTTCGTTCCACTCCCCAAGCTCCCGTCAGCAAAGGAGACGGCCTCTATCCTTGTCAAGGAGGTGTTTCGCATACATGGGTTGCCTTGTGACCTGGTCTCGGACCGGGGGCCCCAATTTTCCTCGGCTGTCTGGAGAGCCTTCTGTAGGGCCATTGGGGCCACAGTCAGTCTGTGCTCGGGATACCATCCACAGACCAATGGTCAGGCAGAGAGAGCTAACCAGAAACTGGAGATATCTCTTCGATGTCTAGTGTCTGCTAATCCCGGGTCCTGGGCCTCCCAAATCTACTGGGCAGAATATGCGCACAACACCTTGCCCTCTTCCGCAACAGGTATGTCCCCTTTTCAATGTTTGTACGGCTATCAACCTCCCCTTTTCCCATCCCAGGAGAGAGACATCGCCGTGCCCTCCGTACACAGTCACATCCGTCGCTGTCACCGAACCTGGCATCGAGTCCGCGCGGCCTTGCTCCGCTCCTCTGAGCATTACCAACGGCATGCCAACCGCCACCGGACGGCCGCCCCGAACTACAAAGTAGGTGACAAGGTCTGGCTGTCCACTAAAGACCTTCCACTGAGGACGGAGTCTAGAAAACTGTCTCAGAGATTCATTGGCCCGTTCGTAATTGAAGGGGTCATCAACCCGGTTGCGGTCCGATTGAAGTTACCTAGGTCCCTTCGTGTTCACCCCACTTTCCACGTGTCCCGTCTTAAACCGGTCCTCCTCAGCCCCCTCCTGCCCCCTCCCCCGCGACCCCCCCCACCACGGATCATTGACGGTGCTCCGGCTTACACAGTGCGTAGGATTCTGGACTCCAGACGCCGGGGCCGGGGAACCCAATACCTAGTGGATTGGGAGGGTTTTGGTCCAGAGGAGCGGTGCTGGATTCCCCGCCGCCAGATCCTGGACGCCGTCATGGTGAGGGACTACCATCGCCGTCGGCCAGACAGGCCTGGTGGGGTGTCTGGAGACACCCGTCGGAGAGGGGGTACTGTCAGGTCGCCACCCTCAGGAGGCGTCGGTGTGTTGGCACCAACCAGCACTCGAGGGGGCCGGACGTCAGCACGGAGGTGAGAGCAGGGCCCAGCTGCGTCTCATCCACAATCACCCACCTGTTGCTGCCTTCCAATCAGGGGAGGTATTTAGGAGCGGCCCCGAAGCCTCTTCCCCGCCGGATTGTTAGTCTTGTTTGTGAGTCAGACCGATAACTCAGGTCGAAGAACAGCAAGAAGTCAGAGGCCGCTGTTCTAAAACTAACCAGTGTCCTGTCTTCCTCTTTTCACCCAGGCACCTGAACGGGCCGCATGGCCCACGCACCTCCCCGGGAATCCCGCTCACTGTTTTTCCCCCACCTCTGGAATCCGGGACCGCCGTCACCACCCCGTCACCTCCTAGTCCGGTGCCTCCTTTTCACGAATAAAATACATGGTGACTAACAAATCTGCGTTTGGGTCTTTTCCAGTGGAGGCAATACGTGACAATGAGTCCAAATATGTCGGCCAATGACCCTGGCAGGCCCCACAAAAACACTGCACTGTTAGCGAAAATCATTTCCATACATTCAAAAGAAATGGGTGCCGGAGAAGACCCAATCAAAGCACTTTAGATGTATAGTATTTCGCAGAGTACGGCATATGACACATTGGTGATTCAATGTATTCATGGAGCAGTTCTAAGAAGCTTACTGGAGAAGAAAAAAACATTCTGCAGCATCACCACATTGCCTCATTATTGCAACACGGATTGTGACTCTGAGGGGAAGCGGCTCCACGGTGGGGAGGGGGTGTAGCGAGCTAATTACTCACATTACGGTGTTTAAGGCTATGCCGTTTCCACCTTTACGGAGAGGCAGCTGAAAAAAGTCCACGGCGATGTAAGGCGAGGAGGGAGACAACAAGGGCAGGGACGGAAAGTTGCATCAATCAGCAAGGTGCGGAATATGGATGATGGCAGAGCTTTTAGAAGTTGGCGCAAACACAATGAATGAATTATTCACGGCCCACCGTCTTCTTCCCCACAGCGTGTCTCGCTGGGCGGTTCGTGCCTTTCTTGTATCGAGGAATCGCTGTGTCTCAGGGCGCTTGCTGGGAGCAGAGGCGCACCAGCTCCAGTGTAGCAGTTCTACTCAGCTCTGCTCAAATCACAGTCATAAGCGCTGAACAGCTTGTCGATGCACGCGGCGAATCTCTCGAGGATCCATTATGTTTCTCATTTGCATGCCAGGCCTCACGTTCAAGTATTGGAGGCTTTACAATCCCTCTATTTTGTTTCAGGAGGTGATCCAGGCCCGATAGGGTGATCATTCGGTTGGCTTAAAAGAATAATCTCTCTCCGTATGAGCTGTCATTCTTTAGAAATGTCACTCATATTGCCCCTTTCCTCATGCATGAGAAAAGGGCTGCAGAGGAAGCCCTCACTCTCCTCTCCACTTGCTTCTGTCTTCCCGTGCCATCTCTCTCTCTCACACACAGTCGAGCTCCTCTGTGCTGGCGAATGACTCACGAATGACACCACAGGCTCAACGTTGCGCTTTACGAGAATCACAAGTGAAAGTTGCGGCCCCCTCTCCTGCAGGGGGGCCGGGCTCTCATCACACACGCTGTACTCTGTCAGAACTACTGTTGTCGATATGTCGCTGTGGCGTCACAGGCCGAACACGCTGGCCTTCCTACACCTGCTGCCATTGACTTTAAACAAGCACAGACTTAAATGGGCAGATCATGTGATTTTCAGATCCTGCAAGCATCGTCTCTCCTTGTGTCTTCCTGCTGATTACAACTGACTCAAAGTGACTTCAAAGTGTGTCCACTATAACATGAACCCTGAATCCTGTCGGCACACACGTACATTTACCTGCTTTATTCCACAGTTCCACATGGTCCATTTTGTGTATTTGACCTGCGAGTCATGAAGACTTGTAAATTTGAGATGTGGTTTTGTCACATAAGTTATTGAAGTGATTCACCACTGCTGCTAGTGCTTGAATGGTAAAGGTCAACCCAGTCTCACAGCAAAACGTGTAATAGATACGTTGTGGACCAACGTGGTATTGTCACGCTTTTTGGGGAGAAAGCGTGACAATAACACGTTTTGTTTGCAACTAGGTCACGTGACTATCAACTATAAAATGGCGGACTGTCGGTCTATTATCTGTGAAAAACACAATATTTTAAGAAACCATCAGCATTTATATGCATTTCGATGGCATTTCTAGCGAGAAGTATGCGTCATATTTTCATTATCTTCTATCAGAGAATGTAGAAGATCTTCGTTTATTAGTTTCTGGTGACGTAGTTGCAAGGCGATGTAAATGAACAGGCCAAAATAAAACGTAGTATTGTCACGATTTTGGGGAGAAGGCGTGAGAATACCACGTTCCACAACGTAGCTATTACACGTTTTGCTGTGAGACTGGGTGGTAATGGTGGGAGGGCTTGCTACAGGGGAGAGGCTTTTTCTTTCAGGCATTCATAAAGTTAATGTATTTTATAATATGATGTTACAGATTTTTGTTATATGACTCATTTTCTTTATTACGTTTGATCATTAATAAATAGGTACGCCATTCATAAATCATTGAACAACACAGGAAGTTTGTCTGTGTCTACCAGGTGAGATACTAACCGATTATTAATTGTCATTCATTATTAATACTTATTATTAATACATTATTAATTAATGCTTTCGTCGCTCTGCCCAGCTTCACCAAAGGTTGCTTTACACAACTCCGAATCATCCAACACTCTCTTTTGGTATTTAACATGTGGGAGGTTTTTGAGGAGGCCATTTCAACAAAGCAGCTAATGGTTGGAATCATACAGTAATTGTCTCTACAACAAGACAGTGAGACATGTTGATGGCCACAGTTCCGGTAAATTAAGCAAATAGCTAACAAGCAGGGAAATTCATTAACTGCTTTAGTATTCAGTTATTCAGCAGAAGTAGGACAACAAAACCAAAAAACACTGTGACAACTGAATCGTGCCGTGCAAGCTTTCCACCCACGGCTGCATGTCAGCTGTTGACCTCCAGTGTGGCTGCCTGAGGGTGCTTGAGTCTACATACAGAGCCGTGGTCTTCAGGTAAGAAGTGCCGTCCCTATAGAGAGACTAGGAGAGAACAAATGCATACTAGTTAGTTTTGATAAAAACAGCCGGATGCTCGGGGAGAGCAATGTGTGTAAGAGCATGCATGGGTGCACACTCGTATGTGGGCATTACAGTGTGAATTTATATGCCGCACTGTAGTAAGAACATTTGTGTCATAACCCTATTTACAACGTGTACAGCCGCTATTTCTAATTTTAGCCCAAGAAGTACGCCCGCTGTCAAAACTGCTGCACCTTCATGTCATGTTTAGGTCCCATGCAGCAACCACCTGGAGACAGAGGAGCTCTGCTGAGAAGCCGGTGAACACAGAAACATATGGAAATATGTGCCAACATCTAATCAAATACACAAAGTTATACTCAGATAATTTACTATTAATACTACTACATGTATGTAATGGCCCGCGGTGGATCTGTAATCCCTAAGGACCCCCCCCCCAGACAGGACAACAGCTTCTATGCTGTTTTGTTCACATGCAATCTCGTAAAATGTAGTTTCGGTGAAAAACTGCAATGAATCTATCTACATGAAACCAATTGTTTCAGTCAAACAAAATCGTACACCATTAGATGAATTAATGAAAATTATCGTTTTTTTTAATTTAGAAATGTTGCGATGTTTAAAAACCTTAAGGTAAAAAACTATATGCAATCTTATGATAAAACCATAAAATGAAGCGAGCTTCATGTCAAAGACAAGTCTCTTGTGTACATGCAGCGTCCCCTCAACAACACAGGAGCCAACGACGCTCTTATCAGCTCTCAGATGCTCCGTCCTGCTTCAATTGCAGGGCTATAAAATCAATATTACATGAAATATTATCCTCTAATGGTTTGAATGTCGACCTGGCGCTTATTGAAAGTCCCCTCAGATTGCTGACTGTGAAAAAGCGACAAACATCATGAACGATAAAATCAAGAAAGCCCATTAATGAAACTGACAGGAGGGGACTGTGAATAACATTTGAAAGCCAAGAATTGTACACCACTGCGACTCCCTCCCCATCAGGGGATGAGCCGCTGTCCTGTGGTGATACTGTGTCGCTCTGTAGCTGAACCGCTGCAAAAGTCGATCTTAGCCTACAGTCCAATGCAGAATCCTCCATATTCAATTGTCTTGTTAGGCACAGGATTGGACTCGCTATACATTAAGTCTCCTACATTTATCCAGCTTCAATAATGTGCAGGGGGGAATTCAGGTCTCGTAGGCTAATAAGCCAGTAGATTTCCAGAAGGCAGTTCCTGCCTGCTGCTATATTCAGGAGAAGCAGCACATCACCAGTTTTCTGGGATTTTATCAGCGTTTTTTTCTTGATCGATTCCTCTTGATGTTGGGAAGATGCAAAGAATTCACACCTGTCTTCACCGGCAGCACCGGCCTCCTCAGACTCTTCTTATCTCAGATGTGATAGTAGCTACACCAGTGAAAATCTTTGGACCATAGTTATGTGTGGTCACTCGTTCTTTAATGCAAAGAGACCAAGAACGTTTCTGTCGACACAAAAATAGACCATTTTATTCCTAACTCAAATATGACAACAAAGTCCTTCCAGCAGCATCCTCCCTGTGTTTCATTTCCTCTCCCCCATGTAAATAAACAGATTGTGTCTAATGCTGCCATTAGTTTCCGCCGTATCTCTGCGTATCACTGCTGCTTCCATCTTTTATTCTCCCTTCTCACTCCGTTTGAACAGCTCCATTCTCCACCAGGGAGAGGAGGCTTTTTATACGATGTACTATATTACACTGACAAGAAAATAGGAAGCTGAGAGGATGAAAATGCCTTTAACAGAGGGGAGGGGAGAAGGGGGTCTGAGGCCTCATCCCGGAGCACCATGTTTAAAACAAGGCCGATCGGGGGGGGTTGGTCTGAAGTCCGGGCACAACTGAAATGGAATATGCTGTGATGAATGCACTTCTCAAAGGCAGCGCATGTGTGATGAAGATGATCTGCGTGGTTTAGATTCATTCTATGTGATGTCTTTTGGCTAATGAAATAGCCTCAATCTACAGGGAGTGAGGCAGTGCAAGGGCTGCACTTTTTAGCAAAATACTTGAAAACATCCTTTGTAAATCAAATGACGCTAAAGAATAAATTAGAATTATTTGAAAGTGAAAGCAACCTGACAGAACATTTTGTGATTTGCAAATCACACTGTTGTTAATACATTAACTAACTACCATGACTACAGTCAATGCGTGTGTATGAAATTCACTCCACCGCTTTTTTACTTTTTTCCATCCTGGAAACCAACATTGAATCAACACAATGCAGAGTCACGGATGACAAGCGGTTAGGAGGCAATGACTTTGACATAAACATACCTGTGTTTTGTTGTTCACAAGTTAACCAGTTGTAGATTATCCGTTTAAATTCTCTTTCATCCTGAGAGAGCAAATTAAAGTCAGCAGCACAGTGGGGCTTCTCGGCCAGGCCGCCGTGCTGTTGCTTGTTAGAAATGTGTTATGGGGGTTGTGGGGGGGTGACGGGTTGGACTGCTGCAGAGCTCTAAGGGCTTGGTGTGAAATCAAAGAGAAGATTTCTCTCTTTGGAGAGAAGCCTAGAAAATGGAACAATGATATTATATCAATTTGTGTTAGTTAATGTGATGCTTGTCTCAACAAGCTGTTTCCCTTCTTTGCTTTCGCGGCCCGCGGCAGTAAAGTTAACGATAATAGTCTGAGCTTTATTTTATTCTACTTTAAATGTAACTTACCACTTTAATGGAAAAAGTGTCAAATAAATCCTCACATTTCAATGTAGCAAGTCATGTATTTTTCATGGTTGAATGGGTCAGTTTGGGTTGACACTATAAAAGCCTGTAAACATTTTTCTACTGTGCTACGTAATACTGTGCTGCATTAACTGGATCAGATGCCCCCCCCAGATAGAAGTGGTCTTTAGGACACTGTCCTACACCGTAGATTTCCGGCCTGTGCAGGGAGACCAGGTTCATTCACTTGTCATTTATTAAGCTTCGGCTGCAGAAGGACAGCTGTTGTAGGATTAATAAACACTGATTTGACAATGATTTTTGTGGAAAATATAGAGGACAGCGCGCTGTAGTTTTCCCACCTACAGAAGCTTAATGTGAACCAGCTCTGTAAAATTCTCCAGACTCTTCCTATTTACACGACATTCTCTCCGGGGGAGAAAACCCAGTGGGATAATCTCTCTTGGCAGAATGTTGCTGAAAATTAGGTTTTGTGTCACGGCTGCGTGCTTTTGGATACTTCGCCAGCGAAGTCAGCTTAGACTGAATTTCCAACTGCTTCACAGATTACAGCAGATAGGAGCTGAAGTTCTGACTCTATGCAGGTAAAACAGATCGTCTAGGACGACGCCAAGAGGCTGGTGGAACGTCCAAGGAGAACAGAATGGTGCTGCGGTGGCTTAACACGTTTGCAATGGGTGTAAATGCAAGATAACAGCTCCGTCTCCGTGGACGGGTGAGACTGCACACTCTCTGTAAGAGGCAACGTAGTCACGTTGGTGTGGAGAGAACTTGGCCTGCAGGGAGGAAATGCTCAGATCCGGGTGGAGTACATGTGTTGCATCCCGCTGTAGGCACAAATCGTGGGCTTCATGAACCTGGTGGAATCACAGCACTGCCCATCAGCTTCACCCACCTGCTCCTCAGAGCTGGGCCAACCCTATTACACTTCCTGCAAAGACCGCAAGTATAATTCCTTAAAAAGAGAAATGCAATTTCAGCCCAAGCTTAAATGAAGTTCTAGGCATTCATGCATGTGTGACACTCTGAGCGTGATCACATTTGTTCTTCTCAAAGGGAAACACGAGCACAGTCCGATTCTTCACTGGACTCATTCCTTACTGTATGTAGTCGAGTGTCTTGTATTAAATCTATGCTGTGACCCCTTTTTCTATTTTTTTTGCTTTCAGTTGGAGCTTTGTTGGAGTAGAAGATCGACAGAGGAGGAGAATCAGATTTCTGCCTCTCAACTTTTAAACATCCACTCAGCAAAAAGCTGGACAGGATTTGTAGATCATGCACACTCCTCCACCAGATTATCACCAGTGCTGTTCACGTGATCAAACACAGCGGCCAACACCTCCCTTCTGTTTGCCCTTGTTTGTTTAGTCTCTTGCCTCCTTATAGATGTAAAGTCTGTTGTTCTAAATAGCTTAAAATGTTAAACCATGTGCTATTGTTTGTCATTATGTTATGACCCATTTCCTACAAACGTATCATGTATGAAAATGTTTTGTATACGTTAATGATGTTATTACATTACATTACATTACATGTCATTTAGCTGACGCTTTTATCCAAAGCGACGTACAATAAGTGCATTCAACCATAGGGTACAAACTCAGGAGAACAAGAAACAAGAAAGTGCAATTTCCTCAAATAAGCCAATTTACAATTTGCTATAGATGAGTGACGTTACAAGTCCAATGTAAGTGCTACAATTTGTTAGTCTTTAGTCGAGGTAGAGTCTGAAGAGGTGGGTCTTTAGTTTGCGGCGGCTCTCTGCGGTCCTGGTGTCAGAGAGCTCGTTCCACCATTTCGGCGCAAGGACAGCGAAGAGTGGAGATCTAGTCGAGTGTTTTGCTCTCAGTGAGGGAGGGATGTTATTGATGGTTCATGAGATGTTACTAGATTTTGTAATACATTTAGATATAGTAATAAGGCGTAAGTGTTTTTTTGGTTTAGAGTAAAGTGACTATATCAAACTTTTCTAGCTGTTATGTCATTTGCCCATTTAGTTATTATATCCACATTAATTATGTTTACCAAAAATGTCATTGTGTAAATATTTTGACAATATTTTGTCCAAGCACCAATAACATTAAAATGACGTCGCAATATTGATATTGTGCTAGTATATATAAAAAATGTTTTCTTTGCGCTATGCGCTGAGAATGATCCTTTTAACTTCTAGTGCTTCTAGTGGCTGAAGCTCCACCTGGTGCCAGAATGAGGTTGTTTTGGGGGTCTGGGGGGATAATAAACATCCCTCTCATTCATTCAGCATCAATCCGTCAGCTGTTTTTTCACACGTGACACGTGTGGCTGTACTCGTTTAATCTTCATGTTCTTGGCAGAAATACCATCCAACTGTGCAGGCACAACAGAGCACGTCTGAAGGGACTCGTTTAAATCGCTTTAAATTGCTTGGACAAGTTACCTACCCACCAGCAAGCTGCACTCTCTACCAGGCCGCTTTTCATCCCACGTGAAGGAAAAAAGGTTATAAAAAAAACTGTCTCTGAGGCCGTTTCAGTCAATAGTAGCAGTCTGTGCCTAAATATACTTTTCTCTGTTTCCTTGTTTTGTCTAGGCAGCAAAATAGTTAATCTGCTGTCGGGATGCTTTATGAGCAGAGAGGCTCTCACACCACCACAGTGGGAGAGTGAGCAGGCGGGAGCGCTGAAGTGCCAGGTGACTCAGAGCATGTGACTGGAGGGGGGGTGTCACACCGGTGGGAGGTGGGGAGATGAATGACTGAGGTGTGAAGCCTCGTCGCTAATGGAGGCGTCCGTTCCTGTAACATGTGATCATCTGTTCAGCCTTTGGGCCGTGTTTGGACTTTCCACAGGGCATCACATCATTACACAGGCTGCTGCAGGTGTAACATCTACCAGTAATTCACATGTGAACTCGCTGCCTGGATGCGAGACGACTCTTGGCTCTTTTTGCTTTATGTAAACGCTTCCTCTTCACACTTCACCAGCTAATCTGACCATTCGCCGCGCCTGTTGTTAGTTGCCTTGGTTACAAAATCCTTGAGTCTGGCATCATAGTACAGTAGTGTTTCTCCTCAACGTAGAGAGAAGCATCATTTGCCTGCGAAGAGGGTTTATGTTGTAAGCTGCGTATTGCTAAATTTGGAAGACTTTTTTTCTCCAGTTTGTCTTTTGGTCCAAACAGCCAGTGAAGATATAACGTTTATGCGCCTTACCGCAGGGATCAGTTAGTATTGTGTCTTTCACACAGGAGGAGTAGGAACAATTATTTTGAACGATATTATATTGGATAAGCTCATTAATGTCTGCCAGGTTTCCCCGGCCCAGTTTCCCTCCTTGTGTGTTGACAAAGATTTAGCGAAGTGGATCTCATTCAATTCAAAATTGCTGCATCTCATTTAAGGCAATTTTTCTATTTTGTCTAATTAATGAATCACCTTCAGGGGAGAAACATTAACGTCTACCTGGCTCTTGTAAACATCAACAAAATGCCTTTCCTCAGTCACAACACACACACACACATCAGGCACACACCCGACTGCAGGCGCCGAGGCTCAAGCACAGTCTGCCGTATATATAAAACTGTAGACTGTTCATCACGGGATCTTTACAGGCTACCGGAGCACTCGGGCTGTGATACACTGCTTACGGAAGGTTTCAGCCATGTGGAGCTCACACAGTATTGTTTTACGGAATACACTGAAAGCCATAAAGATAATGTTCCTGTCTCCTTAAAGTGATCATGTGATCACAATGTATAAAATGAAGCTTTACAGAGCTTTATAATAATGTTTTGGTTCTACTCATATTACTCTCATAGTGTTAATTTCAACAGCAGCACACAGCTTTAAACCCACAGTCCAAGACCTGCACAGCACCAAATGATAATGCTGCTCTGTATCTGCGTGATGAGCAACAACTTCATCGTAATCAACATAAAAGGCCACGATACGTCAATGGCCACAACTTGCTTTCACTTCCTCCAAAGGGGCCAAAGACAGTCAATTATTATTATTTTAATGTCCATTTTAACTGAGGCATTAAAAATCCTTCTGGATGCCAATACGTATACTCTGTTGTGCACAAAATTAAACACTTAAATCATTCATTTTTATTTGCAAATAACAATTATGTAATACAACCTACTGTTAGTTATTAAGCCTGCTGGGAAATGGGATTCATTTGTGTTATTCATAAGAAAAGAACAAGATAATCCTTTTTGCTCCCTCTGGTGACGCACACTGTAAAGATTTCAGATTTAACTGCGTACTGTCTTTAGAGATGTAGCCTGTTCTTTTACCAAGCCCCTTCTCCTCGTCCTCCTCCTGTTTAGCCAGAAGCCAAACCTGCACTGTTGTACTTTTTAAAATTGCAAACGAGGAAAGCCGAGCCTGTCATCCTTCTTAAAGTTCAAACCAGAAAACAAAACCGCATATTATGAAGCCTGTTCAACCATGCAACAAGGTTACCTACGGGGAAAAAGTGCTGCTGGCAATTCCTGCACGTCGATGCCAGAGTGCCACTTCTGCCTGTTTTCTTGTTGCATGAAGCAGAACCACGACGCAGTTGATGCATAAAATGTGACCTGAGAAATGCACATTCAAATATCACATCATCTTATTATTTCAGGATGCAGTCATCAATCATCACTAATCGATAATGATACCTTCTGATTATCAACAGCCTTTATCACAGCTGTGACGGAGAAAACGACCGAGCAGTAAGTGGTACGACAGCTCCACACAGGGGGTCCATTACATCTAATGCCGGTAACGTCACTGCATGCCTTTACAGAAGCGACTGGCCTACAGATGAACAAGTCTACAGTGGCAGGATGAATCAATGTTGAGGTGAAATATTTATCCACTTTCATTTAAAATTCCCCTTCAAATGTAGTATTTGTGGATGCCACGCAGGGTGGCCCTTTGAAGCCGCAGGGCGCTAACAAACCCTTTCACTAAAGATGAGGTTCACTTAGTTCTTGTGTGGATGTTTCTGCTTTCTTAATCATGACTGATTACTTTTTTCAATTGACACTCCTCCAAATCTGTCCACGGGTAGTGCATCGTGTTATTAAAACTTAACTAATGTGATACAACCGTTTCCAGATGCAACCAGCCATAACAGAATGGCGCAGAGACCAGTGAAACCATCGGGTAGTTGATGCTCACTAACACAAGGTGTTTGAGGAAAATGGTCCTTAAAAAGAAACTCCATCAATTTTACACATCAAAGTCAGTAATTACTCCAGGGGAATTATTTGTTAAGGCTGTAGAGGGCATGAGTAGTGCCCCCTACAGCCTTTTGTGGCTGTAAGGGGCACTACAAAGCACAATAAATGCCACCGTTTGATAGTTTGACACCTTTTTCTATACCATCAGGGTCCGCCTTCATTATACAGTACTTTTCTCCCGAACATGATGTCCGAACTGCCTAGTTCAGGAGTGCTCGACCGGTCGATCGCCAGTAAATCGCTGACCATTGCGCATGCGCGGTCGACCGCGGGAGATGACCAGAACTAAAAGTAGCAAAGTAGCTTGCGAGCCGGAAAAGTGTGCTTGGCTAAGTAACAGCGCTAACAGCTTTCTTTCGGAAGTATTTTCATGATGTCCTCAAATGTATAATCTTGTCATTTAAAAAAAAAAAAATTTGAAGCACATGGGATTCATTTTGGTTCTTTAACCGAATAGTGGAATTTAACTGATATTGGTATCAACTACTACATTTCTGGTATTATGTCATTGATAACTGACAAATAAAGATTAAAACAAAACCGGCAGTGAACCACTCATTCTATATGAATGAACTCTTAACATAAACATGTAGAAAACCAAAATGTGTGCATCCATCACTCACAAACGGGAGCCTTTTCTCTGTCATGTTGAGATTAGCAGCTTTATGTCAGGTGCTGCATATTACAGGTATCACTCCAGGATTTATTCTCTGTACCTCTCATTTCATTCTCACGTACAGCTCAATATTTATCCACCGACAGTAAATGGAGCGGGCGCACACACTGCTGTTGCTGCAGTCAGACTCGGACTTTGCAGCATCACTTATTTCTGCAGGTGGCTTCGGTCATGTGAGGACGGCATTGGCTGGGGTTGGATGGACGGACAGCAGCAATGGTTAAACTGAAAAAGCATCAACAAGCCCTTTACCACAAATAGCCATCACTGAATCAGAGGTTGCTTGACATCACAATTATGAAGTGGAATTCATTTGCAGGCTATTTGGAAAGGAGAAAGACTTATTTATGTTATGGTTGGCTGTCTGTTGAGCATAACATACAAGAATATATGTATATATTGCAAAAAGGGTTAAGTTAAGTCAATACAACATTCAGCCTCTGATGTAGCTTTTGATTCCCCTCTTCCAAGCAGGAGACTACACTCACAGTTCCAATAAAAGGAGACGGTCCTATCTTATTACTTTAGATCTCATCCTGTCCACTTGTGGATATAAATGAAAATGATGGTATTTCAGACATTGGATGATTTCTCTGGCGCTCCACATGATATCAGCAATGCGGTATGTAACAATTTATGCCTTAATATTGCTGCTCAGTGTGTGTTTGGATTTAGTGCATGCACTCAGTAAAGTGCACATATGACTGTGTAGAACAGTGCAAAGGATGTTTGTCACATGGCTCTTAAACGGCGCACTTAGTGGCCGAGGACTCTCAAAAGGTCCCATAACATTTCTCATGAGCACAAATTAGGCCACATGCAAGGACGAGAACAAATCGAATATCTTAGAGACATGTGGATGGAAGGATACGTGCGCAGTGCATTGGGCATTGCCTAGAGAACCAGGACTAGTGAAGGCAGAAACTAATAACAACCTAGATGCACTGCAACACTCAATGTTGTCCAAATGAACAGACTTCCTGATATTGATCGCACAGCCATTTTTATAGAGGAGTTACTCATTTCCATTTGTTCCCCTTAGTATTTCACCAGCATTAGCACATTGGTACAGCTCTTTTTAAAGCAAGTCTGTCGCACCAGGGCATCACACAGAGAGCAGATGGAACACAAAGTTCGGGTAGCTCTCCCCGGAGATCTAATTGTGAGCAAATTGCGAAGCCGCGTGACATTGTGATGCGCTTTGTATCTGCTGAAGGCCGTGGAAACACTTGGGGTCCCTCGCGGGTCTGAACCTCTTTTGGGATTGAACAAAACCTTACATGAAGCTCAGTGGTGACCGTGAGGGCATTCCTCATCTTTAAAGACGTGACAAACGGATGACTGGCGTCAACCAGGTAGAAATGCTCTCCCGTGGAGCTTCTTACCTCCCCTAAGTGAATCTGAGTTTATGGCTCAGGTGGCTCTGCCGTTACGTAAAGGTGTATACCGGAATTTCATTGTAAATAGTTTATTAATAATAAAGCAGTAGATGGAGACTCAATTGGACCAGTCAAAGACGTATCATATCCAGGATGTAAATGTCAGAGTGGCTGCTGTTTTTCTGAGGACGGGAGAATGCAGGAGTGCAGAGAGATTAGTGCCAGTGTCTCGCAGGCTGTTACAGTAAAACGATCTATCTATTCGCTGCTGCTGGTAGCAGCAGTTCTTCCTTAAGAACGGGAGCCAATGCAGAATGAAAATCACCAATAATGGCAAATTCTCAAATGGGTAATTCATTTGAGCGTGTAGAAGGCCACCAGTAAGTGTTTACATGACATAAAAATGTATTTTCTATTTTTTGGCATGCAGGGTTTGGAGTCATTAACATCAGAAAATCTGAATGAAATCTGGTGGGTTATACATTAGCTGGGATACAGTTATAATTTGTTATTTTGCATTCATATTTAAAAGTATTTTATTGTTAAATGCTGTTGAGCAGTGGGGTTGCCCTTCTTTCTAAAGCCTAATTTGTTTTATCCCAGGCACTTCTCAGGAGAAAAGCCAGTACATTGCTGACCTTTGACATGCTAGTGGCTGAATGGACATGAATGGATAGTGGCATTAAAAGGGTTCCCCGTGGGAGGCTCAGCATAAGTCACTAAAAATGGTGGTTGTGTGTTTGAATGTCGTTCGCTGGTTTGTGGCATCAGCCCCCCCACAGAGTTGCAGCATCAGCACTTACACAGATGAGTGTCTGTGGAGCTGGTGAAGACTTTGTGCTGTTGGCTGTAAACTCCTGGGATATAATGAAGGAACTAAAATACTCTTGTTGCTGTATTCAGGATGCAGAGGAGCTCTTATGTTTCTGTTTGTTCTTGCATTCATGCTGCAACTATAAAGTTTGCCAAGTGGCAATAACACAGAAGCTAAAAAGGTCACTGCTGTTCATTTGTCTCAATTTCCAGAAATGTTTTTACGGGTGACTAGTTTAGGAAAATAATGTTACAATAGGATGCAAATCTAGTGCCCCTAGAAAAAGATGTGTCTTCCTCCGAACGGTGTAAATATCATGTTTTCATCATTGCAGATCGTATTTAGTCACAATCGTAAATAGTAAAAGTCCGAGATGGGGGTGGGCTTACAAACATCGACAACAGAGGAACCAGAAGCAGTTGAAGTTACCGCGCATTGGGATATCTTTGAATCAGCATTCTGTTGCTGAGTTGATCCCAAAATCTCATCGTTTGTTAAGAAGAAGAAAAAAACATCCCAATTTACCTTGGCAGCAAATTCCGCCTGTAAGCGTAGAATCCAGTGACTGTCCGAGTCGAGTTGGTCCTCGGAGAACCCCCCCTTACTCCTGTAAGCTATTATCACACTAAACGTCTCTGGGAAGTTGAGAGGAACGAAAGTACTTCTGCGTTAAATTGGTGCGCTCCTGCAGCCCGACCATGTGTTGTGCCTGCGCGCGTCGAGCTCCGCGCGGTGAGGAGGAGAGGAGGAGAGGAGGGAGGGGGAGGGGGTCCAGGTCCAGAGCGCACAGACAGGATAGGACAGCAGGAGAAGGGCTCAGAGACCGCGTCCGAGTCGCAGCCCTCTGAACGCGCACTGTATGTTATCTACACTCATCGGGAAAAGACGCGCAGCCGCTGGCGGTGTAAGGTGCACCTGTGCGCTCACGCCTACTTTCCCCACCATTTGGACCTGAAACGCGGATTATAGATGAATCTTAACATTTTCATCTTTTTGAGTGTGTTCGCACAGGGCTAAATTGAATGTGCAACTTCTTGCAGCAGTAATGAAGGGGCCGAAATGCTTTCATAGTAACGATCCTGACAAGTCGCAGAGAACCACTTGATTTGGTTTCAGGGGAAGTATAAAAATAGTATAATGTTTTTCAGGTCGGGTGACAACATTGGCTATATACACCTATCATCTGCCCAGGTTGCAAGAAGACAAGAACAATTTTAACTAAACATTTGCACACACTGGAAACTATGGTTTGCCTATTTTCTATATTTGCCTATGCATTAATAGGCTGCCCTGTCTATCGCCCGAAGTTGGCTGGGATGGACTCCAGCCCCCCCGCAACCCTGTGTGCAGGATAAGCGGTTTGACAATGGATGGATGGATGGATTAATAGGCTGCAGGAAATTCTATAGGACTGACTGTGGAGTTTGGGCAGGGACTATAAAGTCACCTTGGAGGTGGTCTAAACACAGGGCTGGCAGAGTTGTTAAAGTGCCCTGTAGTTGTTTCTCTCACCGTTATGGTTAAGTAACTGTCACGGTTTGGGTTAATGTCTGGTTTTATTTTGTAGTTTCTTGCCTCTGTTCTCCCTGGGTCATGTCACTTCCTGCCTTGTCCTGTCCTCCCCTGTGATTGTCTGTCATGTCATGATTGGACACAGGTGGAAACAATCACCTGCACCTCCCTAGTGTATTTAAGCCATGTGTGTCTGTTGTCACTTGTCGCCTCATTGTCTATTGTCCTGGATGTTCCTCGTTCCTGCCTGCCTGCCTGCCTGCCTGCCTTTTTCCCCCCGGTACTTGTATGTGTTTTTGCCCGTTGGCCTTTTTGTGTTGGAGTTTCTGACTATTAAAGTCCTTTTTGTTTACCGCAAACTCTGCGTTTGAGTCCTGCCTTTTTGCCCACGCAACATCCCTGACAGTAACAATGAAGGGAGTGCAACAACAGGGTCCATTTAAAAAGCATACATGTCTGCAAAACTGAGAGCAATGGGGAAGTTCAGAAGGATTAGGTGATAAGTGTTGACAAAAGGGTTAAACAGTTAAAGCTGTCAATTTACGATAATAGCAGACTACCGTAATTCAACTGCATGTGGAAATACGTGCAGTAAATCACAATCCATCTACATCTGTTGTAGGTTAATGTATGGAAGCCCATGTCAGCCACAGAAAAACCGGTCCTGTAAGTCATCATAATGAGATAGTATCTCATGAGATACAATGATGACTTTGACTTACAGGACATTACTATACATGTAGCTGTCACTTTTATCCAAAACGCCCATTTATGTGGAGTAATTGGGGGTTAGGGGTCTTGCTCAGGGACACTTCGACTTGGCACAGGGAGCAGCCAGGATTCGAACCGCCAAACTTGCGCTGCATAGCACACCCTACCAATGACAGTGTTTCTAAATATTTTATTGTGGTTTGTTTTACAGTAGCCACTAGATTAAGGACGCCAGCCGTTTGCTGCAGTCAATTATTGTATACATGCGGCATATTTTATGTTTTGTTCTTGGTTACAAATGTCTAACATTTTTGTCTTAAAGGCATCTAATGAACTCCAACCGCTATGACTGACATGAGTGTGGTTGTCTTTAACTTGTGGGGAATAAAATGCAAAAGTATACGGTTATAAGTAAACGGTAACATTCTGGTATTTATAACACAAAAACAGTAATCCTATGGTAAAAAATTGTAATCCAATATACGGCAACATACCGTATGTTACGGTAGGGCACTGTAAATGAAACAGTACTAGCGTTGACTGCCAGTAAATTGCAGTTAATTCACAGTAAAATTGGTTCAAGTTCATGGTAACATACAGTAATCCATTATACGGTAACATACTGTATTCTACGGCATTGTACCATAAAAAACAGCAAATTACTGGCATCCGCTGCCAGTATTTTAGTTAATTGACTGTAAAGTTTGCTCCAATTTACTGTAATCCATTTTACGATAACATAGTGTAAAAACCATTTACTGTATTATACCGTAGAATAACGGTGAATTACTGGCATGCCAGGAATTTACCGTTATTCTACGGTGAGATTTTTTAGAGACAGTAACCTATAAAAAAGAGAGAAAGAAAGAAGAAGAAAACATCTCCTTCCTTAAAACAAATGCCAGAATCTCAACCTGGACAGAAGCTGTAAACCTTTTTCATGGGTACTATTTTCACGAAGGTAGTACATCCATGACAGCCAGTGCTGTTTTGGCAGAATACATCTCGTGATGAATATCTATAAACCTGGACAAATAAAGCCCTAATCAGAATGGCTCATGTTCAAGCTTTATGTGAGAATATATCTATTTTTTCAGTAATTTTGGTGGAATCAACCCTATAAACTGCTATTTCAAGCACCCGCAGCCTGACTCTGATTGTACTTGGAGAGGAAATTATCTGATCTGATCCGCATTCAGTGCTTTTACTCCTAACCCCTTAGGGGTCCACATGTCCACAAACATCGTAAAGGAAGCATAAGCCGAAACATATAGACAATACTGGAGAGTCAAAACAATGAATGCTCATTGATTGAGACACCAAGAAAGCAGATGGTTTTCAATGTGACACTTACTGTACAATGCCCCGCATATGTTCAGAGAGATGAAATGAAAGATCTTACTATTAAACTGCCTCAAACTGACACAAAGGTTTTCCAAACAACAGATCTGAATGCGTTATGAAATGCCATGTTTCTGTTTTCAAATTGTGTCCCCAACCAGCTTAGAACAGTTTAAAAGTAAACAGAAAAAACCCTGTCTCTGTTCTGAACAGAAGTGCATCCCTCCTCCAAACACGGCTGCCTCTTCACCCACATGTGCTGAAATCTGCAGAGGCAGGTGTAGATAGAGCCGCCCACTAGGACCGAGTATTTTTGGCGGGGCACAGACAGAACGTTGACGCCGGTGTCGCTGGGTGCCATCTGCAACCTCCGGGAGGAGCCAAGCTGCCAAACGGGCCATTAAGGCACGCTCCAACTGGGATCATGCATGTTCAGCTGCTCTTGATGGGCTGTTATTCACGCTCGAGGGGGAGAAGAGCATCGTAGTATACCCAACTAATCAATTCACGTTTGTGGAAGTTATCTCTCGTATCACGTGTATGTGCTTGTTTTTGATGTGCACGGGCTTTGAGACAAATTCAAAACCAAATCATCTGTCCAGTTTTTTATTCATTTTTTAAGAAACATAAGAAGCGTACTGCTTGTTTATGGACTGTGTACTTTCACATGAACTGTTTCATTAGAACCATGGCGAGCTATAGCTCTTGGGATGTATGAACTTAACCAATACTAATGGGGTCAATCTTTTCATCTCACTTTTAGAAATAAACCATATCATTGTTTTCTTTTTACTATTTCTTTAAATACTGATTGTTAAGTCTTCTCCGTCAAAAGCAATAAATGCACCGAAATACCAACCCAGTCTCACAGCAAAACGTGTAATAGCTACGTTGTGGAACGTGGTATTCTCCTGCTTTCTCCCCAAAATTGTGACAATACTACGTTTTATTTTGGCCTGTTCATTTACATCGCCTTGCAACTACGTCAATAGAAACTAATAAACGGAAGGTTTTCTACATCCCCTGATAGAAGATTATGAAAATATAACGCATACTTCTCGCTAGAAATGCCATCGAAATGCATACAAATGCTGATGCTTTCTTAAAATATTGTGTTTTTCACAGATAATAGATCAACAGTCCTCCATTTTCTTTTTATTAGCTGAGGGAAAGTTGATAGTCACGTGATCTAGTTGCAAAAACGTTGTATTGTCGCGCTTTCTCCCCAAAAAGCGTGACAATACCACGTTGGTCCACAACGTATCTATTACACGTTTTGCTGTGAGACTGGGTTGCAAATACTCTGTCTTGTGGAGAGCCCACAAGACAAGCTTGAATGTACGGCAAAGTGGCAGAATTGTAACAAGCGTGAAACATGGCATGATTAGCAACGCTTAAGTGCTCAAGGACAGTTGAAAAGTGTTCTCAGAGCCATGTCTGATGTATTCAACTTTGTATCCTGTCACGACTGTATCAGTGATGTAATGAAGCAAGCAGTAGTTACTGCACCATGTCGACTGTGGCATCTCTCGACACCGGGACAGAGGAGACATCTGGCCAGTTGCCAGGATGTCGTCCATGGGGCTTGGAAACATTACCTCGCCGTGTCTCACATGAAGCCACTTCTGCGCTGTGTGGCCACAGGGTCCGAGCAGAAGAGTATAGCGGAACTTGCCGATTCATGGACAACGAGCCCCAGAATCTTCCTGTCCTCGGCGGTGATGTCTGTTTTCCATCTCCTCTCGGTCCAGCCTCGCAGGATACGCCCACAGCGTGTTGTATTTTCCCCCAATGGATCACAGCCTTATTTCATTCTCCACCCCCAACATTACACAGTGTTGCTTTTTTTCACCAGAAAATGGTGTTTCTCACTTCTGCCCCCCCATTCCCAACCCTTTTTAAAACATTTTAAAACGTAAATTTGGTCACAGACCGACTGGGCTGTTTCACTGCAGGCGCCTGATATCACAATGACATCCATGGCCCTGTAGCATCCCAGTGCTAAAGCTGGAGTTGCTATAGCAACCGGTGATCAGAGGGGTTATTCTGCTGTGTTTGTGACCATATTGAGGAGGTGACGGGGAAAAGAGGATTTTATAATCAGTCACCAGCTGTATAGCACTTGGTATACTCACAAACACTAATTGGAATTTTACTAAGGTCATTGTATCAATGCTGACAAGATGTTCTTATCATAAAACTGGGCATATGCAGTAGAAAGTCAGACATACTTGTACAAATGGAGACAAAGAGCTTGATTTATTCTGTTTGTTTTTTTGCACTTAGAAACAAGACCAGAGATGTGCTCAATGCGCTGCTACCCCCACTGGCTGTTAGGGCTTGACTCTTAGCTGTGGGACCTCTTCTGCCTTCAAACACTGCGAGTCCCTGCGCACTGTATTCCGCCTCATCTGTCTGTTCAGAACATCACCCAACGCTGCTCTTCTTGTGGAAGCAGGCAAGCAAAAAATGTTAAGCAACAGAAATGTAAAATGAGAAAGTATCTCATTCAAAGCTTCCCTTTAACTTAATTTGGAGAAAACAGAATAGCTCCTTTTACTTAATGTGAATCTGACTTCTTCTTCTGCCTGTGCTCAACACAATCACAAGAACAGGGTTAAAAAATGATTGAGCATGTTGTTGTTTGCTTGTTCCTGAAAGGTGCCCAATTTGTCCTTCCTTTTTTTGGTGACCATCCATGTACGGATGGCTCTTCTGGCAGAAGCCGACTCTATGACTGCATCTTTTGAATCAAGCTTTTCAAGAGGAGTCCTCTTGAGATGTGAAATCATGAAGGGCACAGCGTGTTGTAGAAAGGTCTGACCCAGGGGGCCAGCAACAAATTATATTTTCTCGCTCTCTGTCCGCATACTTGTATCATTTTTCCTGGGGAAAAAAGGTTGTATGAGGAGTTTATTCGATTGCATGACAGAGACGTTGCTATTACGAGTCACTTCTATGGAGTTCAAGGGTGGTTTCCACAATTCACCCCATCACAGCACTTCACAGCATGTAGATACATCCCCTTCCTCCTTGGCAGGACTTTATCAGCATCCAGAATTATAGCCGGTGGTGAAATTGAAATTAAAATGAGAAAATCCGAGGCTGCAGGATATGCTCGTTTTTTAAAACTTTGTTCTAAAATACTGTATATCAGAACAGAGTCCTCTTGAACTAAAATTATCCTAAAAGAATATCAAAAAAGGAAAAGGCTGTTTAGTTTAGCTAACTACAATATGTGGGACATATGACATATATTATTTGACCATTGAACAAATACCAGTCTGTTGAAGTATTCCTAGGATTTCCTCAGAAGCAAAACAACTTTGGAATGAATGATGAATATATGGAAACATAATATCAGATTTTGAAAAATAAATTCAGTTAAGCTGACATTTCTTCTCTTATAAAAATGATCACTCTCCAAAAGGTGAATGGGTTTGAATTGAAGTACTGGTGCTGAGTTTTTGATGCGGGCATTCGGCCAAGTGGAAGAGCTGTTCAAATGTCTTCATGTCTGTTTATTTATAGTAGGTACTGTATATTAGTACTTGCCAAGATTCCCTGAGCTATTTCTGGCTCTGCTGAAATACCCACTGTGAGCAAATTTTTCTGAAATATCTGGAAGAAGAGAAGGAATGGGGTCGAGATGAAAATGATTAATTTACTTTAATAACATCACAAGGTGGAAATCCCTTTTTTCTCTTTATTCCGAAAAGTTAAATGACAAGATTGACACATGTTTGTACCCTTACCGTGAAGCTAAAAACAACAGTCTTTTTAGCTTAGCATAAACACTGAAAACCATGGGTAACCGCTGGCCTTCCTCTCTCCAGGTAAGAAAATCTGCCAACCAGCACGTAAAAAGCTCGTAAAGTAAGGAATCTTGTCTTGCCGTCAAGATGCATTGCAGCATGAATATGTGTGAGCAAATACAGGCCTAAACACTAGTTATGATAAGGAGGATAGATGAGTCACGTCTAGATTTTGAACTCCCCCCCCGCAATTTTGCTGACCTACTGTAAAAGTAATCGTCAGTGTCTCGTGCCAAGCTCTCCGGGTCCATCTGCCAGACTGAGATCATACTAAGAAATCGGAAGGATGCCAACTGAATTCATCCTGCCGTGTGCAAGGAATTGAAAAGACAAATAAGCTTACTATATATCCTATTTTTACAACTACATCATCATTTTTATTTAATAAAGCATTTATACAGGGACAACTCCATTGGCCATTTCCTTTTTAAATCTCATGCCTCAGTAAGATAATTATCAACACACAATATTTATAGACAAATGCGTCTGAAAGGTCCCTTTTCTACAACAGTTTTGATGACAAAACACTTTGATTACCTTTCAGAAGCAGGCATGAACACTCCGGTTACAGACAGGAGCTCTTGTGACTCAACATCTGCTGTTGTGGTCATGTGACCAGGTCCCAGTCCACCTTCTTTCTCAATCCTGTGTCACTTCAATGATTTCTGTAGACCTGCAGAGATACACGCACATTTTTCCATGCTCCACATCCTCTTACTCCGACATGAGTTCCTCAGGTAAGTCTGTGAGGAGGAAGTGCCGCTCATGGCCGGAAGGCGACCACACGCAGGCTCTATGCCAAAGAACAGGTCAGGCGTACAATGATGTTTGCTTCTTACTGCCATGCTGCTGCTCAAGGCAGAGGAACACATGCAGCTGTCACTTCCTCCCCTCACAGCTTCAACAAGACATTGAGACCTCCTTTGAGCAGCCAACTTGAACTCACCACTATACTTATGGCCTACTTGAGTCACAGCAACATACAGTCAAAACAGTCTGAAAAGCAGACTTCAAGGACATGCGACTTACTGCAAGTCATGCTTCATGTGCATTGTGATTGCAGAATTACATTAAAGACTACTGGAAGGTCCAACTTAAACCAGATTGTAGAAAACCTGTTACAGGACCCGAATATATGCAGAAAGTCTGCTGTGTCAGTTTGGCTCACACTTGATGTAATTTTTCAATTTAGAATTAAGCTCTGTGAACTAATTTTGAATCACAGGCTCATCACCAAAAGAGTGGGTTCACAGATGGATGGTTCCCATGCCAACATTATTTGATAGACTCTCTCAAAGCGATCAAACGTGAGGAATAAAAAGCCACCAACTCAATAAGTCATAGACTTGTGAGAGCATCTCTATGGCTGCTTTGTGCAATTGGGACGTCAGTTTTGCAGAATGACACAGGTTTCTTCAGGTGGAGGGCAAATGTTACATGTGGTGTGCACAGCGCTCACATCGAGGTGCTTCTACTTCTAAAAGAGATGGTGAAGAATCAGAGTAAATGACAGCAATGTGTGAGGTTGATAAATGAGTCAGGTAAGCTTGTTAGATGGAAAAGTAATTCCAAAAAGCTAATTATTTTACAACTTCTTATCTTTATCCTTAGTCAAAGTGTACAGTAAATGCAATGATCACAGATTGGATGAAACAACTTTACTGATGCAACCACGCCAACCTGGAAAATAGGATTGAGCGTCTTGAGGCTGTCAACACTGCGACTAGGCTGACTGGTTGCATAATGCTCTTAACCTTGGCTTTGAAGTGTTCCTCTTCACATCTTTGTACTTGTACTGGATGTTCATCCAATGTGTTTTTGACAAATACAAAAAATCCTTCCATTTAATGACGAGAGTGGTCATTCTCTACGTATGTTACTGTAATAATGTTATACATCCATTGTCCACAGAACATGGCAAGATAATGGCAAAAACAATCAACGCACAAATTAGCATCCTGTTTCCATCTGCATGTTTCTGTCTTTCCAAACTACTTGCAGCGGATTTGAGAAGTAGAGAGGGTTTAGCTTCTGCCTTTACCCTAACCCATCTGACGCTCCTTCAAAAAAATGTGTTTGAACTGAGTCACATTTTATTTTTCCAACTGCTCTGTCCGTTTACGCAACGCCATGCGCACAAGAGAAAACGGTGGCACGAGGAAGAAAAGTAGTGTGCGCATGCGTGTGTGTCAGGGAGAGTGAGAGATAGCTCGTGGCAGTGGGTGAGTGGGTGTTGGGGGATAGAAGTGTAGAGAATTAGAGTATAAATGTCACTTTAAAATGCAGCGCCTTCCCTCTAACACACGACCGTCACTCCACCCATTTGAAATCTGATTTCCATTTCATTCCCTGTTAGAGGCACTGCAATGCCTCTAACATGATTTCTATGATTTCTTAATAAAGTGTGTTATGAATCACGCTAAAAGACAGCCACATTTACATGCTTTCAAGGAGTCCATTAAAAAGTTAAAGACTGATGGTGCCAAATTGCACGTTTTCTGCGAGCCAAAGGTTTTCCTCTGATGATAACTCCTGTTTTTAAGCACTGTAAGCTAATTATTCTTCCTTGGATTTATTGAGTCAATAAACCCAGCAAGCTATGGGAGATTCAGTTGTTAAGAGGCAAGCATCCCTGTGTGTGTGTGTGTGTGTGTGTGTGTGTGTGTGTGTGTGTGTGTGTGTGTGTGTGTGTGTGTGTGTGTGTGTGTGTGTGTGTG
Organism: Gasterosteus aculeatus; assembly: GCF_964276395.1. Lineage (NCBI taxonomy): Eukaryota > Metazoa > Chordata > Actinopteri > Perciformes > Gasterosteidae > Gasterosteus > Gasterosteus aculeatus. The sequence goes on from NC_135705.1 coordinate 21,486,985, forward strand.
AGGCGAGGGGTGAGAGGAAGAGCAGAGGAGCTGAACTCAGAGGAGGACACTTTCTCTGTTCTTAATTACCAGCAATCCCAGAGAGAGAAAAGATCAGTTAGTACCTACGCAATGACAGTGAGTGGCTTTGTGCTCCACAACCGCAAATCCACTCCACGCAGCCTGGTACCACGGAAACAAACGAGCCCTCAGCCGTTTGTGATGTCCACATTTAATGGTGCTCCTTCGGGAAAAAGAGGGTTATTCCCCAACTGCAACGATTATTCATGAATATTTCAGTGGCATGCGAGGTATGTGCCATGTAGGAAATGCAAACTGGATCAGCACTTTATCCCAATCTCATTCCAATGAGACTGTAGCTGCTGGAGAGCCGACCCGACTGGTCCTCAGCTGTCAACCATCTCAGTGATGGGGAAACATTGGCCGGATGTCATAGAGAGTGAATAGCAGGTTTATCCACAGTGAGTAGGGGGGCAAACATGATTTACACATGGGGAGTTGGATTATGAACACTTGTCGCATAGGAAGCAGTTAAACACATAAATGTGTGCGCAGATTGTTGCGAGATGCATTTCGGCTTACTTTGGATGCTCCAATGAGTGTTCTGCGACATGGTCAGCTCAACACATATTTCACACTTAAACAAATTCAATAGGGTGGAATCAGTGTGTGGACAAATTGCACTGAAGATAATGTATCAAATAACAGGCTAAATCCAATTTAACAAACACATCCCCTTGGGGAACCATTCAGATAGTTTGACTGCTGATCTTCTCTTGCTCACACGCACACAAACGGAGAGAAGAAAGAGGCAGTGAACTCTTGACAATATCAGGTAAATTGAATTTTTAAGGTAGCAAGCATTTTTCATTTTGGCACAACCCATAACGATTTTCTATCTACAAATGCACATCCTCCGATAGCAGCCAGGCATGCTGGGTAAAGTGCCACAATACCATCTGTACATTTGTATTGGCTGGTTAATCTCAAATCACAGTTGGTCAGATAATCTTCCTGGAGCAGGAAGAAAGGAGATTACATCCTGCTGGTCTCCTATGTCGTAGGAGACACACATAAATTAGATTATTAATACACAATAGTATAGTCCCCCCAAAAGCAGTCTATGCAAATGACGGCAAAACGAAACTCAATATTTTTGCAAAAATTATGTTTGAAAAAGAACTACCTAAACACACAGCACATGCGAAGCCTTCTTCACACATTCTTGTTAAATAAATCTCATTCTCATCACACATCCGGGATTGTTCCGTCTAGCAGAAGTCCGGGGTGTTTGCCTTATTTCAGCAGACTGCACAGTAAAACTCAGATCTCCCTCCAGCCAAATGTTTCAGTGACACAGTGCAGCTCTCCAGCATATAGAAGTTCCTTAGTGCAGGACCTGCAGGGAGAGTTGAAAAATGCCAATATGCCGGTGACGGTGACAACCTACAGATTATATTGGTCATTTGCAAAATGAATATTGCCATTAGTTTACATGTATGTGTTTTCTAAAGGTTAGGAGAAAAGTAGAATGGGCTGAAATGAGTAATAGCCTGACAATTGCAAAATAGAGATGATCACTAAATGAACGTTAAAGGAAATGTATAGAAGGTCAGTTGATCAATATTCACCAACCTCTTCAACCCTGTAACTTTAACCAAATCCCCTTGAGCATTTTTACCCCGGTAAATGCACTCTAAAGGAGTTCCCTCTCGCAGTGTCATGAACCATGTACAGTGTGAACTGTGATGCGTTCGCTTACTCGCTTGCACTTACTGAAGGGTATGCGAGGGTTTGCAAAAAAAGTTTTTTTCTTCATTTGTAACCATACGAAATGTCACTTTATTTATTTAATGGATACAATTCATCACTTATTTGTTCTGTACTTTGACAGGGGTCAAACGCAGGCCCTCGGTGTTGTCTCGACCTACTGAGATTGCCTTTAGGATCTTCTAATGAACAAGCTGCAATGAACAAAAGCATTCATAATGCAGGTTGTGCAATAACAGCGATGCCTTTATACATTCTTCGGGGAAACATCATCCATTATCCAGTATCTCTTTCTACTGCTCTGCGCTTTTCTTCGTCTATTACTGCCACGAGCCAACGCCAACAAACAACATCCCGTCATCTTTCCAACCCCTTTCTCCAGAATCTAAATTAAACCACACAACAAATACAGATTCACTACTGTTCTGTTCCACTGATATTATGACCCAGTTGACTTCCATTAAATACAAATGGTGTTTATCCAGCAGGCTGTGAGTTCAGAACTAAAATGGTTGAGCCTAAAAAGGATACCGTAGTTGCTGCGTTACCTTCTATCCAAACTAAAGTTTCTTCATTGACAGAGCAGCACAAAAACCAAACAGATTGAAAATGCGTTTTTGCTCTCACGAATCGCTACGGCAGAAGCTTCGTCCAATCACCTACGTCTTTGTATTTGTTTACCCTGCTCGTCTCCAAACTGTTTCCATTGCTTCTGACAAACCATCATGGCAGCACACTGAACATGTTGGTGTAAACATTTTGCAACAAGTGAACAGAAACATTGCCAAATTCTCAACATGTCGGCCATTAGAAATGCAAGAATGCCAGTAGCCCCCTCCCCCACTGATGCTTACCATGAAATTTTAATGTCTGCGCTCACATGCACTTTACAGTTTTTTTACCATTGAGGCGAAAAAAAAGGATTGAGCTGATAAAAAAAGATTAAGGTTATAATGTGGGATGCTGTGTTTGTGCAATCACCACAATTTGATAGGTGCTAATGGAATATTATTCAACCTTCTCTTCAAAGCAAAGTGCAAAAACATAATCAAATGAGCTGCTCGTACAGTACACACACACATACCAAACCATAAAGGAGATATTAACTCCTTTAGCCTTCATCCAACACTCTGAAATAATAAGCTTAACATGTAAACTGCAAGCCTTTATAATGATATAAAGACAAGAGGTTCCAGATCTAAAGGAAGGAAGAAAGGAAGAAAAAAAACTCATCCTGCCTTTTCATTTCTACAACTAATGGGAAAATTGTTTTCACGAGACGGTTCCAGACTCGTGGGCAGGAGGTACCGGTTTAAGAATTTGTTGCAGCAAAAATTCTAGCTTAAAAAAACGGTTTTGTTGGATAAGAGACTGTATATTATTTAACATAACATAAATATTGATGATGCAGGTGGAGGAGTTACACCAAAAGTAAAACAACAATGATTATATCTGAGTGATACGTCATCGCACTAACTTGCATCACTGCGTATGCCGGCCACTCTGCTGTGACCTTTGAGGATAACGCTTTATTTCAGTGCAGTGCAGCTTCTGTCTCTTCCATCTTTGTGTTGCAATCAAATTACTATTAAGTAGTTGATTCCCGTGCTGTCACTTTCGACCCTGCAGGGGAAAGGGCAGCGACCTATCAAGATAAACAAACACCCAAATGGCATCCACAGGGGGTCCTTTCTTAAGGTGCGCATTTAGGTCCTATGGCAAGGATCCCTGTGTGCACCCGCCGAGGATGTTTGTGTGGACTCCTGTCACCTGGGAGATCTCTGACGTGCATCAGTGACTGAATGTCACCAGAACCCTAAACGTTTCTTTGGAATTGTTGGATGTTGACTTGTGGTTATTTTTCTTCTCTTAGTGGTGTCTTTGGGTCCCTTTGCAGTTGGTGTGATTGTTGTAAGCCTGCTTGTCATACATGTCTTCATAGGGTTTTTTTTTATATCTCTTTGAAGTCTGGTGCCCTAGGGTTCTGGGGCCCAGTAGGTCAGAGCCCCTGGCATGTACCATTACATTTATGTTACAGGTCCATCTACTGTACGTCTTCAGCATATTCACCAACATGTAAAGAAAACCCCTCTGAAGTCCTGCGGCAACTCAGTGGGTGATGTGGGATGCTGACATAAAATGAGCGGCAACACAAATTGACATAGTGGCGAGATGAGATGTATTGAAATCATGAGTGGAGACAGAGCTGAGATGTGAATTAAGCCTCCAGAGCTAGCCTGCTGCTCGCTGCACCCCACACAGTGTCTGCATTACAAGCAGCTGGTAGGTGGTGAGATGTGGTTGACGTCTCATCGTGGGTAGATTGTATGTTTTCTTTTTGTAGGAGATGAGAGGCTCTCCATTGACTGGGAAGATGTCCTGGCTTCATGCAGCCAAAAGTCACAAGTGAACATCTGCTGAAAGAGAATAGTAGAAAACTATTTTTTCCTCCTTCCTGGCTTACAATAGACCCAGACTCTCCCCAAGAGTTTGCGGCTGGTTGCCATAGTTATGGGAGGCAGGGGAAAAGCACAGCTGAATGAAGAAATAATTAATAAATGATTAAAACAAGCCTCCTGCACCAAGCCCGCCTGCGCTCATGCACAGCCGAGTATACTAATAACATCCTGCCCAAAGAATAGACAATAGACAGATGCAAAAATTACATGGGCGAGTAAATACATCCCTGGAGTCATAGTTTTGGATGCTGTCCACTTAGTATTTCATTAATAGATTTATTTTTGGCCACATGCAGAACTCTGAGTGTCCTGTTTTCTATTACATTTATTTTGGCAAATCTTTCGCTGTGTCCTTAATCCAAGATTGAAAATGACATGATTCATGAAACATTGCCCACTACCTTTTTTTGTATGCCATACTTATGTTTAAAACTTATAACCGTGCCTAATTGAGAAAAATTGTTCTGTATGTGAAATGAAATAACAATAGAGTACTCTGCAAGTCAACCCTGTTGACGCAGATTCAACATTGTTTGATAAGGTAGATCTGCAAACCTCTAGGTGGTCAGCACGAATATATTTTTGAGAAAATCTGGGTTTATTTACGCATTTCAGGCAAGGGGAAAAAAAGAAAAAAAGGTCTTCGACATTTCAGGTAAGGATTGCACTTGTAAGATGAAAAGGTGAATTCTTATGTCTGTACTAGATGTATGGAGCTGGAGCCAAGAGACACTTTTAACTTGGGATAAATCAATACAGAGAGCCTGGCTCACTCCAAAGTTGAAAAATATGCCAAAAAACATCTGACGTTTTCCCAATACAGCAGAAAAACAATGCTGTACTGTAGTGGTCTACGTGTTGCTCTGTGCGCAAGGTACACCGAAATTAGCTTCAGTTATCAGCTATTAACTGTTTTCTCCACTGTCTTGACAACCTCGCAAGATATAAGACAAAATATGATGTAATGTCAACGTGGAAAGTAGTGGGATTGATTTAATCTTATCTATTCATTTATCCATGGTGCATAATCCCGTTAAAATCTCCCTCGGCAGCAGAAAAAAATTCCAGGTACCAAATCACAAATCAACGGCTTTGAAACAAAACAGCAACAGAGTTTTACTTCAAAGAAATAAAAAAGACAAAAGAGATATGGAAAAGTAAGGTTTGAATTTTTCAAGATAAAATACTGTCCATCTATTAAAAAAGATAAATCGTTTGTTGGCCATTGTGCATTTGCAATCGCGACTACAATCAGACATCTATTTCCAGCAGTGGCAAATCTCATAAACAATTAGTAAGCGTTGTGTGCATAAGTGGCCATTTCATTCTGGATTGATAATTTATTTTGGATGACTCTTCTAGCTTCTCTAACACACAACAAACCAACTGGGGACATCACGACCCTAACCTGCTGTACCATTGGAGAGCCATCCCTATTCAAGGGCCCTAAAGCTTCTCCCAAGCATCAATCTTCAGTCCATAAGAGGCTCTCAGATCAGCCTGTATAAGAGAGGCCTCCGAAAAACAACAGCAAGTGAGTTTCATCTTAAGCCCAAATATAGAAAAAGAAAAGTGGATGATGATGTTGCTAATGGTGATGACACTGAAGGTGATCAATAGATTCCACAACGATCGATTCGGTTTATTGGAAAAGTATTGCATGCCAGCATGGCAACGGCTGACGTCAGCCGGGGTCAATCATGTAAGGAGGTGTGTGGTGGGTGGGGAGGTGTGTGGTGGGTGGGGAGGTGGGTGGGTGTAGTGCATCCGATGGTAGGCAGACTTGCGGAGCGGAGGTGGTGATTGTGGTGCTAATGGTTGTTCAGGACGGGGAGGGTCGGTGTGAGGGCCCTTCATTGCTCTTGTGTCTGTTTAATGACTCTGCAGAATGATTACTCAGGTTAGTCCACACAGTTACATAAACCTCCACTTAGGCCTGTATGCTAAATGCGCTGCTCCTGTTGCCGTAACGTGCAGTTGGAGACGCTGCAAATGGGCATGTTAATTGGTTACCTGAAATCATTTTCAGTTAGTGTGATGCAGTCTTGGAGTAATAATGTTCGACAAAGCACACTCCAACTTTTAGCTTTCTTTAGCCAACCACTGCTACGTTTTCCTCAGTGTGCAATGATTATGGTTGGTGTGTTGAGATATATACTTATACATTTATTTCTATTACCAGGTGGGATTCTATTCAAAGTAAAAATGTAATTTTTCTCCCTTCGAATGCTGTCTCATTTATAGCTGTGGTTTGTGCTGTGACAGGCTTTTTAAAACATGTAACCTATGAGGTATTCACTGAATGATGCTTCGGCCTGTCATTCAGTTTACTGCAGAGTTGTATTTTTTCAACCTTTGTCTCCTAGCAGCATTCATTGATACATTTGTAAGAGTTTGGAGAGCCATGATTTCAAGTTTCTCTGCCTGTATCATCGACCATTTTGTCAATCATGACTAGTCACATAGTGCCATGTGTGAGCTGTGGAGTCAATTCAGGTTGTAAATGGTGACACACCTTTTTCCTGCATGACGTTCCATTTTTAATAACCTTCCCTGGTATTACTTGGTATTAAATTATAACCACGTTTTGTGGTATTGCTCACCCCGACATAAATGCCTCGTCAGCTATTCAGAACTATACCAAAATACCAAAATAACACTGATTAAGGCACAATGATACTTGATGATTCAAAGGAATAGAAGGATATAATATGCCTTAATGTAGTGAAGGGCAGTATCCTTCCTTGCAATTTTAACAGGGCTGTGAGAGGGTTGGCCAAAGGGGGACAACCGCGCTTGACACTTTCCAAAGGGTCAACAAGTTGAGCGCCAAGGAGGCTCCAGCACTCTCCTCTTACTTTCATTAAAGACGTCTACTGGTCGAGAGTTAGCAATTAGTAACTCCTCAACTACAGTGTGTCACCAGGTTGGTTCCATGAGGAACTCCCACTTGCCCATTAATGTTTAAACCGGCCTGGTTGAGAATTATTCAATGAATCACAGGTCCTCTCTGGGTAAGTACCTCCTTGTTGGTTTGGTCCTCAAGCCGGAGCCTATGTGATTACATGGGCAGCTGCAGAAGCCGTGGGCTATTCAATGGTTGCTGTTGCAACGGGAGACTATAAAACATAGCTGGATACTGTAAAAGTATAAAAATTTAAAAAACAAGGAGAAAGGTGTTTTTAAGGCAAGATGCCTTTTAGTCGACAAAGTCCATTTATAAATCTCCCCTGACATTATAAACACTGTGCCAATTTTGAACACACACAATGGGAACTCCAGGTAAAAAGCATACAATATACAAAATGGGTACTGTGGCAGGTTCGTCTTACGGGAGGGTCTCGGAATGACGAGCACGCAGCAATTGGGTCCATTGTATATGCTTTTATTCACACAAACACACACATCGGCTCCGGCTTCCTCGTCTGCTCAGCACCCCTCGCAGTCGCCGGATCTCTCGTACTAAACAGCAGGACAAACACACACACTGATTAAACACACCTGAGGCCAATTATGCCTCCTCCTGGCACCGTTCCCCGAACCACTACCTTCTCCGTCCCCTCTGCAGCCGAGCCAAACCACGCCCGCCACCACATACCCCCACCGCCCGACTTAGGCCGGGGAGCGATCCGGCCAAACCTACTCCCCCCCCTCGCCCTCGAAAGGGCGGGAGAGGAAGTCTGCCACGACCATCTGCGCCCCCGGCCTATGGACCACCTTGAAATTAAAAGGCTGTAGAGCCAGATACCACCGTGTGATCCGGGAGTTGGCATCTTTCATGCGGTGGAGCCATTGGAGTGGGGCGTGGTCCAAACAGAGGGTGAAAGAGCATCCCAGGAGGTAGTAGCGCAGGGAGCCGACCGCCCACCAGATGGCCAGGCACTCCTTTTCCACCGTGCAGTACCTGGCCTCCCTCTCGGACAGATGATGTACACCACGGGGCGGTCCCCCCCCACCTCCTGGGACAAAACGGCCCCAGCCCTCTGTTCGACGCGTCAGTCTGCAGAATAAAGGGGAGAGAGAAGTTAGGAGTATGAAGGAGTGGTTCCCCACAGAGAGCCTGCTTTAACTTCTCAAACGCCTGCTGGCACTGCTCCGACCACTGGACCGGATCTGACGCACCTTTCTGGGTCAGGTCAGTCAAGGGGCTGGTGAGGTCCGCGAAGCTGGGGATGAACCGCCTGTAATACCCCGCCAGCCCCAAGAACCGCCTCACCTCTTTTTTTGTCTTGGGCCGCGGGCTGCCGTCTTGTCCACCTGAGGGCGCACCTGCCCGCCCCTCAAGTGGTACCCCAAATACCGTACCTCCAACTGCACACTTCTTGGGTTGGCGGTGAGCCCCGCCCGTTCCAGCGCCTCCAGCACAGCGCCCACCTGCTGCACATGCTCCTCCGAGGTGGTGCTATTGATAATGACATCGTCCAGGTAGGCGGCGGCATATGCAGCGTGCGGACACAGCACCCGATCCTTAAGGCGCTGAAACGTGGCCGGGGCCACAAACAACCCGAAGGGAAGTGTGGTAAATTGGTACAAACCGTACGGGGTGGAAAATGTCGTTTTCTTGGATTCTGGCGACAGAGGAATCTGCCAGTAGCCCTTGGTTAAATCCAGTGTCGGTGAGAAACGTGCAGTGCCTAGCCGGTCCAGGAGTTCGTCAACCCGGGGCATTGGGTAGGCATCGAACCATGAAACATCATTCACCCTGCGATAGTCCACGCAGAACCGTACAGATCCATCCTTCTTAGCCACAGTGACGATGGGGCCGCACCAGGCACTGTTGGACTCTTCTATTACCCCCAACGTGTTTGGCAGGACCCCTCGCGGCGTCCTGCCAAACAAAAGTTCATAGGGAGAAAATCTCGTGGAGCCCTGGGGGGACCTCCCGCACTGCAAACAACAGAGGGTCAAGCCAGTGGTCCCAATTACGTTCATCTTCGCTAATAAATTTACGGACTTGGACTTCAGAGTCCATTCATACGTTCCACCAGCCCATCTGTTTGCGGGTGATACACGCTAGTACGAATGGATTTAATGCCCAGTAACCCATAAAGTTCTCTCAGTGTGCGCTGCATGAACGAGGTGCCCTGGTCAGTCAGGATCTCTTTAGGGATTCCAATTCGGGAGATGAACGGCACTGCCTCCGGATATCGTGTTCCATGAGGACTATCACAAAGCGATATCTGCGTGCGCTCCGGTGAAACGGCCCGATGAGGTCCATGCCGATCCGCTAAATGCAAACAGATTTTCCGCACTTCAACTTCATACAAAGATCTTTGCTAATAAGTGAGCTTCATAGTAGCGAGATGTCTGTTCGAGTGCAGCCTCTCCCCTGCCACTCTGTCTCTCACTCCGCCAATCCGCCCATTGAGGGCACCTGTGGGTCACACCCACCTGCATTTGGGTCCTCACACCACCCGGTACAATGTTAGAGCTATAAAAGCTATTGTTAAAGCTCCTGGCCCTGTTTGTAAGGGGTATTGATCTTCCAGTCTTTCTTTTGCAAAGAAAGTGAGTAAGCCTGTTTCCCAATATGTCAAACTGTTCCTCAAGTCAAAACTATTGTGGAAATTTATTCCACGTTTGTTGGGGAGGGGGGTGGGGGGGATATGTTTCTTGACCCAATGGAGCTTATGTAACATCAGCCTGTGAGAAGATTGTCAGCAGCACAGACAAGATACAGTCTCATACTCCTCAGTTCTCCCTCGCTGTGAAGCAGTCTCAGGGAGATTTGATTTCCCTTTTAAGAAGAAACTCCTTGGCAAGTCAACTGACTGCATATCGTTACTATAACTGTAGCCGTAGTTCATATCACTTTTTTTAGGAATCTCTTGTAATGTGAAGTGAAGCCTATACCGTACCAAATTCTGGCTTTGCTTCTGGCATCCTACACATTCCCATTGTGAAAACGGCAGTTACCCTGGTAACGAGCACCCCACAATAAGGGCATCTTAGGAGACAAACATTTCGTGCTGTGCCGTGGAGGCTGGGGCCGTGTGATAGATTTACATAATCAAGGACATTTACTGTACAGCCACCCTTGCTGAGATCTCGAACATCTCCACAGCAACAACCGTGGTGGCTTTTCTGTTACATGGACACCTTTCCGTGTCTTCTAACACCCAGCGCCCAGAGATGTAATTCTCACCAACCAAGGCATGCTTTAATTCACTGAAGCCTGAAGTGAATAGCGTTGACTATAACACATGTTGTGGCAGATTTCCTTGACAATGCAACTGCTGATCAGTGTTTTCCTCCCACATGAGGGCCCGGAGCAATGTTTATGGGGGTAATTGGAGGAGTTTGTTCTCTTGAGCCAACCGATGTTCCAATGCAGTCACAGCTGTTAGGCTTGAAGACCTCAGGAGATCTCAAAGCTGATATCCCACAAGAAAAAAAACATATTTATTTTAGCTTTGTTTCAATTGGTAGCAAAGAAAGAAGGAATTTTGTTTACCGGTTTTGTATTTGTCGAAGCCTGCACTGGCAATAATTGTCACATAAGGTGTTTTTATTCTTCCTGTATCTGTCAGTGTCAGGCCAGGAAGCTGATGTGGTTTCTACTCAGATCATCTAGCTCCAGCTTTGGATAATAACCAGTCACATGCTGTAGATCAGTGATTCTCAACTGGTGGGTCGCGGACCCGTTTTTAATGGGTCGCGGGCCTTTGCCTGGGAAAATAAAAATTAGAATTAAAAGCTGGCTGTTTTGTTTTTTCATTAAACTTGTTTTTGTGTTGGCATACATATTCTGTCTCCATACTATTTCAGGTTCAAACTGCACCATATTTTCATTAAATAAATTTGAGAAGTTGAGAATGTTCCTTGATTTGGGTCGCGGCTTGTCATTAACGGGTGATGGTGGGTCTCGGAGCCAGACCAGTTGAGAACCACTGCTGTAGACCGTGTGTGTACATACACCATGTTCCAGTAACAAGGGAACCACGACAGCGGCCTTATGCCGCCGAAAATAAGTTGACATTGGGTGTCAACCAATATGATGTGTGGTTGTCAAGGCCGCTATGACATATTCATTTCTTTTTAACAAAAAAAATGGTGATAAATCCAATGGATTGCTGCTATTTGTATTTATAATGTATTTCCACATTTCATTTATTCTGGTGGTGCTCTGTCTTAAGAGGCAAACTTGCCAAACTCTCCAAAATCACCTGCTTTCATTTTAATTAAACGTTACAAATAAGTTTGGAATTCTGTGTATCAGGAATCAGGAAACGTTTATTGCCAAAATATGTCAAACATACAAGGAATTTGTCTTGGCGGTTGGTGCGTGACGGACAGTGTAACAATAGACAACAAGACAGCAGTGCACAAGTAATAAAATAAAGTAAGATGAAATGCTAATGCAATGGGTTAGTAGAATAAGGCTATGGGTTAGGATGAAACAAGGGAATAAAGTTAGAGTTAAAAATTAAAAATATTAAAAAAGTTAAAAAATATTAAGCATAAAGTGCACTAGCGAACAAGTAACAAAGTGACGAGTGATGCCAAAGTGACGAGTTGCGACAAAGTTATACTCAGTCAGTGGGGGGACCGGCTCTGTTGATGAGCCCGACTGCCGACGAGAAGAAACTGTTGGTGTGGCGGGAGGTCTTAGTCCTGATGGACATCAGCCTCATGCCAGATGGAAGGGGCACAAGGGGTGAGAGGGGTCGGCTACGCTCTTTAAGGACGTGTATAGCATAAATTCTAAGGCCCCAGTGAGACGGAATTTGTTCTCCCTGGAAGAAGAACCAGCATTGGACTTCTGCAGCACAATAACAAAACTGGTGTTGTTTGAAAAGTTCAGATAAACTTGCGTCCAAAAGACCTCTACTTCTGAAGAATCATGGAAGTTTGGGACTTAAATGTAATGCCAGTATCCCTCATGAATGTTACCTCATGAATTATATTGTATTGTATGGATTTCTTATCTCCTTCTGATGCTTCACCGCAGAGATTGAAGTTAAAGTTAGAGATTGAAATGAATCATGTCTGCTTCTTTTTGTCCACACGTGTTTTTGTTTCCTTCTGGCTCGGCTGTTTTGAGCTTGAGGTAAAACGGTATTTCATTAATTCATATTATTTTGTATATCCCACATTACTGTGACACTTTTTGTTGGCCCTTTTGAATGCTTTTGTTGCTGTTGTCTTATGCAATAGAGAAGCAGGCAGGCAGATTAACATAAAGTCCTTGTGCTCTGGAAGTCAGATATCAGCAGACAGATTCCAAAATTGCTCGAGGCATCGTTGAATTAACAAGAGGAACTGGCTGGACTGCCAAGTGTGGATCTCTGTTGTTTTGTCTAGACTCAGTAAAAAATCACTGTTAACTATTGTATACCTCATTTTAAGACAAATTGGTGTGCATCAGTAGTGAATGTGCCAGAAGAAGTGGCAGGGCAGCTTCCAAAACGTTGACTAAAGTCGAAAAGTGCTTTACATTATAACCTTCAGGAGTTATTGCAGGGCTGTTGTCTAAAAGATTGTTCTTTCATTAATGTGTTGCTAATAAAGAAGCAGCTGAATGTTCATCTCTCCATTATTATTTCTTTCTGATGTCTTCACTGGTTGGTGAGTAGGAAACACTAATGTCTACTTCAGTGGTTTCGCAAACCTTTTCTGTTGAGCGTTCCTTTGATGATATAGGAACGTTGAAGTCTCATCTTATATTTGTCTCTTTCCGTCTCTCTCTCTCACCTCGTCTGTAACATGAGCCCCTCTGGGCGTGCGGTTGGAACACAGTGCATGTTATGTTGGTTACGCTTGATTTCTTCCTATTCAATTTGTATTTGTTAGGTCACCATATCATAGCTACACCTATCTTTACACCTTGTTTGCAATTGTATTCATTGTAATTGTCAGGGTTGGTGTTGGGTAGGAAGGCAGGACTCAAACGCAGAGTTTCTTCAGAAACAAAAGGGACTTTAACAGTCAAAAAAGGTCTTCAAAAGCAAAAGGCAGAACCAGGATCGGGCACATGGACAGGACTCCCAAACAGTTAACATCCAGGACGATTGACAAGGAGGCGACAAGTGACACACGGCTTAAATACACTAGAGAGGTGCAGGTGATTGGACACAGGTGGAAACAATCAGACAATCACAGACAATGACAGGACCAGGCAGGAAGTGAAGTGATTACTTGTGCACTGTTGTCTTGTCTGTCTACTGTCACGCACTAACCGCCAAGACAAATGCCTTGTATGTTTGACATATTTTGGCTAATAAATGTTTCCTGATTCCTGATTCCTGAAGTTACCCAGGGAGACAAGAAGCAGAAAACTACAAAATAAGACAGGACCTAAAACCACACCGTGACAGTAATTGTATTTTACATAGTTTCATTGTGTGTAAGTGTGTGCCTCTGTACTCTGGCCCCTTAAGGAGCACGTCGCCTAATTTGAGAACCCTTAATTATTGAAAACGTCCTGCTGCAGCTTGGATTATTGCTAAGCTATATCATCATTTTCACGTACTGTAGCTATTTAGAAAAGCATGACCTGCGTTGAACTGTGTTGATATTGCTTGTTCCTTGTGTCTGACTCTCATTTTGTAATTTAAACTGTAGTATTTTCAAGTTGAGTCTCGAAGAATTATCTTGTGGAACTAAGACAAACCTGTAAAGAGCCTGGGCCATTGGCAACATGCACTGTAGGCTATGCTGCTTCAAACGCAAACACAGAGTTTTTATCTTTGTATTTATTTATTGGCAGTCGGGGGCACAGGGACAAGATTTTATTTTTTTCTGCCGAAAACCCAAATGTCACGCTGAAAAAACCTAAGATAGAAAAATGTAGGGGAATTAGAACTTTCATAAGCCAAAGCTATGTTTACACATTTATCTCAGAATAACACCATGAACACACACGTTTGGACAAATCATAATAAATAACTAGCAACAAAAGAATCCTAGATCAGGATGCACGTGAGGGATTTCGATATAGGCTCCTGCTGCCGAGCGCCCAGCTGCTCAGCCTTTCATGATGATTGACGGGAGGGTCTTCAGTTGGAGCTAAGAGGTGAGACTGTGTGAAGCAAGGTGTCAGCAGAGCTGGAACATTAAATCCAACAGAGACGAGGGAGGCGATGCTGCCAACGCTGCTCCCACGGGAAAATGCAGCTGGACTGTCTGTCTGTCCAGCTGTGCAGTTAAATAGGTGATGATCATCACGAATTGATTTGAAAACCATCTGGTGTCTTTTAAGTTAATACCAGTGGACTGTAACAAAGCTCAGGTTCATGTAGTCGGTGCTTTTTTTTTGGTACAAACACAATTCTAGTTTTCTAAGTCCTCTGGTGGATGAAATTAACTACTCTGAATTTCTCATCCTATCTCTAAAAAAACACACCAACCCCCCCCGAAGAAACCCATTTTAGCCGTTTGTACCCCTGACTTAGTTCTTTCGGTCATGACCATAGCTGAGGGGAGGAAGGAGGATTGACCGGTAGATCGAGAGTTTTGCCTTCGAGCTCAGCTCTCTTTTCGTCACTAAGGTGTAGAAAATGCAAGTGCAATACCGCCCCTTCTGCCCCAACAGGATACTTCTGGCCTCAGTCAATCGTTTTTGACTAATTTTTTAATCTGTCTTTGCACCTGTGCAAAGTGCAACAGCAAAACTCTGGAGTAAATTCCAAGTGATATCAGCATGACTTCAGATACTCTTGGAGAGCTGTAGTGTGTGTAATAATGAGAATATGGAGGCCTGACTCTATTAGGAAGAAGACACAGCTGTACACTAAATTATACTTATGAGATGGCAGAGAGGTTTGTTGTGCGAGTGAGTAAAGTGAAGATTTGAAATTAGCACTTAGTCCAAATTAATCAACAGTCTAGTCCTGCAATACATTAAACGTCTGTAAAAACATTGGACAATGTTAAACTTATATATGCTGTCACACAACATCCTGCACTGTGTCAAGTGGATGCTGAAATTATTCAACAAGAAGAAAGCCCCTGGGAACCTTCGCTGTGGTTTTCCCACAAACCGCTTTTTAACGTTTATACGGGAGCTTATCCGCTAAAGAGAGTGGACCATCATGAGGAAAGTATTTGCACCCAAGGGTGCTAGTGGTTGTGGTCGTGTATTTCTTGGTTGATATACAACTAAGCCGCGTAATTACGAGATTAAAAAATGGACTGGATGGCTCCCTGTGTGATTACAGATCCACCGCCATGTTAACACCTGGCAACCGGCATTGTGGCTCGGAGAGATCACTCTGCCTGTAAGGCTTTATGGTTGTGGGAAAACTCACAAAGAAACATTAGTAATTGACACTTAACATAACTGCCCTAAAATGACCTATTTGATTCTACTTAGTATCAAATCATTTGGGATTGTTTCAGTGAAAGCTGATGACCATGTAACTCATTTTACAAATGCTAGTGAAAGTTTATCACATCCAAAAAGCACCCTTGTGATTTGGGAAATCCTCTTATTTGCTGTCTTACTAACAGCTACATGATAATATCTGCATTGGTTTCATGTGTTTAGCCCTATCTTATCTGACAGAGAGAAATAGCTTTCCTGCATAAAATATTCTCATAGTACGTGACAGCGGCCGCTCGTAGTGATGACCTCACAACTCTGCAGCTCCCCTCAGCTGACCTGAGCTCAATAGACATCATTTCATTGCTAAGCAACAGTTCAGGTCATTGTTTACTTCCTGTCAGCTGATGTCATTCACCACACTGCAACAAGTAAGATATGAAGGAAGCAAGGGTTGTTATGTCACTCACATTAGTGCCAAGCCGGAAGATGATGTAATAGATCATCTTTAATATTAATTACGGACAAATCGTCAAACTCTTAATGGTTTTAAAAGAGTTTGACACTATTATTACACTATTTTGCTATTCGCATAAACGAAGGATCAATGAAAAGAACAGAGAAAAACTAGATGCTCAATGGCAAAACACATTTACAGTCACTGCGAGATTCGTTAGCATAACGTGGGAAAGAAAGGGCCTGTTGTGAAAACCTTATCTAACAGTCACCCAGCACTGCCACTCCACAAATGGTCCAGGAGATGTAGGCAGTTGTTCCAGCACATCTATTTTCACATCGCACCTCGCAAGTAAGAGCTCTCATCCCCCTCTGCAAACCCAAACTCTGACAGGAGGCTGATGCACTTGACGAGCGGCAGAGAGGCCGGATGCCATGATTAAAAATGCATGCTGATGCGGGAGAGAATGTCTGCATGATGCTACCATAACACACTGAGGTGAAAAAAGATTTCTCTCACCGGATGCGTCACTCATTGGTGGGTTATTGATTATGATGAGTGAGCAGAGTGTGTTTAGAGACAGGCTGGTCCCCACAGACGATTTCCAGGATTGATGCTTTCTTTACGAGGCCCGTTTTCCTCTGCTTGTCAGCTCAGCGGGGGGAAAAAGACAGAGTGTACCTGATGATAAATGGGAACTTGTTGAGATGTGATCTCTAAAATATTGAATACCGGTGGACCTACATAAGGTATATGACGGCGCGAATAGGAAATGTGCCTCATTATCAAATTTTTCCATGTGTGAGATTTGAGGAGAGGAAGGCTTCCATGCATGAGAAATACAGATGGCAGTTTGTGAACGCAGATCTCACACTTCTGAAAAAAATCTGAAAATGTGGTGCAATGCTGACTGATGACTCAGATGGATATAATACGCATTTCTAGAGATATTTTATACTTGTAGTACTGCTTCAAACACACCAAAATGGACAAGAAAAAAGAAACACGCAAACACCTCGTGGTGATGTAGTACTCAGAGCGTGTTTTCTCGGTTAAAAGGGTATTCCAAGAGTATAAAACACAAAATATAAAATACATTCTTATTTGTCATCAATCAATGGTAAAATTCAGGAAAAGGATTGTCAGAGAAATGTTCCTTAAAGCAACTGCGTATTGTTAGGATACCAATGGATGGAGGGACCACGTGTGATGAAGGGGTTGGTGTTGAATCACTTGTTTTGGTTGTATTGCCCACAGGAACATTTATTAGCTTCCATTGTTGTTTATTGAACTTATTCATACTACATCATCACAGCTCACAGTCGCCTCCCGTCAGTGTTTAATGGTGGAAGCAGACAGCTAGCGCCCAGTCGATCCACCAATAGAAACTCTTGGTTCATTCAGCGGCGTAAGCCCCGCCCACTATGTACAAACTCGGATTGCAAAGGTTTTTGTTAAGAGACCAAATCTTATTTTTTGAGACAAATTCTAGTTTCATAAGCAAAACTAACAAATATATATTTATATATCTTTACTTTTAAACGTTTTGGGGTTTTTTGCATAATAAAGACACAAATCTACCTTCATAGAGAAGGACATTCCATCAGAGTAAGCAAAGAACTAAGACTTTCATTACCAAGTGTGACAATTATACGGAGCCAAATATGTGCTCTCTCGCTGCCATTGTGTTCCAGCGTTATCACCCTGTGCACCGCTGGGCACAAAGTGGTGATGGGTGTCCAAAAAGATGGATTCATCATCTTCATTTTGCAATGTACGGAGAAGAGATACAATGCAATAAACAAGGAAGAGGACACACACAAAGCCCGCCATAATTGAGCTCTGCCTTGGGCTGCTGGGACCAGACCATTGTGCGGAGGCTATTCTCTGTGACGCACTCAAACAAAGCAACTTCGTAGACGTTCACGTTAGCCAAAATAACTGGTGAAACGTTAAACACAGTGGATATTTTTGGATGCTGTTTGGCTTGATAATACAATCTCAAGTGTAGCTGCCACCAGCTACAGGGAAGGAATATTGAGAGGAATATTGATGGCAGCGCTTTTTGAAGAACACTGTATGTGCATTTAGGCCCAAAGGGCATAACGACTCAATAGCATTGCTACTAATGAAAACTATTTAGTATCAGGGGAAAGATTGAACTTTCTTTCACCCCGATGATGCCTGTAATGAGATTAATACTGCCAAGTCGAGTCTAAGGAGAATTTGCATTGTCTTCGAGTTGACCATTTCATTATCCTGTGCCCTTGTTTTTACTGAGCTTGTTGAAACCGTTGATAACTACAAATGTATCTGATATACTATTTCAGAATAATGATAATTTTCTCTCCTCCGCCTCGAGCAAGTCGAGATGTTCTATGAACAGCATTCTCTCCTCTGCTTTGGGCGAGGTTTCGTTATTTCAATATCTTACAAAGGCTATGAAAGATTTGCCGTGACAATTTACTACTACCTAGGGACAAGTGAGAGTCCTGCCACAGCTTGATAGAGATTAATAGAGGCGGGAAATCATTAATCCTCCTTCCATTTTCGATCAGTACACAGTTGAGTCCCACACCAAGTATTAAGAAGTTTAGGAGGCAATCCAATCTTATTTTCAATTATTTTGATTTGCAATGAAAAACAAAGGATGAGTTGAAAACTGCTGAATGAGCTTGGCACATTTTCCCAAAGTATGTGTACTCACAGGCAACTGTAAAATAAATGAATGTCCAAAGGAAGATATCAACATTTGGAACGGACGCAATTTGCTTGAGTTCACATTTTCTCCCTTTTTTTGATTTGTTTGGAATCGTTTGAGATAGAACCTCCTTCCAAGTCTTCCCACTATAGTTTTTCCCTTCACCTTCTCCAGATTTTACGCTTAAAACATCAGTAGTAAGTCTTGACTACCTCGTGGGTGAAATCTGTCAAGCCTGATGCTGTAAAATCAATAGCTTTTAACATCCCTACATTTGAAGCTCGGGTACTGGACGGCTTGACGGAGCGTCCTATCTGCTGACAACATCGGCTGGGGAAAAAAGTTTGAGGTTTCTCTTCCTGTAAAAAACAGAGAAAGGCAGATGGCTTTCATTACAGATACAGGCTAGAACTCTCCAGGGAGTGAAGTCCTCCCCCGACGCAGAGCTGACATGGGACTTACAGTTTGTATTCTTCTCATCAGCTGGAGCTCTGTGCAGCCGTCGGACGTCCCAAACCTACACTGGCAGCTTTTAGGCAGCACAACTAGCACTTGGTTGGTGCTGTTGTTGCACACATTCATAAACAGGGAACCCTGAAGGTCATTTAGGTGTTTTCTAGGAACAAAGTTCAATGTTCACTAACATGTGACTCAGAAATTCTCTGAACAGCTTCTGTTCTTCCAAACCATTTGTTATGCTGAAATAAAGCTATTTAACATGGAAACATTCAACTCTACATATTGTTAGGGTGTTTATACTGAGCACTTTAAAATGTTGGGATGTGCACAGTTGATGATGTGTGTAAAGATCAATACAAGTACGTTAAAAGATGTTGTAGTTTTAACTCTGAACTCTTTTAAGTCTTTCTTTTACAATGTGGAATATTGCCAAATTCTTGACACACGTGCATGGGGCGCTGTGGCTGATGTTATACTCCGGGAGCACCTGCCTGAGAAGTACGTTGCAGTATGTAGTAGTTTTTTCGAGGGTTAATGATCGTTGTGTTACAAATGAGCCGTACAAACGTTTCATTTGAAAAGTTTAAATGCACTAATAGATCTAATGTCCTTCTTTTGTTCATGTGAATGAGCCTGTGAGGTTTGACCAATAGCTGAGAGCCGCGGTTAAATTGCCCTTTGTTCTACAGGCCCTTAGAAGTGGAAGATTGACGGAAAAACCTGTTAATGCCATATGAATTTTATACTTGGACATCATAACAATTTGAGCCACTGACCAACTTTCATAGAAATGAAGGAGGTCCATGTCCAACATGTATCTATTTCTCTTTATACATTCAGAATTACAACGTGTAGTTGTGTTCCTCTGCAGTGTATACAAGATGATACATTATATAATAAGGTGATATCGGATTAGATCAGATTACACAGACCCTCCAGATCCAGCATTATAAGCATATCTGATCGTGGTATCAGAACAACTCTGGTTGCTGCTGAATGTGACAGAATGTTCTACAGAGACTATGACAGCTGTCTCTCCTATTCTACTCAGGGACATCTTTAATCTGAATCACTGCAACAACTGAATGTGAAAATAGTGCTATAGACTACAAGTATTCTTTAACTCAGAGGAGCAGCCATGACCACATGGTTACACATACACTGACCTGTCGTGTAGTTCATGGTTTCAGAGAAACCTCTCAGTACACATGTAGTAATGTACTGAAGTACCGCAGGAGGTGCTGAGAGCAGTGAGAGCTGTTGATGAGCATTGGACAAAAACAGTTGTTTTCTTCGTGTAGGCCCAAAAGCTGTGCAGTTTAATTATGTTGAATAGGTTCTGTGATTCTCCCGTAAATCTGGTCAGCCGTTTGTGGCCTAGAGTGCAGTACAGTACAGTAAAACCAACACAGCACTTTGCTGCACTGGATGGATTCAGTATCAATGGGTAAATGAAAATATACTCTAATCGTATTCAGGGTGGGTTTCTAGGCTAAATCAGGTTAACACTGCCAGCCCGAAATAAGCTGAATGTGTCAAAAACTACCTCTGTCTTTTGTATATATATATATGTATATGTATATGTATGTATATATATATATATATAATATGATGAGTCTTTCTTCACTGGTCCAACATGGGGTTTAACAAAGGACCTATTTCTTGCCAGTTCCTACTGGAACAAAATCCAAGAGCTCCCAGTTTGGTCCCCACTTATTTGTGAGGGTCTGCCATCATCACACAGCAATCTCACAGATGGCTTTCCCCTGTTCCAATCTTGACACACCACTCGAGCCCTGGTTATTCATGTTGCCTCTAATGAGTCTGCCATACAAAACGTGGAGTATACAGACATAAACTGTGCACGAACCAGCATCAACTGTCTTATATCTGCATTGGTTTGGAGTCCACACAAAACAATCCGAATGGCTGCAAGGGACAAAAATATGTCACGGTGCATGAACCATATTACAGAGGGCCAATTGTGTAGGACCTGGTGGTGAACACAAGCACAGGACAAAGGCCGTAAAGGTTGAGGTGGTCACACAGCTGACAGCAGCACTCTTCACAGGTTCTGCTGTGCTCGCACTCTCCATATCAGAGGCCCCGACATAGCGATTCACTTTGGTTCTTGGCTGCATGAAAAAAAAGAGGAAACTTTATGTTTATTTCCCTCTGGTTTCATTTGACTCCAGTTTTGTTGTGGGGAAAGTGTCTTTGCTGTGTGTGAGATCTGTTTACAGCACTGGGACTTGCTACTGTTTGTTGCTGAGACGTTTATTTGGTTTATTTGTTATATTGACAGATTGGTTGGTTGTTTCTTCCACTCATTTCACTAAAAGTCCAATCATTTGCTCTTCTGCAAAACGGTCTGTGGCATCCAGAGGGCTTTTTGGTTGGTTTTCCGAGAAGGGAAAAAACCTGGGTCATAAATGATGCACACATCAAGAATGCGGCATTCATGTGGCTTGGACCTTCTTCAGAAGCTGAGCAGCGGAAACACAGAGGTCTTCTAACAGAATGCTGCCCTCTAGTGGAGAATGCGACAAATGACATAGAGCAGTTACAGGATAGATTTCTGTGTATAAATTAACCGGTAATGTACATGGTTTGCAAGAAATTTCATATTTACTTGAAATCAAATAAATCTATAAACAAATAAATATTTAAATTTATAACAACATCATAAAGACATTGTGTCAGAAATTAAAGCAACGGGGTGATAACAGATTGCCTCCAGGATATTGCAGTCGAGGTTGTGATCCAAAATATACAGAACAATTACTGCATTGAAAAGGGATAATAGCAAATGTGGGAATGTCGTACCATAAACTTTGCTGCTGTAACAGTACACCATTTTGTAGGTAGTAAAACAACGCTAATCGGCCACCGAATTAGATTGAAAGCTCTGCTTATTGTGACACGTTCCTCAACATCGTAGGCGTAGACATAACATGAGAAGACTGACACAGACTGATACGTATACCAGCTGAAGGCATCTTACCCAATGCCCAGTAAAGAAGGGTCGGCAGCACCTCTGTGTCAGATGCGTTGCTGTAAGAAACACTTTTTTGCGCTCTTGCTGTTAGCACCAATACCATTTTAGAGTCCAGAAAGAGAGAGGGGGGATCAGGACGAGACTGAGCCGGAGTCCTCAACATCTGTGGAGTCTTTTTCGTCGGCAGACTCTGTGAGGGCGGGGTACGGTCGCGGCTGGTCCAGGTTGACGTAGGTGACATTCAAACTGATATAGTGCTCTCCCTCCAGGCTGGAAAGGATGGTGGAGACGGCCAACACCAATGTAGCAAAGCTGGGCCTCAACTCTGGATCAGGGTCCCAGCACTGAAGGATAATGATATACCTAGAAAAGAAAACATGGCAGTCTGAGTCCACTACTGTATATTAACAGTGCGCATGAGAGTTTACTTCCACATTTAGTTATCATTGTTCAGAATTCCGTTCCAGTCACTTTAAAAACACGTTTGGGGTCCTTCCAGAAGCGTATCCTCGTACGTTTTGTCAAATGTACACTCGTGTGTGCGCATAGTTTTTACAAAATCAGAACAGGAAACAACTTACTTAGGTTTAGGCAAAAGTATTTAGTAAAGTTTTGTCTCAAGGAAAAGATCGTGGTTTGGGTTTAAATAACTGTGTAGGTGGCGTTACGTGAGGAATACATTAACATTGAATTCTCATTACAAGAACAGAGGTCAAATGGGTCAAAGGCCGTTTGCATTTGACCCCTGCACCAACACTCCCGACCAGCTAGCTGTTAGCTCTGTAACTAACAATTATCTACTCACATTTACAGTCTAAGCTGAGGCGCCTTTACGGCAGCACAGTGAACAACACACACATTCCCCCAGGTCAATAAAGGATACTTAAAGCTTAGCGTTATGTTTACTGTTGGTTGTAGCTTCATATTTAGTGTACAGACATGAAAGTGAAGTGAAAGTCTTTTCATCTAGCTTTTGTATAGAAAGCTTTATAATACCCCTTTTAATACCCAATGCTGGGGATCTGCATGTGTCCCTTGGTGCTTCTTTCTATTAGGACAGAATAGTTCATTTATTCTCCATCAATCGTTTTTTCACTGTAAAGTCAGACCGGTGTGTGTGTGTGTGTGTGTGTGTGTGTGTGTGTGTGTGTGTGTGTGTGTGTGTGTGTGTGTGTGTGCGTTTTGAGTTGAGTGAAGGTAGAATATGTGTTTAGTAGATGTAAACATTAACTCCCAAGCTGCATTGTTTAACTGTGTTGGAATACTAGGTAGTGGAGAATTTACGATTCTCACACTACTGAGTGACCATGCGAACATTGTGTTATTACTACTTGGACTTTGTTCTTCCGTCTTGTAGTTGTAAATCAGTTTATTATTGCAGTATCTGTAGTAAAGCTCTCAATAAACGGAAGTTGTACAATGGATTTATGCAAAAGTATCGTGTACTATTTAAATCAAGTGTGAACATAATTCTATCACTCCCACTACTTACAAAGGGTCAGGGCAGTACTGAGGCTGGGGAAGCCTCCTGCCCTTCAGTAAGTAATGTGTTATGTCATAAGGGTCCACCTCTGGGTAGGGGCTCGCTCCCCTGGTCAACATCTCCCACATCAGCACACCAAAGGACCACTGCATCCAGAGAGCAAAGGTTACACATGAGCACCAGTACGTTGACATGATGCGAGTGGAGTGGAATAGTTAAACATAATGTTTACCATTATCATAGCTATAATACAACGACAAGGTTATGAATAAAAATTCTTGTGATCCCTTAAACCAAAGGAGTGTCTACGTGCCACTCCTCATCGTAGATCATATCTACTCTGTAACCATTCCAGCCTTTAACTCGTTTACCTGTTGTAATTTTCACATTTTGATAGGCCTAAAGAAATTCATCAAAGGTTAGAAAAACATCAGAAAAAATGTATTTCTGCTTCCGTGTCGTGTTAATCACGGAGTAGAATAGGGATTCCTAACATTTACATATACATTTACAACACTTGATGATGTACATGTAGAGGATAGCAGACGACAGATAGTTGACATTAAAAGAAAAAAGGAAATTTATTGAATCAGACACATAATTACTGCACTCAGATAATGACATTTTATATCTATTTATAAGACACGCGGCATTCGTTAAACATGTATATCCACCCTTTGACAATCACTAAAAAGCTCCTGATTGTATGTAAATCTCACCACCTCAATTTGCTCACCACATCAGACTTGGAGGTGAATTTCTGTGTCTGCAGACTTTCGATTGCCATCCACTTGACGGGCAGCTTAGCCTTCCTGTGGTCCTGAACACTGTAGTACTCCTTATCAAACACATCTCTCGCCATGCCAAAGTCTGCCACCTTCACTGTATATGACTCGTCCAGCCTGAAGACGAAGGCGAAAACGGCATTATAGTTTTGTCAAATTGGCATGTAACAGTGAAACAAGCTCAACCGAATTGTTACCATGAGACAGCAACCTACACTAAATCCAAGACAAATTCCGGCCTTATGGCAAGTAATGAAATGCTGAATCCTCCGTGCATCTTGGTGACTCACATGCAATTGCGTGCTGCAAGATCTCTGTGCACAAACTTCTTCTGAGCTAAATACTCCATCCCCTTGGTAACCTGTAGCCCAAAGCCAATCAGATCCTTGACGGTGGGGTTCTGAACAAGTCCCACAAACACAAAAAAAAGACACTTTGTAAACAGAGGACTGTAGATAAATCAGATGATTCATTTTCACTGATTTCATGCAGGTTCACACCCTTTTCTCGCAGCGTATGAAGTGTCGCAGGTCACCGTGTTTCATGTACGGTAGTACCACTAAAGGGAGTCCCTCCTGCGGCAGGAGAATGCCCAGCAGAGACAGCACATTAATGTGGTGGAAACCCTTCATTATGATCCCTTCCTTTAGAAACTGCTCCACCTCTTCAACATCTGTTATTCCTGGTGACACACACACATTAAAGATTATGGGCTCAGATCAAATGGAAGAAAGCCACTAGGATCACAGTTATGGGAAGGCTTTCTGCAGCAAATACATAATGTTACTCACTGTTCAAAGACTTGACCGCGCAGTGGATTTCTCTGTTGCTGGGGTCTTTGAAGTAGCCATGGTAGACAGTGCCAAAATGACCTACAGGAGGGAGAAATACGCATTGACGAAGCGAAAACAAGGCTTCATAACAAGTGTTTTTGTTTCAGATATAGGCAGTCGGGCTCCTCACCCTTCCCTATGATCCGCTGGTGCTTCACAATGAGCATCTCAGCGGGGATGAGAACATCCTTCACCTCCTCCAGCAGCTCTGGCCTAAAACTGGAGATGGAGATCTTCTCTGAGGGCATGAGGGGGGTGAGGGCAGGATCTATGTTGGCTGCAGCATAGCTCCGGCTGGGGAACACCACCGACCCAACCAGTGGGGTGGGAGGACTCAGTGATACTACTTGTAAAAGTCCAGAGAGAGGGGTTTATTGAGAGTTAGGAGGGTGTGTGGGTCAGAAGCAAACTAGCTGTACTGTATTACAGTGCAGTATGCTAAGTATTCCGCTAGAATGTCACCTCTCCTGTAGTCCCCAACAGGCAAGAGCTCCATGTTATTTGTCCCGGAGCGGCTAGGACTGTGGGTCAAACGGCTCTCTACCATGGAGGCTGAAAAACATGTCATAAGGTTTTTAATCATCAACCCCAGGACATGTACTTCCCATGACACACCAGGGATCCATCCATCCATTGTCAAACCGCTTATCCTGCACACAGGGTCGCGGGGGGGCTGGAGTCCATCCCAGCCAACTTCGGGCGATAGACAGGGTACACCCTGGATTGGTCGCCAGCCAATCGCAGGGCCACACAGAGACATACAACCATTCACACTCACATTCACATTCACACATCTACGGGCAATTTAAAGTCCCCAATTAACCTGATCCCCAGAGCATGTCTTTGGACTGTGGGAGGAAGCCGGAGAACCCGGAGAGAACCCACGCAGACACGGGGAGAACATGCAGACTCCACACAGAAAGGCCACTGGGCGGAATCGAACCCAGGACCTTCTTGCTGTGAGGCAACAGTGCTAACCACCACGCCACCGTGCCGCCCCACACCAGGGATGTTCTGGTTAAAAGACTTAATGCAATTCATCCCAATATTCCCCCCATAGCAGGTTCCAGTTGCACAAACAGGTCGGACCAAAGTCCACCTAACAGAGAGGAGCCCACCTTTCTTCTTCTTTCTCAAGTGTTTCATAACAACGAAGGCCAGCACCGCCCCGGCCACCAGAGCCGCCAGGATCCCCAAAACAATGCCCACCATGTAGTGGTTACTGACCCTCACCACAGTACCAACGTCATGGACCTGCCCGTTGATGGAGATCTAAAGAACAGGGTTGATCATACATAGTGGTTTGGGTTAGTTACTATTTTATAAAGAGCGCTTTAAGAGCTGTACAGGTACTGAGGATTACTAAGAGATAAACAGTACAACAGTACAAATATTTAAAAAGTAGCACATTTAAAAGAATATATGTATTTAATGTATTCAATACAAACAAATGGAGCTTTTCGTGTCATTTGTCCTGGTTGGTTATCACTTGACAGTCACAAGCACGAACTGGGGCTCAGCGTTACATGGCAGATCCCAGTAAGTCAGTCAGTAAATCGTAATCTAAACCCCCGGACAGATTTACCTTCACCCGCAGGCCCTCCCCGGGGATGGTCATGTTCTTGGGGATCCTGCAGGTGATCTCATTATCCAGGACTTTAGCGTCACAATTGACACCCGCCACTGTCATAATGATAGTCATACAGGAGCTGACCAGATTCAGCTTTTGATGCTGTGTACATGGAGGTTAAATCGACATATGAGACAATCAGTTATTTTAAAATCTATAATGAATATGGTAAATCCACTTGAATGCCATTAAATGAAAAGGGAATTTACATGTAGTGAGACTTCATCAAACCCGGGGTACAACTTCAGCACGTTTCCATCTGTTTCAAAAGGAATGGGCTCGCCATAGGGGTGGTAGGAGAACTCTTTGTTCCATAGTCCCAACGCTCCGTCCATGTCAAAAGAAAGCTGTCCTTCTTCTGTCTCATCCCTGGGGAACGCAGGAGAGATGCACTCCATCCTCGTGGGCAAGGACTTGCCGATGCACTCCTGAAACAAGACAGTGTGGTCACGCTTTTGTGGAAGACCAAAGATGGGAGAGGAATCAAGAAACTGACTGTAGGCTGACTTAACAGAATTGTGCTTTTCAGTGAATCTTCTGTAGATTACGGTGAACACTGTACCCTTGTCACAGGTTTCAAGTGGCTCTCATTGGGTTTAAAGCGGATGACAGTGCGGTAAACAGAATCCAGGTTCTCCCCCCCAATGACAATCTTCGACCCCCTGCGATTCAAGCAAACGTGAGACATATTTTCCTTTTCTTCATGTCAAAGGAAATGAAATTGCTTCCTGTTACATCTGAATTTGCAATGTGTTAAAGATGACAAAGAAAAATGAGAAAAAGTGGCTGACCTGTCAAAACTACAGTCAGGCAGGACGGCTGTAATCATCGGGTTGTCTTTGTAGTAAAACACCTTTGTGGTGAGGACGGGAGACTTATCGATAAAAACGCTCAGGGGGACGTCCCTCACCTCTGAGATGGCCTGGGACAGACAGATGATGGAGGACACATTGCCTTTGGGCTCTGTGACTCTGGAGGGAGACAGAGTTTTCAGAATCAGATCCCTCGACAACTGTAACATGTAGCATGTCCAATACGATAACACGGATGATAACTTGGATGCCAAGTCCAGTCCAGGGGTCAGCCTGTGGTAGTGGGATGAAAACGGATGCAATGTGTTTCCAGACCTCTTTATAGGACAGGGCATGTCGTTGAGAGTAACTTTTCTGGTCCTCCCAGCATCCAAGTGCGGCCCAGTTATTGTGATGAGTGTGCCCCCAACACGAGGTCCATAGTTGGGCTGGATTTCTGTGATGTTGGGAATCTAGAGGAACATAACCGATTCCCCAGATTAAATACTTTTTAGGAGGATTTACAGCTTGTATATCTAAATGAGGATATTAGTGTATGACAGCAGCAAAGCTTACCACAAATGTGAATCCTGGCATTTCTGCCTTCCCGTCAATAGAGTAACGTCCCTCCACCTTGCCCTCGTGCACCTCCACTGTAATGTTAACTGGTTTGGACAGCTCAATGGACCCAGAGCGAATCTTACATACCAAGCTGAAGAGCAGCAACACAAAACAAGTGTGTGGGTCCCAGATTAGATACGGTAAATTAGTTCAATAGTTCGCTAAATCTCATCAAAGCGTCAGCTGTGCCTCATGTTCTGTTGATCTTTTTGGGTTTTCTCAGTACAGCCTCACAGATGCACTAGTGTGGCTGTAGACTCATAGTGGTTAACTGAACATGTTGTTGTGTCACACAAAGATATTCCAACACATCAGTAACCCGAGTAAGCATCATAGGGCACATATCATGTTTTGACGTTTTGTCGAAGTCAAGACACTTTTTCAGTCAGCAAGAGGTCTACCTCAGTAGACCAGATCCCAGTGCAAAAACATTACGGGCTGTTGTTACTTACGCAAATTCTCGTTCGATTTCTGGGGGGAAAAAATACAAGCCTTTTCTTTTTACAAAAGGGTACATTTATCCCATCATTTCTACAACAGATTGGACTTGGAAGCAGAACAAGGTCTGTGTGGATACTCACTGTGTGTTGTTGCTTTTGACTGGAAGCACCGTACATGGAGTCTGTCCCAGTCGGACCTGGTGGGATCTGGAGGTGATTGCAGGTTTCAAGGGAGACTGGAACTCCCATCCGCACACCGTTAGCTCTGTTTGACCATCAGGAGGAGCAGTCCGTGGAAAGAACTGCGTCAATAAAGCAGAATACACAGTGCCACCTTAAAATGAAATGTTTTCATTAGTTGGACAAGGAGACACGTGTATCCTGCATTATAGAACAAACCTCACCCCAGTGATCCCCGGCTGGCACGACTCGTTCCTCCAGCGACTGTGACACTCGCTCTCCCAGGAGCACACTCCGGAGCACCAGCCACAACCCATGAACTTCGGTGCCGTCAGGCACATGGCACAAGTCAAGAAGTGTTGACAGCCCGGCCCTTTCTGGGGCACCTGAATCATCTGAAACAGAGGGGTCACATATTCATTCATATGGCCTTGTACTGCTTCATTATTAATGTGGCTATTACTATAACATGTAAAGCGATACTGGGCCTCGTTCAGTAGACACCTCCTGGTAAGGGGACGTCCAACACACTGCTCTGATAAAATAACACAAGGTAAAAGTCCAATGTGTTAAGACCAATGTGAATACTGATCCATCACCAGTTTCTAATATCTACACCGCTGCAAACTGTAAAGTGATAACAACTTTATCTATTTGCTTTTGGCTTTGGCCACCAGTTCAAGCTTACAGGGGTTGTAACCTATTCCATCATATAAAGGGAAGAGAGCAGGAAAACATCATCTTCCCAAATCATTTGCTATTGTCTTTGTGTCTAGTCTGTGGGAGTAAAGTTAGGTTGGGTGAGGTTACTTTTATTTGGACCCATTGGTAGACTTGGATTACGATAGAGAGCGAGGCATCCATCTCGACAGACATTACAAACAACACAGACAACAAGACAAACATGATAAAAGTACAAAAGTTGACCCTGAGTGCCTTCTGATCAGATGCCAGAGCCTTTGTATTTCACTCTCATTTCATGGGAGTGCTCTTGTACCTTGTCTCCAACCACAAAGAGAAGATACTCTGCTGAGTAAACAGCAGCAATAGACGAGACTCTCTGGTTCTCTACCAAAGAGTAATTGGCAAAGATTAGAGGGCTGGATCTTGTCAATACAAGCTGTCAACACAGACAAAACATGATTATTAGTAGTGGACCATATACAATGGTCAAGTTGGGACAAATACCAGATGACAGTGTACCTGCAGCAGGCGTCCGGTTGAGGTGCCAATATGGGCAACGGTCTTGTTCTCTATAGTTGTGACCAGCAAGGATGTGAGCAGGACATCTGTCATCTGCCTGTTGAAGAGGTCCACTCTGTAGTAGGGCTTTGACATCATAGTAGGATGGTCCCTGCATGTGGCATTGTTCTCCATGCTCTAGTACCAAGGCAACAAGCAGCAAAGGACATGGAAGTAAGACAATGAGGAAGACATCCGAGTCTAAAACAGGTGGCAAAGGCTTTTAAATACAGAACAGCAAATTATAATATTCAAATATCCACCAACTACACACTGAGATGTCAAGGAGATGAACGTGTAGGAACAAGCCAGTAATTGGGCGTTGTACTTTTATTTTATTCTTTTTATCCAAAATTAGCTTGACAGCTCAGAGCATGTATTTGTGAGAGATTCACATTCTCAGTGGGTAATACTTCTTCTTCTAAAAGCGCGTAGTGAGACAGGCCTGGCTGTTTGCTTGTGAGCAGGATGAGCTACGAGCTTCACTGGTCACCAAGGAAGTCCCCGGCGCACCAGGAGCACAAGGCAAATCTGCCGTTATAATACCATCATTTTGTGATCTAAGAGGCCATGATAAATGATTATGTGCTGCGCTGGCGACAGCAGGATTGCTGCAGACACTCAGCTGAACGGATCACTGTTTGGATTAGAGGCAGGCCTCGGGTAAACACCGGTTCATATTTTCAGGGCACAATATAACGACAAAGACATTTCCCTTTCTTGTCACATAAAAGGGGATACAGGTTTCCTGAACCATGAACCGCATATCTTACTGACATTAAAATAGAAAAAGTGACTAATCGGGTAGCTTAAGGACACACAACAAGAACACAGAGAATAAGTGTGAACATGGACAAGACAAATGACTACTGACATATGTTATATCCTAAACTAAAACACATTTTCATATTTTAGTGAAAGCTGCAAGTGGTCTATGATCAAATGAATCACATGCTTGCATTAAAAAATGTATCATTCTACATTATAGAGAAAAGGATGATGTTGTTGGCACTAAATGTGTTTTCATCTGCAGAGAAATGGAAGAACCAGGATTTCAGAAAATGGCACAATCCCGCTGGCATTCACCCTCTCAAAACAGAGGCCTCAGGAGAAAAGTTCACTAGTTCCTTTAGTTTAAAACTAAAGTTAATTTTTCAGCTTCTGACTCACAACTCTGACTTTCTTACCACATGTTCTACGACTCAGCATCAGAACTGTGGTATTATTGGTGCAATAACATCAACGCAGCTTTGGGACCTCAACTTTTTACTCATACTGGAAGTCCCTTCCCATCCGCCAACACAGAATAACGTAACATTAAAAAGTTATATTACGGGAAATATGCACAGGTTCTGGAAATACAGTTTCCCAAGAGTATTACAACAATAAACCAATGTAGTCCTACTCTGAGACGTTCCGAGGGCTCACCATGGCCTTAACAGGCTACTGAATACATTCACATCCCTCATTGCAGTTATGACTGACGTGAGATCAAATCTTAAAATAGTTTTATCTTCTTACCCTCTTCCTGTTTGGCCTGAGAAATTCACTCAAGAAACGCAGCCCTCAAACCTCACTCCCACCTGGCCCATGTCCAATTTCCATTCCAACATTCTTCCATCCTTATTTTTAAATTAAAAAAGCAATCTGTAACCCTGATTTCTTAAATTCAACAGTGAGTGCTCACTAAATGATGATGCAAGTGGTTCTGGTTGCATTCCTTGGCCAGCTGTCATGCAAACAACAATAATGGTACCTGATAGGAATACAAAAAAGTTTCCAGTTTTACGGTAAGACTAAACTCAAATATCGGGCCAAAGAATATTATTCCAATCAAGAAAATAAAAAAGCCTGAGATGCAGTTACAGTTTTACTTGTCTGCTATCCGGCTATTCTCTTCACTTTCAAAACCTCCCCACTGAGAAACATTCACTGTGTCAATTGCGTTTTTGGGGAAATACACGTTCGGTTTTCTTAAAACCCCAAAATATATATTTTTCCCAGAATGTCACAGAATAATTTCTTGAAGAGGAAAGGTTAAAAGATGTTTGCATTTATTCTATGCTATGAATAATATCTCAAAGGCACATTTAATTCCCATTTCTGTTGACAATGTTTCCCTGCTGTTTTTAATTGTCTTTTAATTCCTGCATTTTATTTCACTTTATTGTATAAAATGTTATGATGTGAAGCACTTTGAGTCTGCCTTGTGTATGAAAAGCGCTATACAAATAAACTTGCCTTGCCTTCACAGATACGCATGTCGTTTTCATGTTTGTTTGTTATTGTCTGTGCCAGTAGTGTGAGTGAAGTATTCTTTTGGTTGTGGGTTTACATAATTTCATCATATTTTTCCAGAATAATCCTAAATAAAACAAATGATGATGGTTACGTACTGCTTTTACCTGTTGGATATCATCTCACCTTGTTCATGTGACAACAAGCTGCCATGTAGCCTATTTTTGACACTCCCAAAGCTAGTTTTCCCTCAGTCAGTGTTGGAATGCACTCGCGTACATTCCACGGGTTCATTTGACATTTATATGAGCCGCAGACCGTCTCAATTGTTTTTGATCTTTCTGCTAACAGGTTTTCTATAGATGGACTTTTATTCCCTGATTGGCCGGACCCTTTGAGAAGCAGGAGTGCACTTCCCCTGCTATTCATTTATACACCTCAATGTTAGAAGTATAGTGCATATAATCAACAGAAAGTTATACTATGTTCTATGTATGTAATGACAGCAACAAAAGACACATGACGAGCACATGACCAACACTTGATTGTCTTGATGATCGATGATTTTAAATAAGTGTTGGCAGACTGAGGAGAGGAGACAAGCCCCACAGAATTATACAGAAAGGACTTGCATCTTTAAATTAGATTGGAATGTTCTTGCTCCATCAATCATAAAGCAGTAACGAAGGTGTTGGCTGTTTGGCTTCCTGTCAAATACCTTGACAGGCTGTCCGTATACTGACTGTGCAGTTTGGAGTGTTGAACAGGAGGCGTGTGCCTAGTCAAATAACACAGAGTAAGACTGTTTTTCTGCTGTAATGTTAATCCATTCCAAATATACAATATATATGTAATGATGCCTCTTGCGGGGATACATTTGGTCTAATTTTTGTCAAACTACAATTAAGTACCATTTTGCCATTAATGCTACATGTGGCTCTAATTTCTCATTTTCACAGAAGCCATTTGGACACGTAATGACCAGGTAAAAGGAGTAGTTGATAAACCTGAAGGTGCCATTCTATTTAGTGTCACAGACATTACAAAACGCCAGCATGCACAACACAACTTTCACTTACCCTACCATCCTCCAGTACAACACACCCAAATTGGTCTTTCCAAGTGCTCAGATCTCTTCAATATGTACACACATGTTAAGAAAGAAGACATCATGTGTTGCTCCACACCCTCGTGATGAGATTTTCATACAGGCCCTGTCAAGAAACCTGCCCTGAGAGTAATTACTTCTCTATATGACTAGCGTATGGGACGATACCTCAGACGAGTCTTGGCAAGAAAAGGTAGGAGGAAACCCATAGATAGTCTCATCCATGTTAGGGATAAATGCACTGTGTTAGTGGACGACGGCCTCACCTCATGTGGACAGCTCTCACAGGGTTGGAAATGGCACAGACCTCTGGAAAGCTGCTCTGGTCCAGACTTGCAGCAGTCATCCACCCCATCCACGATGGCTTTGTTCACGTTGTCAATCGGGAAGGCGCACAGGGCCGAGTCGTGCTCCGTCACCCCGTTGTCATCAGTGACCGCAAAAACC
Source organism: Gasterosteus aculeatus (assembly GCF_964276395.1). NCBI lineage: Eukaryota > Metazoa > Chordata > Actinopteri > Perciformes > Gasterosteidae > Gasterosteus > Gasterosteus aculeatus. The sequence continues at coordinate 21,520,890 of NC_135705.1, forward strand.
CCATAGAGGATGTCGTCCTCCTCCTCGGCGCCCAACTCCTCTGCCAGCTCCTTGCCTGCCTTGCCAAAGTGGGCTGCCTGGACCACGTTGTACACCACGTCCTTATAGGGCTCGCTGGCTACGTTCCTCTTCCGGCGCTTTGGTTCGAACCGACACTCCAGGATCACCTCGCGGTACCTTTTCATCTCCCATTCATTGCGTGGGAGACGGCCCAAGCGAGTCTGAAACGGAGAGGAGTCCTGATAGGGGCTCTCTCTCTGAACTGAGAGGAAGTAGACAAACTCCTGAGTAAAAAAGCTGTAGACGTATTCAATTTGGTATGTCCCCCGCAATCCAGGAAGGACAGTCAGGCCACGCACGTCCTTGTAGAAGCCATCTTCTGTGGCCAGTGGTCGACGCACTGATATGGACTTCCTTGCGTACCGCTGGGTAACGCTGTCATTGACAGTGGTGGCAACAAAGAAGTAGACAGTCTGACCCTCTTCGACCATTGTGACTTTGGTGCCAAGAGGGCTGGCCAAACAATCTGGACAGTAGGCAGCGGAATTAGAATCCTTTCTGAACAAACACTTGGAAAGGGAAGGCGACTCTCCATTTGGGTTTAGTTGGTGGAAATAGCATACACCATACTGAGAACTTCCACAAGAGTATAAAGACATAAAGAGAGTATCCAACAGCAAGACCTGATTGTTTGTCTCCTCCAGGATGTTAGGATCCTTGTCAATGTCGCACAAGTCGCATATGTGACACTCTGGGCTTCCCACCGGCCCAGTGCGGAGCTCCCACACCTTCTCCAAGCTTCTGTTGACAGCTTCGATCACATTCTGAGAGGCAATGTACACCTCCTGGTAGAGTGAGTTATTGACTAAGTTCTGGATGGTGCCACGGGCCTGAAAGAAGGGCATTGTGTAAACCACAGAGAAGTTGACTGGGCTGGGGGCAAGCAAGGGAGCGTTGGCCTGGGCTAAGGCCAGTAGAGTCTGGACACAGACACATGTCCCCCACTGTGTGGTCCAGTGGACCATGTCCAGTCCGGGGTGCACAGGGAGGCAACGGCACAGACAACGTGGGGTTACCTCCAGGTCTGATGTCGGGACCAAAGCATCCTGAACACCACCCCAGATACCTGAAAGAAGAAAGCAGAATAGGTCATTAAATCAGTCGAAGAGACACTACAGTTGAAGAGGGTAAACTCTTTTAATCAATGGATATCGCCATGAAAAGTCAACAGTTATTTCTGGATCTGGATGTATATGCTCCTGATATGCTTCAGGCAAGACAGAAAATATGAACTTTGGATTGAAGCCAGGTTCTAAATTCTTGTTTCATTTTGTTCTCAACAGCCTTATGTGTCAGGGGATGCGTGGGAAAGGCAGGACTCAAACGCAGACTTCAGACGCAGACGGGCCGCCCGCCATAGTTTCCCGGGCGGTCCGACCAGCGTCTCTGGTTTCCCTCCCCCCCGCCCCTTGTTTGTTGCTGTGCTAGTTTAGGGCCGTCTGGGATTCGGCCCTTGAGGGGGGGTACTGTCACGGTGTGGTTCACTTCCTGTCTTATTTTGTAGTTTTCTGCCACTCCCACGGGTAACTTCACTTCCTGCCTGGTCCTGTCATCCCCTGTGATTGTCGGATTGTTTCCACCTGTGTCCAATCACCTGCACCTCCCAAGTGTATTTAAGCCGTGTGTGTTGTTTGTCACTTGTGGCGTCATTGTCACGGATGTTCCCTGTCTTTTGTCCTGGATGTTCCTCGTTCCTGCCAGCCTTTTTCCCCCTGGTACTGTGTTTTTTTCTGAGTCCTGCCTTCCCACGCATACCCTGACATTATGTTTTCTAAAATACAGTATGTTTTGCAAGACCCTAGAGATTTTGTATCTTTAATTTAGTGATAGTAATAACAAGCAGACACCATGTTTCCCAGTTGATACATTGAAACAAGTCATTTTTGTATTACCCGTTTTCTGAAATGTTTCCTTTACAATGGAGAAGAAGGCATCATGTAAAGCAAGCTTTTGGTAAATTATGGAACCACAGCATACAAAATTCACCCTGGACGCTGAAAACATCTTGACAGAAAAAAATCAGCTTCTTTCAGAGCTAAAAGGAAATAGTGGATATTAGTCAAAATAAGCGTATTTCTGTTGTGCACTGAATCTGAACATCTGAGGTGATAATCCATCATCTATGTTGTACCAGATGATGATAAAAGTGCATGTGGTCATAAAGATAAAAGCTTTCTGACTCACTGCTTACATAATAAAACAGAGAGCTGCGTTGCTGGTGCTCAGCATAGTACACAGTAAATAAAACTGTGTTTTATAATGTGACTTCCTACAAAAGTCATTAACATCCGTCTGGATGTGTTTATTCTGCTTAATCCAACATTCTATCTGGTTTCTCCCCCAATTATGAGTCATTGTCTTTTATTTAAGACAACTGCTAGTAACAAACCAAATACATATACAAACACAAAGTGAGCATCATCAGTCTCTAAACGCCTAGAAGCCGAGTGGAACCTTGTTTCAAACTCTGTGCATTGTCTTATTCTGGACCGCCGTTGCTGGTGGATCATTAACTCAACACATCTCGGTAAGGCTGTATTGAAGAACCCCGGCCTCTCCACTTTGCATTCCTGTCACAACCGCTACGTGCCGTTCAGGGGGGAAAGATGTGCACGGCCTGATGGTCATAAGGACGGCGTGCTCCTTTTAAAGCCCCAGGTGAAGAAGAAACAGCTCATCTGGCCGTGCCACAGAATTTTAATCAACTCTTTTCATTTTATTAAGCAGCACCAAAAACTCCATTTTCCCTCAAATCTCTTTCGTGAAAACGTTCCTTATTGATGCTATAAGGAGGCGTACGGAAAAGTTTAAAGTCAAGTGGTCTTTGCATCAATAATTCATGGAATCCTACTAAAGAGGTGTTACATTTTAACATTGGCAGCTCCCTGTGAAACTGAGGTTAAGGTGAGAGGACATGGGTATACATAGTAATGGCACTGGTTGACTTTCTTCATGTTCATGGTTAATAAAGCAAATGGTTGAAATTAAGTTTCCATGTCCTGTCGTTCAGTGTGTTCCTCGCAGCTGAATTAAAGATGCAGCGTTCTAATTCATAGTGTTTATGTGTTCAATTTTAATCTTTTTTTAATCTTAAAAAAAATGATTACACAATTGCAAGGATCTAATTTTCTAAACATACCTCTTTTTTTTTTTTAACATCACCGACCTGCGGCAATGATCTGTGAGGCTACAGTGATAGAGATGCAGACGTTGCATTGGCTGCTCTACCCAACAGCTTTACCGGACCAATGCCTTGCTCACAGGCACATGGTGGAAGTTAATGAGAGCATCTCTCTTTGATTGTTGACTGCTCAAATATCGAAGTTGAGGAGGTAATCTGCTGCACAAGACACCAACTGTGAAAAACACACGGTACCCCAAGGACACATGAATCAATTCAGCAGCAGGAAATGCTTACCGAACCAGTACAGAACCACCGAGACCATCCAGAGTGGAGCGACACACTACATGCACTGTTTAGTTTATTTGGAGACATGTACGGATTTCTCTAAGTTTATCCTTCAAAAATGATTCATCCAAAGGGTCAATTGGACATCACGTATATTCTCAGAATTGCACAACAGCTGCACCATTTTCAGCCGGCTGTTGTCCTTTTTATCCCTTTTCTTTAATGATCTCCATGTGCGTGGTCCTGTTTCTTATCCCAACAGCGTCTGCCATAAGTTCAGTGAGCTCCGGCCGTGTATTCATGCTCCATTCAACCTGTACTTACAGCTGCACTGCAATTACAAGGGCAAATTGAAATATTTCATCTCATTCTCAAATGACATGGAATAATAAATCAATAATACATGGAAGCGTTCTGTTATCTGTGCTCAACACACCTTTTGTATCCACCATCATAGTTTCAGCCCCCACACCTACGATGCAGTTAAAACTCTCATTTTAAAATGACTAAAGAGTTTTAATAATGTACTTTTTGGTGAGCTATGATATCTGAACGAGAGCCCACTGGAATATTTAGCAGAGTCAGGTTACTAGTTTGTAAAAAATAATAATGTCTAGTCTACTACATGGAAGATGAATGTTACGAGCAGCTCACCTGTGCGGGTTAGTCACCTTAACTTAGTTAGTCTGCGAGGGGGGGGGGGGGGCTTCTTCTGGTAGATTCTAAATCGCACCTCTTGATTTTTAAATTCCGTCCTCGCAAAACGCTGCAACACGTCAAATGCGTCGGTTTTGGGGTCCAGCTTCCCCACACAGCTGGAGTCGGTGCCGGTTGGCTCGGATGGGGCTCGGATGGGGCTCCGGCTGGCTCCTCCCCTCCCACAGTCAGCAGCACCGAACCCAATTAAACCTCATTGGACAGTGGCGCGCATGCGCCGTCAGTGAAGGTCGGATGGACGTGTTTTCTGTGGACGCGTGTCCCACGGCGCCGGACAGCAGGTTTCATGGTGATCGGAGTGCATGACTCGCTCGGTGTTGGTCGGTCTGACTGTAGAAATGTATCCAATTATCCTAGGACATCATTTACTGTATATGAGATGCATCAAATATGGTTCATAAAACAGGGTAATATTAGTTTACTAATACAATCAGTGAATGAAATAATTAAATTAACTTTAATTTTATTAGGTTTTTTTGCTCCACCTACTCCAGCTGTATAATCAGCATGTTATATGTTAAAGCATCAGGAACAATATTCCAAAAATATAAAAGCACAACTCTGAAAGCGACCATTGCACCCAACAAGTACTTTTGCTGCCAAAACTTTTGTAAATGTACTTCTACTGGGAGAGTATTATTTTACCTTTTGACTATTATTAAAAGAAAGAAACCACAAAAATTGGGAGCCATGCAAGGGACATGATCAGTTTCATTACCAGTGATTTATTTGTGTGTGATTATTCTGGAGTTGTAATGGTCGTTGTCACGGTCACATTGTTGAACAATGATCATTAGAGAAGGGATGATCAGTGGAGGCAGATGTGGGGATGTTTCCTTACGCAAAGCAGGGTACCTTGAAATACAGTGGACTTTTGACACATTGTCATACAATACCTTTCTTAATTAATAAACACATATGATAAATTAATGGACATTCAAATAGACACTGCAAGGTGGAGCAAGTGAAATGAAGATGCCTTAACATTAACACACAATGATAGCAGTCATCAGGTTACAGACTCATGAACACATTTGTCTTAGGAGTGCCTTTTGCATAAAAAAGTGCATTGAGGTGAAATAACAATTACAGTTATTGGTCATCATGTAATCATAAAGGGCAACAGGAATGTGGTGAACTCCTATTTTGACAGCATGTGTCACAACAAGGGAATACATTCTACTGCAGGTCCTTGAAGAAATTCCAGTTTTTTTAATACAAGTTTCATTCCTGATTTTTAAGAACTAAGAGGAAAGCCTTTACAAAACAATGACAGCGTCTTTCATAGTCTTAGAGGCATAATTGGGCTGTTACAGTAAAACAGACATTTGCAAAACATCTCCAAAATCATACAAGCACCACCGTTCATGTTGTTGGGTCATCATGGATGATGCTGAAGCTGCTGCCGTCGTCATTCAAATATTCAGTTATAAAAAGTGAGACAGATAAAATACTGTTATTTTAACGTCATTGCCACTTAATCACAAATCCCTGACTTAGATCAACGGAATCCAAAAGCAAGAAGAAAAAAAAAAGCTCGGACAATCATGAAGCAAATACCAAATGGCTGCACCATCGGCATCGGCCGTCTCTTCAGGTCTCAGTATGTGAGCGGACTCAGGATGAAGAGGCGATCCTCCTCCTTCCGGATCCACTTTAGCAGTTTGTTGACAGCAGAGACGGCCATGGCCTTGGTCCCCAGCGGGCTGAAACACAGGTAGAGCTCGAAGCCGCTCGTCACCTGCAGACCCAAACAGCCAAACTTATAAATGCTGCTTTCTTAAAATAATGGCTAACTTTCCTTTGATCGGCACTAAAGTCCAATTCAAAGTGCCCTATTTTTTCAAAACTCTAAACGACCGTTTTCAGTACGCCAGGCTCACCCATGCCAGCAGGTTTTCAGTTTCTCCACAGCGGTAGAAGGAGCGGAGGGGTCTGGTTGGATGGTGCAGGCTGCCGTGGAGGCGCTGGTACAATCCCATCAGCCGCTCCTGCTCTCCATCAGACTGGTACACTTCAGGGAACTCTGGACTGGAGGCAAAAGAACAAGAGTATCTTGTCTAGAGCAACACTGGACATCTGGCGCAGAGAATTACAGAAGAATACTTCACATGATTTGTGACGTCGCGCCCACCTGGTGTACAGCCCTGAGCTCTTGGATTTGTACAGGAAGTGCCTGAGCTCCGGGATGCCGACCTGAGCCACAGAATAGCTGGGACATTTAAGGGCTTCTTTCAAGGCCGGGTAGGCGCTGCGCTTGCTCAGCCTCTCCAGGAACCGCTGCTTGCAATTGGACATGTTAAAGAAATCCTCTCGGTCGGTCGAGACTAGGATGAGGCAGAGCGGAGACGCAGGCTCCAGGTAAGAGATGTGAGCGTGGAAAAACCCAGCGGTGTTGAACTTCGGCAGACAGATCGGCGTCCAGCCTTCGCCCTCTCGGAAGGACGAGGAGGAGCCCACCAGGTTGAAGACCAGGTGCAAGTCTATGTGGTGCAGGAACTGGTCCTTTTTCCTCACCAGAGTAACCAGGCGGTCGCCCGCCAGCAAGATGGAGAACACCAGGCTCTCGGATTTGGCGGCCTGCAGGCCGGACGACACCACGTCCCTGGCGGAGCTGGCCAGAGGCAGGCAGGTGACGGCGCTGAGCAGCAGCCCGGGGTCTCGGTCCAGCCGATGCAGCAGGTTGTCGGTGAGGTACTCGGAGCCGGACAGCAGGCGGCGCAGGTCAAAGTTTTGCTTGTGCTGGAAGATGTGGTTGAGCTGGGTGAGGGTCAGCAGGCTGACAATCTGGTAGTAGATGTACTGCAGCTCCCGCAGCAGCTCCTTGTCGGTCTGAGAGGTCCGAGACACGCATACCAGGACCAGGGGGGTCTTGCTGAGGAAAACCACTTTACAGCCATCTGATACAGAATGTTAGACACCCATTAAAAACCTAGTTCACAAAATGCACTTATTTTTTGACTCCCGGACCAGAGTACACCCTGACCTGCTTGGATGGAACGAATGATGTTCTTCTCGGCCTCAACAAAAGACACCAGGGCCATCATCACCCCTGTGGTGCTGGACAGGGCCTCCTCAGTGCCATAGCGGCTGTAGATTGGCTTTCCGGCCTCGCTCAGCACAAACACGTGCTTTCTGTGGCTCCTCCACGCCTCGCCGGACACGTCTTCCTCCTTGGTCCTACTCTCCGATGTGATGTCATTGTGCTTCTTCTCCTTCTCCTCCTCTGGGCTTTTCTCTCCCACCAGCACCGTCAGGTCCTCGGCACACTCGCCCGACTGTTCCACTTCGGCCTCCCTCTGATCCTCGTCCTCAGCGGTCAGATCCTCGAAGGACTGCGCGTGGACGAACATGGCACTCTTCTGACCGGCACCTATGTTGTCAAATGTTTGTCAGTATGTTGTGTGGACACATACGCATTAGTGAGCATCTGTAGAACAATGAAGCGCTTTTGGAGGATGCGTTTGTTGTTGTTTGGCATTTGGATGAGGCTGGTTGCCATAGAAAAGCTAAAGGAAGAGGCTGCTCTCTAACGGAGGTCATGGGGTTGACCAGACATACAGTCTTATTGTTTAAGAACACTTCCAAGCAAGAATACATTTCCCCTTCGACCAGTTGTCCACGTCTAAACGTGGCGTCATTTCACAAAAACAATTTATATGAGTGTATCTCAAGAACAGTTTCCGTTGTTACGGTAACAGGTCACAGCTGCTTTCCAAAGCTTTTTTATGGACATCATCCAGGTTCATCTCCCACGCAATGACTGAGACAGTTCGAAAAAGGGGCTAATGGACTTTGGAAAAACTGAGTAATGATGCGCAACTGTATATTATACCATCTCGATTTTATACTTTCAATAACAAAAAATAAAAAACTATCCACACTGATCTTTTTGTATCAGTGTCTCCAGTAAATGCAGCAAAGCCTCAGTAGCAGATGTTTTAATGTGAATATTAGTGCGTACGATCCTTTCAGACCATCCACGGGGAGAGAAATGAGTAAACTTCGGCCCCAGCTATCCACAGCAACAATAGAGAACACAACATATCTGATCCCGAGTTGGCTTGATGTCACTATGCGGACGCGTCATGTTTATCTCATGACCAAATTAGAAGAGTCAATCGGATTTGGCTTTCTTCTAGCTGGTGATGTGACACATCTGTACGGCTGCCAACAAGCTTTCACCACTAAACTTTGAGACATTACATTTAGCTGATGCTTTTATCCACAGCAACTTACATTGTATTTTTAACCCATGGTTTTTACATTTTCCCCGGGGACACTTCGACATGGAGCAGCCGGGGTGGGAACCGCCACCCTTGCTCAGTCAGGGGACCACCGTGTTATCACAGCTCCTTAGAAGGAATCTGGCTGTTCTTACAGCGTCGGTGTGGCATGGTATTCTTAAAGTGGAGCTGCCCTTTAATTCATTACTTATGATGTGGTATTCTTAAAGTGGAGCTGCCCTTTAATTCATTACTTATGATGTGTATCGCATCGTGTGTCTAATAGCTGCAACTGGAGGCAGTAGGTCACATTCACAGTGACACTAATTGAGCTTTCCAATTCTCCACTGCTGTGGTTTGGATTTCAGGACTTAAGAGGAAAACGTGCTGAACGAGGCTCCACCTCACCGGGTTCCGTTCCCTCCACCAGACCCGGTGTGGGGCTGTCCGCCCTCTCCGCGCGGAGGCGGCCCCCGGGGGCCAGAGTCGACACGGCAGGTCCATCCATCACTGCTACTTAAGGCAGCCACACACACCTGGCAGGACACACACAGCTGTGGGGTCAGAGTTCAACGACAGAGACTGAGATTATCGCATTGACATCGGTAAAGATGTGCTGCTGCAGTGACGTGGCCCCCGGCGCGCGAGTCGTTAAAATGTCAATAAGCCGAGTTTCACTTGTGTCCCTGACGGTACAAGAAATGACGTCAACTGGTGTCATGCAAAAAAATGACTAGGATTTCTCCTTCGTGGTGACTTGAACTCGTAGTGTTCAGTTGCATAGAGACGTTTCGCTGATGGAGAACTACTTTGAGGCTAACTTTAGCCCAGTCCACGGTGTGTGCGGCTAGCTAGCTCTGCTTTCACCACAGTTCGTCTCATGACTCGTTCCGTTGCTTCCCAATCGTTACCTTTCGTTCCCGGAACTGTGTGCATTTGATCGTTGTTGCTCCAACACAACTCTGTGGTCACAGCGCGACCGACGCTCGCGAACGAGAAGCGGCGCGAGCGGGGAAAAGTAACGCGACTTCTTCTTGATGGTCCGAACAGTTCACGGTAGGTTACGGAAGTAGGAATTGTGGGATATGAAGTTATAGTCCAGAGAAACTCCATGCGGTAGTCATATAGTTTGTGGCACCAGTGCACTGGCATTTATGTGTCAAAAAGGATGATATACAAATATTTATAGATTAGTCTAGTACCTGAATGTTGCATTTGGCGTTATGCAGGCGCCGTTATGTAACCTTAGCAGAACGTTTTATTTGATCGTGAGGGTGCATTTAAAGCACGTCGGACACCAGGCGATCTATCGTGCTTATTTTCCTCAGTCACAGTGAGTGGCAATGTGTTCTATTTGGATATAGCCGAAAAATTACGTATACGAAAAAGTTATGCTAATTTTATCCATCAGCCCCGTTGTATCTTCTGTTGATATAATATTCAATCAGAAGCTCTGTTCACACGTCATTGATTTCTTGAATTTAAGAAAAGTTACACAGGGACATGAATGCAGCATAAAGGGGCGCGGCCTACGTTTGAACGTACAGCGCGGAAACAGGAAGACGTCATTGTCCAAAACGAGTTCTGCCCGTTTGATACAACGTTATTCCAGCTCGACTAAAACACGTCTTATTCCTCACATTAGCGATGTGTGATTACGATAAGACTGCGCCTTAACTTCACGCCTTCCTTTTTTGTAAGTATGGCATCTTATGACAAAGCAGCCAACGTTTATCTCCCAAAGCTAGCTAACGTTAGCTGGGCAAGTAACGTGTCAATATTAGCACACAACAGTTAGCATTAACAGTTCTTCTTTAGCCAGGCTATTTTCGCACACACGGATACAGTAATGCTTGGAGCATTGCATATCGATGTTAGTAATGTTGGTTTGGTACTGCGTTCGTAACAGGGTGACCCGCGTGACAACAAGATGCCCATCCGAGCATATTGCACAATATGCTCGGACTTCTTCGATCACTCCAAAGATGTTGCTGCCATCCACTGCGGACACACGTTCCACTATGACTGGTATCCGATAGAGAAAGTCAAATCTTCAGTCATATTTATGGCTGTAGAAATGACTAATAGTTCTTTTTTGTCCATCCCCAGTCTTCTTCAGTGGTTTCAGACGGCTCCTACAAAAACCTGTCCACAATGTAGAAAGCAGGTGCAGTACTTTACTGAAGACTGGACCAATGTGCCAAACCCAAGAAAGACTACTTAAATACTGTTGTCCCCCATGTGTGTAGGTCAGCACCAGACACATTATCAACAAGCTGTACTTTGACATCGGTGAAGAGCAGGAGGGCACAACGGACCCGGAAAGCTTGCAGGTACCAAACAGAAAGCATCATTTGTGTTCGAGTGAGAGTTATTGTTACGGAGAAACTCGTGGAGGAAAAGACTGTGATGATTTTGAACTTGATGTACCTTCTTAACATCGCATCAAAAAGAGATTTGATTTCAAGTGTTACATTTCTTGTGCTCGTTTCTCCCTAACGTAGAATGAGCTTGATCGAATGAAGGTGCTTTTAAGCTCCAAAGGTGAGAAACTTCACTATGTTGTGATGCTCGATTTTTGAAAGTAGCAGACAGCCCTGATTCATCGCCCTGTCTGATCAATTTGTAGAACGAGACTGGCGGGACAAGCAGAAGACGGTGGACAATCTAAAGGACGTCGTGGACAAGCAGAGGAGAGACCTGGACAGTGTACGGAAGGATGTTATGGAAAAGGAGATGCTTTGTTCTAGCCTCAGAGTAAGCAGTCTCTCTATTTTATTTTTTTAGCTGATTTTTCTTACTCTGCAAATACTTTCTTGTTTATCTGTTAATTGTTTTCTGATAGAAACAGATGACGTACCTTGAGACGCAACAGAATGAAACTCAAGCTGCCAAGGAGGAAGCCCGGAAACTCCGAACCAGAATGAAAGCCTTTGAGAGGTACGTGCATGCAGACAAATACTGTCCCATTCAGTGTGCTCACACTGTATTGACCACAATAAGGGCCTTTCTGCATGTTTGAAACACATGTTCATGCTCTTTAATATCACAGTGTATATGATGCATATTGGAAAGAATTATTTGTATTTTGGACAATAAATAGTTGATCGCTTAGAATTCTTAATATTCAGTCTAGTGTGACAATATTCATGATTTATCAAACTTTCTAGTAACAATGTACAATAAAGTCCTTCTCACCATATGCACCTACACTGCTGGATTGTCCCAGCCTGGATGTGTTGTTGCAGGGCCAAAGAGCAGAGGTGGAGTCCATGATCTCAGATATGGGTGTGAGCCAAGCAGCAGTGGAGCAGCTTTCCATCTACTGCATCTCGCTCAAAAAGTAAGGAGCCCAATAGCTGCTGATACAATTCTGGATACTACCTCGTTTTGAGGTTCAGTCCTCATGAACTCAACTTGCCAGTCTGCAGTCCCTAAGCCTTCGACTCCCCATCCCTCTTTTGTTTTGAAGAGAGTATGACAATCTAAAAGGAAGCTTGAAGTCTACAAATGACATGTGTGAGAAGCTGAAGCGAGAAGTGCTCTCCTCAAACAACAAGGTAACGTTGAGTTTGGCTTCCTCCCAGTGTGTTGACTTCCAATCTTAAATGTGTATCTCTCTAAGGTCAGATTTTTTTCTAAATCCATTTTAGTTACACAAAGCCACGGTGGAGGTGAATCGCACCAGAGATGACATGAAATCTCTGCAGAACGATTTGGCCAACGCGGACAAGGAGATCTCTGTAAGCCAACGCCACCAAACGGGCATTTGTTTTCAGTACCAGAGAAAGTCGTGGTCGTGATTCCGGCATGGCTGTGTGTCCACAGAGCCTTAAGAAGAAAGTGGAGTTTCTTCAGAGGACTCTGAGCACCCCGACACGGACAAACGAAGCCCTAAGCCGGCTCGTCTTTGAGAGGTGTGTAGCACGCAGCCACTGGACTGGAATACTGTCTGTGATTTACTGACGAGGGTTCTGGACTCATCGTTTCAGCCCGGCGCCAGTGGAGCTGAAGCAGCCTCGCCTCCACCAGCCCGCAGATAGCCATGATATTGACCTGAACACGACGTACGACGTCACTACGCCGGACGGTTTGGCCAAAAGACAAACGCAGTTCCAATCCAAGAAGATGCGGCTGGATCCTCCGGCGTGAGTTAAATGTGACCCGATAATGTGCGTTCTGTTTTGGTTGTGGGAGCTGCTGCTGTGCGTGTGTGTGTGCCGTGAGTTTCTGATTTTGTTTGTGTTGTTGTATACTGTAAAATTACGTAGTTGGGTAAATTAATTTGTTTTTCAGGTCGTCTGTGTCCAAACACTTTGAGAAAAGTTCCTCCTTAAGCAAGGTAGCTTTGTGAATGTCACTCCACATTGTTCATTGTCAAGAGAATTGCACATTTCTCAAAGTATTATTTTTTTCTCACCTCAGACTCGAGACGAAGATTGTTCCCTGGATCCTTTTTTGCGGAACTCCCTCCTCTTCAGAAAGAAGACTTTCGGCAGCATGTTGGACCCTCAGAGGAAGCTCGGAGTTGTACGTACAACAGAACTATCTCCTGCACGCTAAGTCCAATGCTTTATGTGATGTTGGTCCCTTTTGAGTTGCTCGATGAACTGTTTCTTGTTTCAGGTGAGCAGTGGTTACGACGGTTTGGGAGGACGTACCAAGTTCATCCAACCCGTATCCTTGGGTTTCCATCATGTGGACTGTATGTGTTTAATATGATTGCTTGGTATTGGTTGCTCATCTTTGCTGGTTAAACCATCTACTAAGTAGCATGTGACCCACCCAGCTCCAAACAGCACACCGACACAATGTCTCGATAGTGAACATAGCGAAGTGTTTCCCTCAGTTGATTCAGCCTTAACAAAGCGCTTCATTCCAGTCTCCATTATCAGAGATTCGCCCGCTGATGAAAGCTAAAAGGAAAAAGGTAACCAGGCCTCAACCCAGGATGGCACCTTGCATGACTCTGGACGGCTTCCTCGAGTGAAGGACGACCTCTCTGGGACGAAGCCTGTTTGTGCGGCTCTGGAGCACAGAACCAGCCAGGCAGCGGTTTCTGCCACCGGCACCAAACAGGACTCTGATCCGGACTTCCTTTCTAAGCAGTGACTGACCTTGTGATGGATGCTGAGCTACTTAACACATACCAGCAAACCTGCATATACATTTTCTTCTTTTCATCTGCTGATTTAAATGTGGCGACTGTCTCGAGCAGCTTTGTGTCACCGCCTTTCCCTGTTGTTACGTTTAGGGTCTCTGTGTGAGACAAACCAACTTATTTATGGACCATTCTTGTGTCAGTGCTTGTTGATATTCAATAATCTGTTTTCTATGCTCTGAAAAATATGTATTTTCACATTTATTTGAAATCCATCACAAACATGTGGATGTTTTTACTCAAGGTATTTTTAGTTTCAATGGTCCTGCCAGATGTAAACCAACTTCGATAATAAACATTTTTTTTTTATTAATGGTTGTGTGGGGTCTACAAACTATTCCCTCTAGACTGTGCTTTCATCCACAAACATTTCACTGAGGTGTGTGGCCCTGCAGAGGGCAGTACACGCTGTGTTTTCATGCAAACATGAATCTCAGGCCTGGACTGTTCCACGAGAGCAGGAAACCCGTCAAGGGAAAGGTCGTTTGAAAAGACATCAGTAAAACCTGAGTTGTGCACAGATCAAGTAACAAAAAGTACACTGCAAAAGGGACTTTAGTGGCTCAAAATTGAAAGCAACCGATGACGGGAAGCTCTTTGACAGGGTTCCAATGCATGAACAAGATTGATTGTATTTTGACAAACAATATGGGGAAATGTTTTTTTTTACGTGGTGTAAAAGTACCACGTAGAGCAGCATCCTGCTCATAATCATTTGTATCCTGTTTGCACTCATGAATTTACAGATGAAAACTGGCGTTTACCTTTATAATTGCATACACAGCACTAATCAAAGTGAAACACTTTAACACAGTGATGCATTAGTGATTGGACATTGTATTACTGCTAGGAGTGATTATAGAAAAGTGATTCATTATACCTCCCCAGGGGGGGATTTCTATCAGAAATAATAACGGGATATGGTTCCTTCCAGTGCAACCAGCAGAAATAATCACAACATCCCCATACAAATGATATGTCAATTCAAAACATTCTTCTACACATAAAAACAATCCATGCAGTGCTTGTAGAGCCAGTAGACCACCCTTCATTAACCCCGAGGGGTTCCACATCATTGCACATCTACTCCTGGGGCAAAGGTTGCTGTTAACAACTATCCCAGGGAAAGTTAAAAGTAACACCTCCTTGTGACGTTCACATGTATGTGGTAATGTGAAGGTCCTTCCAGCTCTTGTTTCAGTGTGCTAAAGAGCAGTCCATTTTAAGCCGTCTCAGTTTGGCCTTTGACACGAGAATAAAACCCCCTCACTGGGATCTGTCCGGAACGATCTTGGACTCCCCGTTGGTTTTATCGTTGGACTTCTGGGACAGGTGCGTGGACACGGTAGCCGCCTGCACCACAGCTTTGAAGCTGCGCTTCCTCTTCTGGACGTTCTGCTCCGGGTGGCAGATGATGACGTAGGCCTTGGGGATGTAGAGCATGCCCAGGGACACGGTGGCGCTCAGGCTCATGGACACCGTCAGGGTGGTGGTCTGGATGAACATCTGCAGCAGAGACCAGGCAGGTTAAGATCATCTATACACACACACACACACACACACAATGTGTTTCTTCGGATCTCTCAATCATTCAGCATCTGCCTAGCGGTGCTTGACAGTTGATCATATAATCTTGCACAGGTTGGAGAAAAAGCACCATGTCAACTCAAAGGTTGTCACAATGCAGTTTTTATAATGTTCATCTCAAAGCTCAGCACGCAACGTCTTTTCCCTGATAAATGATTCATGACCTGGGATATGTAGCCAGGAAAGGAGGCTCTGCTTACGGGCTTTCTTTGGACATGCCGTCTCCTCACTCCTCCTTCCTGTTATTTCAAATCCAACAGTAATAACGAGAAGTAACTTTTCCCTGGATTATCCCACGATAAATTATGAACTTATAATTCTAACAAACTGTACAAGTCATAAATGAATCAAGACACATGTGCCATAAATAAGATATATCTGTGCCATGAATAAGTCAGAAATTGTACGCTATCTTCAGCAGCAGCAGAACATCCGGGTTTTCTCGCAGGCTGATCTCCAAACAGTATGGCTTCTTTTATCATCTTGGTCGGTTTCTTTCTGTGACCTCTGCGTTTCGTAAAAGGAGCTGTTTCTGATTGGGAACATGTGGCGAGCTCGAGGCGAGAAGGTTGTAGAGACATTAAGCATGTAAATCACCTCCTGCCACACAAGGTTCTACACATAATGGGAGGATGACAGACACTATTTTCATGAGACAGACAAAATTTAGCTTCTATAGTTAGTTATTCTTCTAAGTGATGATTAATTGAACTGGCTGATTCAAATGGTCCCTCAGCTCATCTGACCTCCTTTCCTTCCCTCACTCCCTTTTCTTAATACACTTCATTTCCATTCGGAGGTGAAAAGACTGAAAGCACCTCGGGCCATAATTCTTTCAGCCTGACTGGTTCATAATACTGCTCTCTATTAGTCAAAGTGTATCCGTGTTTTTCAAATATTCCCCCCCAACAGCCTCTTACTTTGTGAAGTAGCCCACAAGCTAAATAAAACACTCAGTACAGTGGAGGCAGGATGTCCTGTGAGTACAGCAGTACTGAGCCAATGTAATATTCACATCTCACTTGAATCTGAGGAATTCATTTAACTGAAGTTATCAGTGCGTGTTATATTGTATTGAATGATTTTTTCAAATTTTGTTTTAAATTACTACCAATAGTAAGAAAGATCCAAAGCAAAGAGCCACAGGGCAGAGGGAGTACGAGCTTCTACATGAATAAATGAATGACCAAAGGAATTTACTAATCTTAATTTGATAATTAACTAATTCATGATGAATAGATTAAACTTGACACAAGGATATATTAACCAATCAATTAATGGAATGAAGACAATAGTTATGTCATTAGTAATTGTACATAAGGAAAAATGAATGTTGATCAATTCCTATAATATTTAAAGTTATTTAGGCAGAAACGTGGTAATATTTCCAAAATATCGAGCTGACGCCAGCAAAATATTTCCTGGGTGCGATTCCTTTAAGGAAATAAATTCAAAACATTTTCTGCCATTTCATATTTAAAGGATTATTATAGGGCATTCAAACCAATAATATAGAAGCAAAGAATGACTAGCAGTTTTATTGGAGTCTACCTGAGCAGAAAATTAAGTCAAAGATTTCACTCTGCATTTATACATAATGTTGCGGTCTTCTGTAGATGTTGGACGTTAGATAACCCTAACCCTAACCCTAACCCTATCACTTCGTATTCATTCAATCAAACATTGAACCAGTAGTTGCTGCAGACACACTTGGTCGAGATTTCCCCTCTATAGTTTGCGTACGGTATATTTAGGTCAAAGGAATGTAATCACACAGTAGAAATTCTCCATTACAAGCCAAATTCAAGCATTCACAGTTTTACTGAAGTATGTCAATGCAGGAAATTAAATTTGTATCCAACATCAGTAGTGTGAGTATTTTTTTAACATATCATACATATTATATATATTGTACTACTTTGTAAGCGGCTGCGTAGTTCAGCCTGTAAATATATCTAATAGTTGATCATTTGGTGTATCCAAAACTTTGAACTTCAAGCCAGCTGGTAATGTTTCTCTTAAGTGTAGTTGGGTATAAAGCAACATAAAAGTACTCAAGTAAAGTCCAAGTTCCTCCAATCCCAGGACAAGTGAAATATAAACATGTCAAATTGCCCACCTTCTCCGTAGATTGAGCTGTGCCAAAGAAGATGGGAACAAAGGCCAGCCACACAATGCACGTGGTGTACATGGTGAAGCCGATGGGTTTGGCCTCGTTGAAGGTCTCGGGAACGCCCCTGCTCTTGATGGCGTACACGGTGCAGGTGATCATCAGTACAATAGCGTAGCTCAAACACAAGATGAGGGACAGGTCGGACATGTCACACTTGAGAACTCCGCGGGCAAACTCTGGGTTGGGAGGCTTCTGCTCCTCATAGTCGATGATGGTGTGGGGGGGCATCACACCAAACCAGATGAACACACCGAGTAACTGCGGAGAAAGGAGCGTGAGTCAGACTGCTGGAAAGAACTAAAGGGGATGTGTGGGGGAGAAGCCTCCCACCGCCTACCTGCACCGAGATGAGTATAAAGGTGATAATCAGCTGGGAGGTTGGACTGATGAATTTGGGGGGCGTGACCGACTTCTTGCCCTGTTCGAAGATGCGGTAGATCCGGTTGGTCTTGGTGAGCATGGCGGAGTAGCTGATGCACATCCCGAGCCCCAGCAGCAGCCTGCGGAAGGCGCACACGGCCGTGCTGGGCTCGGCTATCATGAGGAAGGTGATGAGGTAGATGAGGAAGATGCCTGTCAGCAGCACGTAGCTGAGCTCTCTGCCAGAGGCCCGAACGATGGGCGTGTCGTTGAAGCGGATGAAGGTGACGATGACCCCGGTGGTGGCCAGGATGCCCAGGATGGCCAGGAAGACGGGGATGATGGCCCAGGGGGAGCTCCACTCCAGCTTGATGATGGGCGTCGGCCGGCAGCCCGTGCGGTTCTTCAAGGGCCTCATGTCGAAGGGACACATGTCACAGGTGAACTCATCCAGCAGGTACTGGTAGCCATCGCAGAGCTCGCAGTGCCAGCAGCAGGGAACTCCCTTTACCATCTTCTTCCTCTCTCCAGACTCGCAAGGGAAACTGCACACCGAGTCAGGGATCCTACGGTGTCCTCCTGACCATTGCATCTCGTCCGCCTAGGGTGGATGTACAAACACAAGAATGCTGTCTGTCTTTAACAGACACATGGTAGGAAAATGCTTCAATTAAACTGGACAAACACTGGTCTAATTAAACGCGTATTTAGCCAAGAATTAGTTGTCCTCAACTAATTTGAGAAATCAATCGTCATATATCCCACGAAATGATTATTTACATTGAGGCGAAGGTGGTTCGTCCACTGTCCGATGACCTTGTAGCCGGGGCTGCTGACGTTAGACAGTTGGTACTGGAAGATGTCGTAACGACCGGGAGCGTCTCCATTCTCATTGAACATCACCCCAGTTCCTGCGCTGCCTATTCGACGAGACAGAGTTTGAAGATCGAAAAAAAAGTGAGTGAGTCAAAGACGTTGAGGACTTACAGCTTTCTAAGCTAGAAACATCACCTCTATCTTTGGTGGCCGAGTAAAAACAGCCACACGCTGTAGAATGCAGCTTATGTCTGATTTCTTCGGTCATGTGCACTCAAGTGAAGGCTGAGTGCTCTTTAGTGAAGGCTCTGCTCGGCGAGTTCAGTCTTTCGGTGCACTCTAACGTGTTTGAATGTTCCCCTGAGGTCCCTGTAGGCGCTCAATCAGAAAGTCTTCCATACACGCTGAGGTCTTCCAGCAGGAGGAGACCAGTAAATGTGATGCTCTCATGGAATACTTTTCTTTATCCAAACTGTGACTTCCCTTTTTAATGAAAGATCCAGGATGAAAAGGAGGGAACACTGTGTGAAGGGAAGAGCGGGGAGGCCGCCCTAGGGAGAGTGGGAGCTAGGTACATTAGTAGAAACATCTTAAGTCTTCTGACTTCAAGCTGACCTCCATTTTGCTCTTTTTTAAAAATGTGTTCCTTTTCAAACATGCAGTGACAAAGAACAGCCGTTGCGAAAGCAATCTTTCCACGAGCAAAAATCTAAAATCTCACTTTCTTGTCCATTTAAAAAACGATATTTTCTAAATCATCACACATGGCATCAGACAGGAGGCAAAAACAGAGACTGGTGATCGAAAGCTCACCATTGAAGCTGACCGCACGAATGTACTGCAGCAGCATCTGTCCTTCCACAGGGTCCATTTTCTCGCAGACACCCATGTAGCCAGGGCACAGGTCCAGGTGCATGCTGTGTAATGCGTGGGCCATGGCGTACACCGCATCGATCACAAACTGCACCTTGCCCTCTTGTTCATACTGAGAGTGGTGACCGATTCTCTCCTCGCCTGATGGATAACAGAAGTGCCAAAAGGGGATGAATGCATCGCAAAATAATTAAAAGACAAAGCTCCTCAGAAGCACAGAGCTATGATATTTCATTATCAACGACTTGCCTCCATTTTCAAACTGCAGCCTGTTTACCTGTACATTTTCTTCTACCAAGTTCATACTTTATGCCCGGGCGTGTCAGTTTGCACTTGAAGTCGTCTTCCCAGAATTCCGCAAACCAGATGTTTCTTCTGTTGTTTTCCAGAGATCTTGAAGTGAAGTACTGGTCAAACCCTGAATCATTTTTTAAAACAGACCTGGTTTAATGTTTCATAAAAATGTCATTGATCAGTTAACCAATAATAACATGGTGCTAAAATCAGCAAAGAAAATCTAATCTTTTTCATAGTGAAATATGGCTTTGACTCAATTTACAATTTTTTGTGCCAGGGTGGAAATATCACTCGCCAACTTATCAAACGTCATTTCATCACATAATTTCCTTTATTTGTCGCGTTGTTATTAGAATCATCAATCAATGTCAAATGTCGCAATACATATTGCATCCACTTGGCGTAGTTTATGCTTCTGCGTTTTCAGAGAGACGCCTTGCGTGTCTCATGCGTGTTCCTTGCGTGTCTTTTCACACCTCCTTGCGTGCGTCAAACAATTTTTCTAGACTAGCGTCTAAAGCGACGCAGCGTCCTGCAGCACCAGGCTGTGATTGGTCTCTGACTACGTCCATTACGGAGTCTCACGTCTCCGTTTTCACAGCACAATACGGCCGTTATTAAAAGGAACGTTTACGAGAGAACGGATCAGATTGAAGAGCTTTTAAATATGAGCGCTTGTACAAGCCGTCATTGGCGGACTATGAGGACGCCGGATGGCCTCTGATTCATGGAGGGAGATCTCCACAAACGAGGGGAACAAAGTCGTGGAGGAAAATACGGGACAAATGTGTCCTTGATGGAAAGCAGCAGTGTGGATGCACGGGGCAATAAAGTCTATGATCAATAAATAAAGCAACCAGCGACTTCCACACACAAAGACGTGACTCTCCAGGTCGTCTTCAACAAAACACGTTACTCCGCCTGTTGTTCTGGAGGTGAACACCCGCAAGACTTTACAACCAGGAAGTGAAATGAGGGCGTCGACACGTAAAGACGCACAAACACGCGGCGGCCTTAAGATTTCATATTTTGATCTGATCATTTTCGCCCAACCGTCAATAGAGGCTCTTTTGGGCAGAATGGTGACAGCACCCTCAGCCACATCCTCCTGGTCCTGGATGGGGGAGCTTTTGGCACCCCAACTGTCGGAGCCGACAAACAGGAAGTGTCCTGTCAGATTGGCCTTTTTGGCAGACTGCAACACCCGTCTGAAAGAGAACCAATTACCGTCATCACACCCTTTCCATTTCACTCCTCTGTGTTGGCATTCAACTTAAAACACTATCATTTGACTGATTTTCTTTTTCAAAAAAACGTGTAGAAAAACTTGACCGACTTGATGTCGTCCTCGTTGGCAAAGATGATGACCCCCCGAGCATTGGAGGTCTCCATCAGTCTCTTGATGATCTTCTCGAACTCGTTTGGTCTGGGCTCTCTTGGAATTTTTATGGACTGGGCAATACACAGCCCACCTGTGTCAGAGATATTGGAAATGTGTTGTTATTGCTGTAGATTCCTATTTCTCCCCTCACTGCCCAGTGAATTAGTTAGTTAGTTATTCAGCATTCAGTCCGGAGGGAAATGGTGGACCAACCGTCAGCATGCTGCTATAGAACTGTCCAGCAATGTCAATTGTTAATGCTCAGTATGTGAATGAAGCCATAATGGTATGAAATCTCCACCCGAGTAAAAACCATTTGAGCTTTAAAACGATGAGACGGTGACTGTTTGACCCGGTAGTTTGTGGGTTTTAAAGGATTTTGTTTCTCCTATTTTAGTCTTTTAATGAGAGAGAGCAACACGGCTTGATACATGAGTAATCTCTTATTGTCAAAGCAGTGAATTCACAACAACAAAGCCAGCTACCCAACCTGCTTCTCTGGATATCTGGAGGAAGGCATCGACGCCGCTCTCTCCGTAGTTGCCCTCGGAGGCCAGCGTGGAGACGTAGTTCCAGCCCATGGCTTTGACTATGTCCACCATTGCCTGGGCCTGGTAGGAGTCAGGCGGCACCACGCGGGAGAAGAACTCGTAGCGGCTCTTGTCGCTTAGCTCCGGGGCAGTGGAGGCATAGCTGATCTGGGGGATCTGAGACAGGAGGATGTGTCAGCGATGACGGACGGGTCAAGGGGAAAACACGGGCAGTGAAATGAGGCCAATATGTGGTAGAAAAGATAGAAAACAATGACTCAAAGAATCAGTGAAGCATATCAGGGGATGATGCACCAGTTACTCACAGATAAAACCTTAACAGTGTCTGAATGGAAGCCTTCCACATTGATACTAACAAGTTGTAGAGCATTGAAATCTCCAAAGGACTATGGCAGAGAACGATCATCTCTTGAACAGCATGTTCTCAGTAGTTCTCAGAACGGAGATAACTTCACAGGGCAATCTGTCCAGAGTTTGTCTGTGCCGACGATATGAACAAGGTCACAGTGAAATACAGATGGGCGCAACCACATCTGTGAAAGCATTTGTTTGAAAGAAAAAAAAGGATGAGAAGATTAATTTACTGGTGTTCTACTTCTTTAACGACATGGTTTATGTCGTTGGGTTTATCTCAACCGTGACCCTGCTAATGCCGGTGCCCTGTCGGGGTTTAACGCAGGGGACGAGGAGAGAAAGGTAGACACAAGGGGTAGTGAAGGAGAGCGGACCGAGAGAACCATTTCACAGATTATGTGGAAGGATTATAGGGGTTTTAGTCAAATTACGTTAAGCACAGAGGCAGAGACAGAGATCAGGAGACTAGAAAAGGCAAGCATTTCTCAGCTGTAAGCCATACAATATATTTCATTCCAACGTTCCACTTTGCTGCAGTGCGTTAACACTGTCAAACTCAATTTAGTTGTTAAGCACGTTTTTAAAGACCACATTCTCAAGCAAAAGAAAGATGCTGTTTGACAAGTTCTTCAAGTTGCATGTTTGCAGAGCGTAAAGTCTCAGTTTCAGCGAGGGGATTCATTTGTTTGCATACAAATTTGTAATGAACAAGAACTAATCCTCTTCAAACTAATCCCGGAAAAGCATCTGCACCAATTCACTTTCCAAAATCAATGTGGGGCAGTAACACTTCCTCTTACGATCCCGTACGGCTGAAATCTTCTCGACATCAGTAGATGTTTGAAGTGGTCCAAAATGACCCAGGATCCCAGCCAAGGGAATATGATTGTGGTTTATCCCCGACCTAATGGTCTGAATCGACTTTAACACATGTTAAAAACAGATAAAGATAAATATGTTAGGCAGGATTTAATTTTGTTATGTGAGTTAAAGAATGATCAATGGTTTATTCCAAATGTAAAACGTGCGCTTCAAGGTTCAAGTTCAAACATGTGGATGAAATAGTTTCCTTTAGTAGCAATATCAATTTTTAGAGTTCTGAAACCATTGAGGTTTCAGGTTATGATTAAATATGAAATGATAATAAATAAAATGCAATCATTATGAATAGAATATATTTAATTATGCAAATGCATAGCTAGATTTTTAATGAATCGTTTCCTCAATGAAATATCGAAAATGGTAAACAATCTCCACTGCCATAACCAAATCAGTCAATTAGCTCATTTTAGGCGATCATCTAGGCAAAAAGCAATTTATTTAAATTAAATTTAAAGTTAGTTTTTAATCCTGCAATATAGTCAGTTAATAATCGCTTGGTCAATGTTACTTAAGGAACTTATGTAGGTAATTTATTAAAACTTTAGTTCAGAAACAAGTTCATATACTCTTGGATGAACTGTACATTCTATTATTTAACAAGCTGAAGTGCTAAATAAACACAAATTGATATAATGACATTATATATATATATATATATAAAAATATATATATATATATATATATGCACAACAACTACAGTTTTCATTTACTGAAAAACAAAATATAAAGGGTTACGATAAAACAGCATGTGTGGTAGACGCTGCAACATCTGCATCTTAGCCAGAGCAGATGTTCCCTGTATGGAAGTATGAGAGCAGCTCAAATGGACAGTGGGAGGAAACATACCATTTAACTAAATCTACTCCACGCCGCCCGGGCCGCTGTCATCCCGCTGCCCTGAAGCTCTACTTTCATCCCGGGGTCCTGAGCTGCTGAGAGGGGCTTAGCAGAGGGTGGGATCTATAATTCTGTAGTTAACATCTGCCCTTCATGAAAGCTGCCCCTCTTTGCCTCTCAAATCAACATCCTCACCATGAAGAAAGCCCCAAAAAGTCAAACTTTTTTTTTCTTGTAACAAAAGAAATTTGGCCAATTTAAATCCAGACTTGTGCTTATTTTTAGACACTTCTAGATATCTGCCAGACTATGTTACTAAGTCGATGAGAACACGACATAATGTGGGATTTACACAGCATCACCATGAGCAGTGTAATCAATCATAGGAAGTCAATCATCTGTAAAATGAGAAAATAAAAAAATACAGTGAACACATAACAGGGATGAGCCTGCGGAGGCAACACACAACAATGGATTCAAAATCCGGTGACGTGGACGGAGGATCATTCAAACGAGCATTTCAAATGACTTGTTTCTAAATAATATCGGGTATTATATGTGCTGAATAATTGTCTATACAGCAGAAATACGGGGATGTATATAATAATAATACTATAATCAATCAATCAAAATATCAAATTAGAAGATGTGATTTCATTTGAGGAGGACTCTTATTTAGGTTTGTCAAACTGCAATTAAAAGTTACTGTGTTCATGCTGCAGAATATGATCTAAATGTAATGATGGACCCATTAATCATCTAAGAGTGGATGAAACGCTTAAATGAGTACGGCCGTAACAGTACAAGCATGTACATTTATTAAATTAGAATAATCAGCTAATTTGAGGCATAATTCCACATCAAAAGCGGACACATGGAAATGTGGCCTTCCCAGTCACTAATGTTACTAAAAGAGTGAAGAAAGAAATCAGCGTGTTTATTTTTTAGCACAGTTAACGGCAACTAACATTTTGGGTTTGTGGGCCCTGAAAGTGATACAACGCTCCTTGTGACCCCTCATCACTTATTTCTGTAGAATGACTTTTGTTTTCTCCGTCCTGAATAGATGGAAAGGAGAAGTCACAAGGGGAAATCGGCTTTCACTCGGATTGAACAAATCTGCTCACCTAACGAAAAGAGTTTAGAAGAATAATAAAAAGGAATCTTCCCTTTCAGAGAGAGACGCAACAACTCACCGAAAACAATCGGAGCACATTGGCCACCATGATGGACACAGAGCTGCCGGACGCCCCAATCACGCCGACCACGCGTTCTGGTTTGGGGATGATGGGAGGCTCTCCGTTTGAGCAGCGCACATCCGACGTGTCCTTCTGGATGAGGGCCTGGACAAAGAGGAGCGACTGCTCCAGAGCGTAGGTGTCCCTGGAGCAGGTGTCCAGGATCCGGGCCCCCAGAGTGATGTTAGGCAGCAGGTCCGGGTCGCTGTTGATCTGGTCCATGGCGTACAGCATGGCCTCCAATCGATGGATCCCCTTTTCTCTCTTGATCTCCCCGCAGGGCACGCCAGCAGCGCCCCGAGAATGCATGGGGAACAGCCCGCCCAAGGTGATGTCCCCCTCGATTTTGATGGACTGCGGCTGGGAGCCCTGCTGGGCCCATGAGCCCGGGCCGGTACTCACCAGCAGCGCCCACGTCAGCCGAAGCCATGTTTGGCGTCTGAAGGCCAAAGTGAGCGAGCAGCACCGATGGGATGAGTGGACCTCTGATGTCATGATGAGGACCAGCAGAGGTACTGACAGCACGAGGCCACTCCCTCTACCTGTAACACCTGAGGGAGGATAGAGAGCTCCGATTACTGTCCCATCAAGATGACTCAGAGTCTCAGGCTTCTTCTGTCAAGTGCTGTTGAATACTTGAGTCAGTCTCAAAAATGTTTTTGGTCAGACGCTACTGTGGATCTCATTACAACCTGCATTTCTTCAGTTTTTTTTAACCTGTCATCTTTTTGGAGACTTAAAATCTTGAATCCATTTTTTTACATTGAACGTGAATGTTTGGTAAAAAAAAAACAATTAGAATAAAAAAAGGTTGGAATAGAAACAACAATAATTTTTGAATGAATTTTTAAAAGAATCTGCTGCAACCTGTTTTGTTGCATTCAATCCAAGCTGGACAAAAAAAATCTGTATACGAGGACAAGACTGCACGCAGGATGACAGAGTGAATAGCTTTTATCAGACAGCTAGTGATGGAAAACACTATAAATTTTGCAAAACAGAAAACATCAACCGGTCTGTCGCAGCATTTCATGCTCCAAAAGTTAGACAGGTTGATTTTATCTGCATGTTTCTCAGTGACACAACCCACATTAAACATTAGGGTGAAGAGTGTACAGATGTTTTTATGTTGCATGTAAGAATTCAAGCGATGGAAAAAATTGATTGCTGGAAAACCTAATTAAGTGATAAATCCATGTTTTTAATACAAATAAAACCATAATTATATCAGTTTCAAATTGCAATACATAGCAATATTGCAGTAGATATATACGTTTAAAAACTCATGTTTGAGACCTAAGATCTTTCTATTTTTCTGGACGGCACTTTTAAGTCAGATGGGTGGAAATGTGAAGATTCTGAAAATAACGGCATTATTTAAATCTGCATAAATCCCACAATGGTCGAAGAAAATGTTTTCCTTTTACCTCCCACTGCAGGCAACCTGTAACAAGATACATTTCTCCATGTAAAGGCACTTCTTACCTGCCCATTCTTCATTGACCAGCCTGGATTTTATCCATCACATGAGTGCTTCCAAACAGGCCTCCATCCACGTTCCACAATGGGATTAAATTTGTAGAGGCAAGGCTCTCCTCTCCTCACCAAAAGGTAAATCCTCTGTCATCTCAGACCGCCGCCGCGCACTCTCCGAAATAAGCACGACAAACTATAAACGCTGGTCGAAAAAAAGTAGTTGTTATTCATAAAATGAAAACACTGACTTTCAGGCTTCAGGGTGCCATATGATTGAGAGTTAGAGAAAAGCGAGGAAAGACATTACAGCAGTGAGATTCTACAAATCACTGCCAAATCCCTTAAAAGCTCTCTCTCCCATTCTTTTCCCTCCGTGTGCATCTCTATTCAGGCTCTCTCTCTCTCTCTCTCTCTCTCTCTCTCTGATGAACTCTCTCCTTGCTCGTTCCCTCAGTGCACTAATGGCCACAGATTGGGATTATCATGCAGGCGTCTGTGAAGACTGCGTGGACCAGCCCACTTTTTATTCATTTTAGTTTTTTCATGCAGCCGAACCAAAGGCAGATCCCCCACCCTTCCCCGCCCCACAGTGAGATGGAAGTCACTTTGAGAGATTAGATTCATACCCACCCACACACACGCCAACATGCCTCTCACACACTCGCTCTCCTCAAAAACCTGTCAACACTGGCAAAATGGTGAAGAATATCAGCGCAGAAAATGGTATTTGCAGCTGGATGAGATTCATTATTGATTTGAGTTGAAGCTCTGGGAAAAGCAGCCCCCAGGATCAGTTTGCAGCTCATCTTCTGTCGATGTGATGCTTGAACATTGTAGCGCTACTGCCTCCTGCTGCACCGATAGCGCATCAAGTATTGAGAATTTAAAAAAACATAAAAAAACACAGAAGACAATGTACAATTCTTCACCGTACTTTTAATTTCAAGTTTGTAAACTATGACTGGTTAGAAAAACACAATTAAGACGATAGAGGGCAGAGGTCTGCTGGTAACTGTGTAAAACATCTCACGACTTGTGAAAAAGCTACCCTAAGAAGACAGACTTCTCCAACCCGTCCTCCACTTTGGTGTACTCCAGGTGAGATTTGAAGTACTGGCTCTCGTATCGCGGGCTGTTTCGGACATATTCCAGGTAGTCAGGAGTTCCGGGGCAGATGACGTTGTCCGCCAGCAGGATACTGCCTTTCCTGAGGAGGCCGCACTCCTGGTGAACAGAAGACCATCAGACCATCATAATGAAGGTATGAATATAAATAATAATGAGCATAACACACTTGCCTCCATGAGTTTAGTGTCGGGAAGGTAACGGTCCTTCCAGTGATCCAGGAAAACCAGATCAAATGTTTTGACCCCAAACTGCTCCTTCATTCTAGGGATCCAGTCACCAGATGCGCCTTCAACTAACTGCACCTAGAGAGAAGACACACTTTGTCTTCTGACCTGCACACACTAGGAGAACGATTGGTTTTCCGTTTGGGTCGAGGCGCCTGGCTTTACCTTGTCCTCCACTCCTGCCCACGCAATGACTTGACGGGCAATTACAGCAAACTCAGGGTTGAATTCAAGAGTGATGAGCTTGGCGTGAGGTGGAAGGCGGCTGGCGATCCGCACCGTGGAGTAGCCACAGTAGGTTCCCAGCTCCAGCACTGTGGCTGGGCTCACCTCTGACACCACTGAGTCTAGAATGCAGCCTGTGGCAATAGAGGTAGAGAAGGTGCGAACGCACAGAGACGGGTCACACGGGAGACGGATTCTATGTGAAACAAATGTAGGGTACTGAGAAATCAGTACCTTTCTCATCCCCCACATTCATGGCCCACTCCTTGTTTCTGCAGAAGTGATCGATGGCCTGGATCACGCTGCGAGGGTGTCCTCTAGTGGCGTTCTTCTGCACTGCACCCAGGAGCCGCTGGGGGGATGAAAAGGAAAAGCTTTACAGTGAGGCTTTTTTTAACATCACGGTCTTTTAATTGTCGCTAACAACAAGCCATTAATCATTCACCCATTATAGATTTTAAATGATCATAAAGCATAAATAGAATGTCTATTGTTGGTAGACTCATTAATTAGCACAAAGGAGCTCTGCAGGAAACAAAGAAGGGTGGATTCACACATTTTACACAAGCCTTCATGCCTGTTATGTGAAGGGTCGTGTGTCCCCTGCTGGGTCTGATGTAACTATATGAAAGACCTTAGAGTCATGTAGTTAATAAAAATGTTTATTTATTTCCCTTTTATATAAAGTATAGGGTCAGAATATTGACATACATGGAATTTGCTTTGGTGTACGCAATAAGTTCACTATATGAAAGTATCAATAGAATACCTGAGCATACAGAGGTATTAGATGGAGGTATAGTATTTATAATATACTGTAGGCAAAGTATATCATAAATGCCATTTGGAACTTTGCACTTGCATGGTCTTTTTTTCCCAACCCTCTTGGCAAAATCTAATTTTAAATCCATGTATATTGGTGTTGTTCACAGATAACGTCTGGTTTACGTTTACCATTAAAACCAAGTTTAATCAGTGTTAGAGCATGTATACACATGCTTAGTGAATGACTGTACCATTTCATGTAGGATTTTCTGTCTGCCTCAATCTCCGACAGAAAAGCATCCAAATACCTCGGTCTTCCACACCTGCAGCACTGTGTCAAACTAATCTGGTTCTTGTTGCCCTAAGAGGTGAACAATGTGTTATGGACAGCCTGATCTCCAAAACCTCTTCGTCAAAATGTATACGAAAAACATACAAATTCGTAGTGATACATACGAAATAAATACGGACTGCAACTGATGACGTCACCCTATAAGTGAACGGGGACCTGCACCCCGTAAACACACTTTGTGAAGTCTGACCATGTCAAATAAACGTGTTATGATTGCATTTTTAACGAGAAATCAATGTTAAATTGTAAGAATAGAATAACCCTAACCCCCTCAAAAAATCCAACATGGCGGAGAGACGTTCACTCAAGAATCCAACATGGTCCGCCATGTTGTTCACTCAAGGGGCGTGGTTAACCACCGCCAGTTCCTATGTATTGATACGAATTCGTATGTTCAAGATTTTCGTATACATTTTTACGAACAGGTTTTGGAGATCACGTTGGTCATGGAAGGCCCACCTGAGGACGTGTGGACTGGGTCAATGTGTCCAGCATCCTCTCCACAATGACATCGTGCCAGAGCAGCGCCAGGCCAGCGTGATACTGCACAGTGGTGGGGATCACCCATCGGTACAGAGCATAGAGAAGAGCTGCTCCACCGCAGCAGCTGTAAAGAAGAGTCAGCCACATCCTGCAACCAGGACAGAGAGCGCAGACACATCAGTGCAGCCTATATATAAATATATACACACACACACACACATATAGAATGTAATATACATGGCAATAATCCATGTGCATGAGATGAATGAGTGCTCTCAGTCTGCTTTGCACAGGGTTAATGAGATGGGTGTTCACTATGCAGGGTACAATGCTGTTTTCATTATCTCTGCTGCTGCGTCCAAGCTGCACCCACTGACATCTCAATGTGCTGAGCTCATTGAATATCAACCGCGATACACACGTTGTGGACGCACAGCTTTTCCCACCCACGGAACCGATTCGCGGGTTCGGATATCGCGAGCGCACGTGGATGGGGAAGAACAGAGCGGGGGGGGGCGGGGCTGGACGCACGTTGCCCTAATAAGGCGACTGTGGAGAAACAAGCGGCGGTTGAGGTAATTCCTTTTGAGTCGGAGTATGAGTTGCATGGCAACAGGCTGTGGAGCAAGAGGGAACGCCGGGACTTTAACCTTTGGTTTGCCCCCCTCCTCCCTTCGGTTGGAGAGTCACTCTCTTGCACGATACCTGGGTGCATGTTGTGCATTCCATCTAACAAATTAATTATCTATGCAAATCACTTCATACAAAGTTTTCAAATGAGACAACAGGAAGGGCATCGGGATTGTTAGGTGCATCCAAATAATATTCATTATTGGTTGTAATAGCATGACTGAGGAAGGTCACATGTGCAACCTCCTGCAGCGGCGAACACTCTCCGGTTCAGTGCGGGACTTAAAGCGGGCCGTGCCGTGCCGTGCCCCCCGCCCACACGGGAACGAGCATCCTTAAAGGGTCTCTCAATGAAATGGGACAGAAATGAGACTCACGTGTGCGGGCAGGCTGTCCTCTTCACGCCTCCTCTCGGTGCTGCACGGAAAATATGGGAGTTTACCAGCAGGCGAACATATGCGTGCGTATACTGACTCCTCCCCCTTTCCCTCCGTCCAGCAGTGCATATACTGACTCCTCCCCCTTTCCCTCCAAATCCCCGCCTGCACACACGCGCATACAGAGACGCGCGCGCGCTCACATGCACACGCTCTTGTATTGCAAGGAACAAACGAGGGTTATTCACGCATTCACACTTGGCATTTAATCATTTCCTCTGGTTGACTTTGGGTGTTTTTTGCAACCAAAACTATCTGTTATACATGGAAGTCCATTTACACCACTTAAAAAAGTGATACAAATATTTCTAGTCAAATAATCAAAAGTCTGAAATAGCCTCATATTATGCAGATGCAGATGATTTATAATTGAGACACTAATAGCCAAATAGGTACAATAATTATGAGATCATAACTGTGAGATAGTAAAAAATACTTCTGAGATGCTATTTATAATTATGAGATTATTTTGAGAAAGTTTGTCATTTTTATTATTTACGTGAATATGTTTCCTTTCAACAAATACTTCCAAACCGTATACATGTCATTTAAAATTCCATCACATAAGATCAGGTTGCTGCCACATCCTGCAGGTTTTTCTTTATTATGTTACAACGTGTACGTCATTTGGTTTAGGTAAGCCACGGTACCACGTCCAGTTGAGTCCTGTCAAAGTAAATCCATCGCATCCCCCCTAAATGCTCAGTACTAATTCTTCAAGACGAGTTCTCGATTTAGCTGTCCGGCAAATAAGGGATGGAGAACAAAAAGCAATCATATGTCAATTTATTGCCAGTAATTACCAGGAAGACAAAACGTCTCTTTGGTCATTGCAAAGCCTGAATTGGATGTAACTGCCATAAAATACTGAAACACAAATATCTATTATCTCATGATACCAGCACTGTGTCCCACAGCGGTCGGATATCCCCTCTCTTCCCCGATCAGGGAGCTATAGCCCACTGGGCTCTGGAGAAGACAGGAGAGGTGCAGAGGTTATCCAGGGGTGTTTCAGACACTGGGCAGCTGTGGCTCTTTCCTCCGGCAGGAGCTCCAACATGGTCAGAAGGAACGAGCTGAACTTGGAGGCTTCCTCTCGCGGCCACCCGTACTTCTCCAGCAGGATCTCAAACAAGCTCCACGGCTTCAGCTTAGAGATGTGTCGCAGTTGTCCTGCACAGGGTATGAAGTGGACTGATGCAAAGTCTTGTGTCTTGTGTTTTGCAAATACATTTTTAATTTATCTGAAACTTCCCAAAAGAAAAAACATAATCCTGTTCAAGCATGAGAAATATGAGTCAAGGCGAAGACCATTATGTCAGGGTCAAAATGCAGATAACATGGCAGTATGGCATTTACTGTATTTGTTCTTTATTTAGAATACTGGCATACCTTTATGGTTGAAGTACCGTTTGGAGTTTCTCCCCGACACGGCGAACTGGGATGGAAGGGATCCCAGCAGCTCAATGATGTGGGCGATGTGATCTGAGAGAACAAGCCCCCTGTATATTCAGCCCGTGTAGTTTAATCAAGGACAAAAGGGATGCTGTGAACCACACTGACCTTCCTCGCGGCTGAATGAGGCTCCTGATTGGGGGTCGAACAGATAGTCTCCTGTGGCCAGCTCAAAAGCCTACAGTACACATAGAGGAAATGAAGGATATTGCTCTAAAAACCAGTACAAATATGCTGGAATGAAACCCATTGAAAGTGTTTTTCTCACCATGCAGGCGGTGCTCCAGATGTCAGCCGCTGTGTCGTAGTGAGCTCCTATCAGAACCTCCACAGAGCGGTACTGACAAGTCTGGATGTCTTCTGTAAAGTGTTTGTGCTGACGAAAAGAGAGACAAGGTTTTAATATTTGGCCACGGAAGGCCTCACATCTGTGACTATTAACAAAGAAGTTTCTGTATTATTCTTCAGCTCAGAGGAAATGAACCGCATCTCATGACCTACTGTACGTACATGATATTACAGACATTTTAATAATAATATTTGTCTTTAGTTTATCATGTCAGCAGGATTTGGGAATCTCAGTAGTTCTAATGGTATTTAGTCATAAACCAAAGTATTGGATTTAAAAAAAATACTTTTTGACCTGATGATGTCGCTCAATTAAACCTCTGGGGATCATCTATGTCCTTAAAATTCATCAGTAGGGAGACATGAATGTTTGTACCAAAATTCAAAGCCATGTTCAATCCCCACCGTTACTAGGATTCATCCTCTGGGGACCATGAATGCTGTACCCAATTTCATATCAATCCATCAAACAGCTGTTGAAATTTAAGTTGCAGAATGCTGCTTAAGCAGTGACTTGTCCGGCATTGTTCATTTGTTCAAAACAGTGATGGACATTGTCAAAAAAAAGGAACCGGCTTCTAATGTTTTTGGGGGTTTTTTGCTTTCAGAGCGGCCGCCTCACTCCTGTTTGTCCATTCTGCATATTCCCCAACCATCCACAAGGTGCCCTCCTCCACCACAAGTCACCTGACTCTCACTACCACCTGCTCACTTTCACTCATCCAGTGTCTTTACTGGCCATCTGCATCCATTGCCAGCGAGGTCGAATGGTTGTAAATATTTTATCTTATTTTGTTCTATTTTATTCTCATATCACACCAATAACTAAAACAAATTCCTGTATGTGTAACACACGTGGCAATAAATGGCTTCTGATTCTGTTCCTAACATTGAGCCTTAGTAACCAATTAAACAATTTAACCATTAAACAATTTGCTTCATATCTCCAGCAACTGGGAGAGACGCCTTGATTTAAAATTTACCAATTTCTGAATTAACCAAATTTTTTCTTTTTTGTTCATCAAATCTTTACTTTGTTTGATATGTTATAAATCTGTTGCAGTTTTCTTTAAAGCTTTTTTTCCATTTGAATGATGGATGTAAACAAAAAAAGTAACTTAACGGTCTGATGCGTCTGAAGCGTCATTCAGATATTCCCCACAATCTCATTATTCTGTGTATTTTGATGCATAAATCAAGATTCAAATGAAGATAAGCTAAAAGTCACTATTACCAAAATCAATTGTGATGCCACAACGGAGGTAATCACTTACTGAATTCTAGTTTAAAGATGAAACTATTTGATACTCATTTTGTAGGTTTAGTTTGCTTATTATTACTCACCACCCAGCAGGCGTTGCCCAAGTCCGCAATCTTGATGAGGATTTTATCAGCATTCTGGGGTTTTAGTAGGTCCAGAGGTACATCTGAGTCACTGATACCTAAAATAACATAAAATAATGTGATCGCTTAGTACCGTGGATCCCAAACTGGGGGGTTCGCCCCCTGGGGTATGTGCAGGGGAACTACAGGGGGGGAACTTGATCAACAATTCACACACCACCTAAAATTACAACAAATACAATTGAAAATAATTTGTAAGGACAAGGAAATATATCATATGGTCGCACCCAAGAAATAACGTGCATTTTGTTCCAACTACGCAAAAAGATGAGAGATAAATAAAGTTGTGATGCGCTTTACGAACACTCTGGTCGGCCAAGAAGAGAGAGTCGGTTGTGTTTAGTGTCCTAAAATGAACCCCAATAAATTGACAAGACACTTGGAAACGCACCGTCCTGATCATGTGAACAAACAACTTGAGTTTTAAAAAAAGAAAATAGACAACTGTCATGCCCACTTTGTAAAATCTGCAAAAAACATAATGAGCGAAAATGGAAAAGTGAAGTAATGTGTGCTTTTCTTAGTAAGAAAAACTAATATTTTATATATTATAATACGATTAATTCAAAACAAAGAAAGGTACGAGCCATTTAGGGGGCGGGGGGGCTTATATGTTCTTATAGCACCAAAGGGTGCCTCAGCAGAAAAGGTTTGGTACCCACTGGCTTAGTGGATCAGACCAGGATAGGCAGAGTGTACTGGTGATCTCATCAATACATGCAAACATTGTAGGGCGTGAGTGGGGAGCGTGGCATGTCCATGTGTCCTTGGGCAAGACACTCAACCTCAACATGGCTCCTGAAGCTGCGACTACCGTGTGTGAAAGGTAGTTATTGATGGGCTCCTGTCATCAGTGTATGAATGAGTGTGAATGGGTGAATGATAGTCATATAGTCATATAGTGATAAAGTGCTTTGAGTGGTCGGAAGACTAAAAAAGGGCTGTACAACTACAGTCCATTTACCATTAACACAGACAGGAGTACTTGTTACTGACCACGGGGAGACGATGGTGAAGGAGCAGACCGCTCTTTGTCTGCAGTCTGATGCAATAACGCCAATCTAGAGCCGCAGACGGGAGCATCTGTGTTGAGGGGAGAACAGATGGAGTCTGTGGGGCTGTGTGGAGGCCAGTCCGGTCCGTCTTCCAACAGCAGCGTCTGCCTCCTTAACCTGAGGTCGGGACCTGTGAGCGTAGCCCGACAGGTCGAGCTACGTGTGCTAGAGGGAGCAGCATCAGAGAAGGACATATGAAGTTTGTCTTTCTGATTCTGGTCCTGTCCTCGTCGACCCCTGTCTTTTCTTGTCAGTCGCTTGATGGGGCTCTTGCTGGACTGCAGGGATGCAAACAGAGTTAAACAATGAACAAATTGGTGCCTTCAGTATCACAACTTTGTGACTGTTTTGGGAGTAAATCATGTAAATTAAAGTCAGTATGTGCGGTCTGACTTTGGGGGCTGTATCCAAGCCATTAACATAATAGTTCATATATTAACGTGAAATGTTCTGTGGTTTTTTATCAACTACTTTTACCAACATATCTGTGTGCCAACGATGACGAGCCCGTAGAGTTTAAAGCCTAGTTTATGCTTCTGCGTTTTCAGAGCGACGCAGACGCAAGACCCCCTTGCGTGTCCCTTGCGTGTCCCTTGCGTGTCTTTTCACACCTCCTTGCGTCCTTGCGTGTGTTGAGCCATTTTTCTAGGCGACGCAGCCTCCTGCAGCAGCAGGCTGTGATTGGTCTCTGACTACGTCCTTTACGGAGTCTCACGTCTCCGTTTTCACAGCACAATACGGCCGTTATTAAAAGGAAGAACGTTTACGAGAGAACGGATCAGATTGAAGAGCTTTTAAATATGAGCGCTTGTACAAGCCGTCATTAGCGGACTATGAGGACGCCGGATGGCCTCTGATTCATGGAGGGAGATCTCCACAAACGAGGGGACAAAGTCGTGGAGGAAAATACGGGACAAATGTGTCCTTGATGAAAAGCAGCAGTGTGGATTCCACGGGGCAATAAAGTCTATGATCAATAAATAAAGCAACCAGCGACTTCCACACACAAAGACGTGACTCTCCAGGTCGTCTTCTACAAAACACGTGACTCCACCTGTTGTTCTGGAGGTGAATCGCTCTGCAACACACGCGAGACTTTACAACCAGGAAGTGAAACGTGCGTTGACGCGTAAAGACGCAGAAACACGCGGCGGCCTTTACATGAAATAAATGTACTAATATCTGACGCTGTTACTCCACATGATGTAAACAGTGAGTTGCCGACATCAAGCTATTTTGAAACAACAACAGTGGCTTTCCGAAGGACATCAAAATCGGCGGTTATATCTTCTTACATGAGCCCAAAACAATAAACTGCTTCCACGTTTTAGGGTCAATGACGCTGCAAAATGAATTTCTTTCTACCCTGGAAATGTATTTACATTTAATATAATATAATATTATATATGTAGATGATTTGAATGTCTAGAATGTACAGAGGACTGGGAATTATGTCCACCAAAGTCCTAAAGTGCATATTGAAGAGTTAGCTGTACTTAAAAATCCCTTTTCTGACAAGACACCAAAATGACTTGTCAAAATTAGCTGTGTTGTTCATATAATAATATAAAGGAAGTAGAGTGTAGAAGCTGTCATATTAAAACCATTCCTTTCTTTCAGTCGTGATTATTTCATTCCGAATCAATCGTATCTTATTGTAGGATGCTTGTCAACGACATGGTCCGGTATAGAAAGATGCAGCCAAGAGTCAAATACAGAACACACAAGATGCATCTTACCCACTCCCCGAGAGTGTGGAGAACCCCGCTCAGCTTCCCCAAAAACTTGGACAAACTCTGAGGAAGTTATAGCAGGAAAAACAAATGTCATAAAGCAATGATAAGAAGAATAAACCATCCTAGTGAGATGAATGAAACAATGATGAAGACATCTCAGATGACACACCTGTTTCTCTCTGGAGCTTCTGTGCTCTGGCAGGAAGCAAAAACATCAGCATGGAGAAGAAGCACACATTGTAAATAAAAGGGATAAAGTGCTGACAATTTTTCTTGCCTTTAATTGCAGATTGCTTGTGACAAATTCTCCTTCAGAATCAAAGTCCGACATACACAAGCTTCACTAACCTGTGGAGCTGGTGAAGGCAGGAGACGCCGGCAGCTGCCACAGCTTGGTGTTGGCTGCCAGCTTCTGAACATAAACATCATCCACTCTCAGGAGGATGTTCTCTGGCTTGATGTCGGTGTGGATAATCTTGCATTTGGTGTGCAAGTAATCTAAACCCTGCAGAACCTGTGATGAGGAATGAAAATACAGTAACTGTCGAGGCAGGGGATTGGTTGAAAAGAGCGGCTGTGTCAATGGTGGAAGATAAGAAAGGGGTTAAAAGTTTGCTCTGCACCTGTGTGAGGATGCTCCTGACGCAGGCCAGAGGGAGGCCTGAGTATTTGGATTTGATGATCCACCTGAGCAGCTGGTGGCCCAGCACCTCCAGAACCATGCACACATCTGGCGAGCCATTAAGGGTCTTGGTTCACACCATTTGGGTACATAGTTTTTTGGGGGGTACATGTTCTGAAAAGGATACGGTCTCCATTCGCTCCAGCGATCCTGAAGTCATCAATAAGGTGCACAATTGTCTCACGTTTAGGATCTCTGGGGTCACTGTCTCTTACCTGATTATGAGAATATGTTAAAATACCCCCCAAAAATGTACAGAAACAAACATTGTGGTGTGTATGAAATAATATTTGCAGGTAGGCTGAGCTATCACTTAATCTGACCAAGACTGAGACGTGCAGCGCATAATTTCTCCTCTCATCTGTAATATAATCAGAATTAACAGTAAATAAAGAAATGTAATGTGGTAACACTGACACATTTCAGAAGTTTGATCTCATCCTGCGCCGTCTCTGTAAACATTTGAGCACTCTTCACCACCTTCAGAGCTACAAAACGCCCCTTCCTGTGTGCAAACAATTATGGCAGTTAGCTACTATCATGAATAAGACCAGTATAAGACTCATCATTATGTTATAAATGGTCAAAAGGTCAACCATGTACTTACAGCATATCCCAGCAGAGCCATACAGTAGAGAAGTGACCCCATCCCAACTTTTGAACCACTTGATAACGGTCAACGAATACCTCTCCGATCTCTACGGGGTAGTATCCGCCTGCAACACAATGCACGGGCTGCATCGACCGAAGCATCTCTACCAGTGTGTCGTGTGTGCTGTGGGAGTACTGCCTACCAATGCCATAGTCTGCAGGGTTCTCCTCCTGCTCCTCATAAAACCCCAGAGGCTCACGTGGATGAGGACGTGTCTCTACGGCTGGAGGGCAGTGGGACGCGGGGGAAGGTGTGGGGGTCCCTGCCGTGTCCGGGGAGGGGTGAGGGCTCGGTTTGTCGGGTGGATTGGAAGAGCTGGCAGAGAGAAGGGTCGATATGGCGGCGGCATATGAAGATGACATGTTTATCAGGGTGGGAAGCGTCCCACCACAGCTGAAGATCCGGATGACCGCAGCGCTCAGGGTGGAAGCTGAGAAAATAAAATGTGTGTACATACTTAAACGGTTCATCAATGGTGCTTACACATTTGAAAATAAGAACTGACCAGCTGACTGCGACTTTCTTTCTGCGGCTTTTTAAAGGGCTAGATACATGTGCGTTTATTTTTATCTGGATGAATGGTATGTCAACGTAAATAGCTCCTTCGCTGGCCCAGCTGCAACTGAACTCTCCCTGCTGTCTAAGTCTAGTCTATCTAAGTCTAGTCTATCTAAGTCTAGTCTATCTAAGTCTAGTCTATCTAAGTCTAGTCTATCTAGTGTAGCAGCCACAGTTGTAAACATGAACGGCTGGAAATTCAAATGACAACATGCTCGTTTAAGAGACCTCTGCTTCTCTCAATTAACTTGTTGAAGTTAATGAAATACATGGAGCCTATGATTTGGCGCGTAAAGGGACAACATGGCTGGAGAAGTCAGGGCAGGAAGTGCAATTGAACCTCATGATTAATCATGGCACATAGCTTCGTTTCCACTGTTCCAGTTTCTATGCTGCGCTTGTCTATAATTCACAAGACATTGTTCTGTCCTGTTAGATAGTTATAAAGTCTATTAACATCAACATGTCTTGTGTGATGATATATATATATGCTGTATGCTGCGTATAGCCAACCTTTTAATTGACTTAAACTGGTTTTTTGCTCCCAAGAGACACCAAGTCAAACGTAGTTTTATTTTGAAGGTGAAGGCGTCCAGTCGACTCTCCTGCTTGTCTAAATATGTTCAAGACAAGCTACACAATCAACACTCAACAGCTGTAGAGGAGGAGCCTACTTACCCCCCTGTGTTTGATTAATATCCGGATCTAATATCGGTAACGCGGGAAAAGAAATGAGCGTGACACGAGGCTCTGCTCCTCGCTCGGCCCTGAGTAGAAGACATCAGGTCCAGGAATAGCTGACTGCTCCTGCTGCTGCTGTGTTTCTGACAACGTGTGTCACTATGTAGCTAGCAGGTCTAGTTACAGAGGGGAAAAGGGGGGCGAGGTGCTCATTCTCTTATTTTAATATTTCAACTTTGATATCGTACTACCTTCTACTGCAGGTCACCATAAGACCATAACTATTCTAACGCTACAGGGAGTGAAAGCTACTTTGAAAGCATTGTTTGTTCAGCGTATTTTGCTTCCGTGTTTGTACCACGTTGTGTGTGTGTGTGTGTGTGTGTGTGTGTGTGTGTGTGGTCTGAAAATGGGTCATGGAAAATTAATAAAATAAAAAATAAAAAAAAATCAATTTTATGGTAAGGTGGGGATTCTTTGCTGTTAAAAGCCTGTAGGCGCTAGTTATATAATAACAAAATGATTACACATTATTTTCTATCATTTCAGTACCATCTCCAGTGGCCTGGTGATGATGAGACGTAATCCATCATCATCAGACCAGTAGAGCTTTTTATTACTATTTAAGTGCCACTTTAAAGTGCTGCGTTCCACTTTCACTATTTGACGGTATCCACAATTTGCCGCTGGTCCGAGTGTGTTACAATGAATTAACATGGCCAACACACTCTGCATTCATTTCAACATGACACTTTATTTAGAGTGAATGCACAGCCTCATACATACAGCATAGGGCCTACTCAGTTTTATAGACCTGGGTATGAAGAGAGGAGCAAAAAAGAAAACAGCTGCATTTAAATATAAAAAAGAAGAATCAAATATTAACACATCATCAGCTGCTAAATGAAGTTGTTTTAACACACATTACCAATTCCCGCACTGAGAAAGAGCTAGAGTAGATAGCTACAAAATGTTATATGTTAATAAATATAATATAGTTGGAATGAACAAGCTTTAGAGCTAAATTCCTACCAAACCTTTTCAACTTACAGAGTTATATTATATGAAAAATACATAGGACCCCCAGTGCACAGCAGTTTGGTCTTTGATTTGAGTTTAACCAGCAGGACGAAGCTCTCTGAAGCTGGATACTGACAGGATGTGAACACATCGGACAGCGCGAGGAACCACAGAACATTCCACAAACGTAAAGAGTTACATTCAAATGAGTCTGAAGATGATGGCCACAGTCAAATAAATGGGGGAACAAAACTTTAAAATGTTCTATCTACACAAAAACATTTATTGTCAGCTTCCTTAAGGATTTCATGTATTATTCTGATTTTTACGATACTATTAAGACTGATTTCTTATGATACATTATGACAGTTAGCTACTTTGAAAAAAAAAAAAAACATTTTTTCTTTCTTTTCTGAGACAACAGCAAAACCAAGCACATGAAATGCCTTGAAATCATTACAAATACAAAAATCAGCCTCATTAACAAATTTACTGGTCTGAGACCTGCTCACACCGTCATTCACTTTACAACCAACTAAATAGTGCTCGCTTGGGTAGTGGAAATAGTGGGGAGGTTATTTTGATTAAATACTAGTTTAAAAATGGCATTGTTAGTACAGGAATAAAACTCATCAGTACATCCCACTATATACAGACTCACTCCCAGATGGCCCTTCAGTAGTAATGTTGACAAAACTTACTCCCTTGTTTCTTTCCCCAAATGATGAACCCCGTCTACTGCCCGTGATCATTTCAAAGGGAATTAAGGCATAAGCTGTTCATAAAGTGCTCCATACGACACTCAATCCTCTACAACTAAATGCTTTTATGTGAGTAACTTATTGTCATACAGTCATGGCTACTGCCTCACAGTAGGTTTCAGGTTTGGTCGAATTCTTCTCTCAAGGTCAGCACAGAGAAAGCTACATTTACTGGCCAGCACTAAGCTGAATCTAGAAAAATTACAATACATGACATCATTCCAAATAACATCATTTCGTAACATTTGTGAACTGTTTTCAGATTTTTGATTAGACTAAGCTCACAAAGGATTAATGCTAGTATTTCAGATTATTAGAAAGCACTTTAAAGGTTTCTAACCAACATTTAGTTTTGTCATTAAAACATGTAGGCACTCCTGTCTGCTACACACACACACACACACACACACACACACACACACACACACACACACACACACACACACACACACACACTACAGTCCCCTCTCGTTTATCAAGCAGGAAAATTACAAATGGCTGAGAAATTAACGGCAAATGAAGGCTGACTTATGTTTTAACTTTACGAACACACATTCACTGGCACGTTTTAATACTTTTCAAATGATGTGAGCTCACTTCTGTATCACAAGATCAATAAATTAATATAGTTGTTCTTTATATCTCAGAAGATACAAAATAGTAATTTAGAGTTGTATATATTCTGTAAAAAAGTATATCTTGGGAGACTTTTCAGGATTATCAGGAAGGAATTTACTGCTTGGGTTCAACCAGAAATATTGATACATTGAGTACAG
Organism: Gasterosteus aculeatus; assembly: GCF_964276395.1. Lineage (NCBI taxonomy): Eukaryota > Metazoa > Chordata > Actinopteri > Perciformes > Gasterosteidae > Gasterosteus > Gasterosteus aculeatus. The sequence continues at coordinate 21,562,660 of NC_135705.1, forward strand.
CATGAACATATCGTTATCAGATGAGTCGACTCCAGTGGGCCTCCACATGAGGCCGCTGGCTCACTTCATACTCTGTTGTACAGCTACAGTTTGTCTTGTTTCCAGTCTCTTTCTGCTGAGGTTGCTGTGTTTTGCTTTGCTGTTGAGGTCACATTATACAACTCGTCTGTGTGCTGTGTGTGACTATGTGAGTGTGAGTGAATGTGTGTGTCTGTGAGGCTACACTGCTTCTGCTCAAGTCATGTAGAGTGTGTGTGTGTGTGTGTGTGTGTGTGTGTGTGTGTGTGTGTGTGTGTGTGCTGCTTCAGACTAGGGTGCCTGGGTCTGCACTGGGTTCCTTTGGGGTCACATCTTGCATCTCTGGGTGAGGAGGAGTGTCCTGATAGAGAGAGAACTCCATTGACCTGTTGAGGAGACAAATCAATACAGCGCTCCGTAACCAATAGGCAGAAAGTGGAGGTTAAAACAGCTGTGAGAAAACATTTCATGATATGAAACTGCAAATCATAGTCGTGTGACATTAAGGAGAGGGGAGATCCCTGTTATAATCAAAGATGCTCATTAATGCAGGTGCACAGTCTATCTGTTGAGTCATCAAAGTTTTGTGTATACATGTGACTGCTGTTTCTCAAGGGACAGATGGAGGCACTTCAAGGACGTCCGAGTGCCTGGACGCTGGCTGAGAATGCTGACCATTCAAAAACAGCAACACAAGCAAAAAATAAAACAAGCACAGTTATAAAGGTCACAGGAAGATAGATGGGATGGCTCAGGATGAAGTACGAATAATAGCCCCCTCCTCTGCTGAGGGAATGGAATGCTATTGAGAAAGATGTTTCCGCAAATGAATAGTGAGGGACTGGATTTGCAAACAAACATGTTGGTATTTTAAGTCTAATAAAATGCCCTCTGACAAAACATTTTAGTAAAAGCTTCTTCTGTTGTTGGAGCAATGCAATTTTAAACAACAAAGCAAGTTACTATCAGGGAAGAAGTTGGGAGTTCACAACACTGATAATAGACTCACAGCTGTAGAAGAGACAAGGCAATAAGAGGAACAAAATACCCACCTTCCATGCAGCGGGTGACCGTGGAAGCTGGCTGACTGGGGCATCTGAGACTTTTGGAGGTTGGCCGGTTCCCCTTGAACTGACTGCGCCTGGTGCACCAGCGGGTGGGGGTGTGAGAGGCGCGAGATCCCCGCCTCGTGGCCCTTCGGGGAGGCAGAAGGATAGCCGAGGGCGTTCCTCAGGTACCAGTCCCTCAATCCCTCCAGAGCCAAGGCTTTATGCAAGCTGCGCGTCGAGTCTTCTGGGGTCGGGAGAGAGAACGGTGGGGGTCTGCGGCTGAAGGAGGGGCCAGACAGCTCAGTCTGGTAGGGATGCAGGTTGGGGATGGAGGAGGTGGTGGTGGTGCCAGAGGCAGGGAGGGGAGAGTCGTATGCTGACAGCAGGATGGCATCCTGGGGATGTTGCTGCAGCGGAATAAAGGGTCCACACGATTTGGTTCGGGTGACTTTGACCCTGCGCAGCTCCGCTTGGGACCCTCGGAGGACCATGGGGCTATAAGGAGGTGCGGCGCTGGGGAGGTTCACCTGGGAATGGGAGAAGCCGTTGGCATGGGGGGGCACCACCGCGGTGGAGGAGCGAGGAGAGGACATGTCGTGCCAGACCCTGCCTGCGGATTGGTACAGGTGCTGCTGCACTTGCATCCTCTGCTGTTTGCCCCAGATGTAGTCCATCAACACCTCATTGTAGCCTCCGCCGGCCCCTCGGTCGCCCATGGACAGACGCATTTTGGCCTGGTCCACGGAGCCGTCAGCATGTCTTTCGGGACTGCCCAGATGAATGTGTCGCAGCTTGCCATCAGTCAACGTCTCCGAGCTCTTGTACGGCCCTCCTCTGGGGGGCATCCCGTTTCTGGGAGCCGGGTCGTCGGGGAGGCTCGATCTATCCAGCAGGGCCTCGGAGCTGTTGCTGCGCCTGGCCCGGGAGCTGTACGGGCAGCCTCGGCGGTCAGAGGAAGTCCCCTCCTGGGCCAGCGGAATCATATAGGGCACATCCAGGCTGCCCGACCACTGCTTTAACCCACCACCACCCGACGCTTCCGGCCTAAAGCATTAGAGCACAACAAGCTCGCGTGAGGACGGGACTTCTAGCAACTATGAATAAAGAAAGGTAAACTGCATTTCACCCCAAATCACTTAAGGGAGGACACAATTAAAGACCAGGGGATGAGCTCGAGCCCCTTGGTGGTAGCTGAATATGACACTAATCGCTGGTACAAGCCTGACTCTGAGTCTCCACCCGTACAGTGATCACAGCGGGAGGCTGCATTGCACAGAAGCAGCGCCGGGTCACAAATTACCTGACGTGGACGCTGATTGGCGCGGTTCGGGCCAGCAGAGGAGTAGCTGGAACACTTCTGCCTTCAACGTTGGATGCACTTCTAGGTAAGGAGTGAGCCGGGCTGTGGGGAGCGACACAAGAGGACGTGTATGTATTTGGCATTTGTCGGCCACTAATGAACACAATGGTGATTAACAACACATGGACTGCAGCTCTACATACCTGACAGAGCTGGTGACAGAGTTGCGGCGTGTCCTCATCTCGTAGTAGATGTCGACCGGTGACAGCTTCCTGCTGACCCTGTGGTCAGGGCTGCCCACCGTGAGCCGCGGATGAGACAAAGAGCGCTGGTCAGCCGCCACACTGGGAGACGACTCTTTAATAGAGAAATTAGCGTTTAATGGAGACGGAGAGGCGACATGACAAACACAACAAGTGTGCTGTTTGGCTTTTACAAGGCAAACGTGGTGTTCATATTGCCTGCATTTCCATTTCAAGTGCAAATGAGTCTTAAGCCTAGTTTATGCTTCTGCGTTTTCAGAGAGTCACAAGGACACGCAGACGCAAGAGTCCCTTGCGTGTCCCTTGCGTGTCCCTTGCGTGTCCCTTGCGTGTCTTTTCACACCTCCTTGCGGGCGTCGACCCATTTTTCTAGACTAGCGTCTAAAGCGACGCAGCCTCCTGCAGCACCAGGCTGTGATTGGTCTGCTGACTACGTCCTTTACGGAGTCTCACATCTCCGTTTTCACAGCACAATACGGCCGTTATTAAAAGGAAGAACGTTTACGAGAGAACGGATCAGATTGAAGAGCTTTTGTGGGAAGAAATGCGTAAATATGGGCGCTTGTACAAGCCGTCATTGGCGGACTATAAGGACGCCGGATGGCCTCTGATTCATGGAGGGAGATCTCCACAAACGAGGGGAACAAAGTCGTGGAGGAAAATACGGGACAAATGTGACGTTCTTTGCCCGTCTGTATCCAGTCGACTCACCGTTGTCATGGGATGTTGAATCGGACATGGAGCTCGTACTCTCTGACATGATGGTGTCCTCTGGAAGACAACAAACCATACAGGTTTACATGCATGTTAAGCTGTTTGCTTGCTGCGTGACTGTGAATGACAATGCGGTTTTGTTTTACATCAAACACGTAACACGTCTCTAAAGCGGGTGTGTGTTTGGAGACTGTACCCGTGTGACACCCCCGGTGAACGGTCCTCTTGCTATTTGGGATGTTTCGGTCAGATTCCGAATGTCGGTACAGAGCCCCGGTGAAGATGGCCTTCATCTGCTTTCTTTGGGCCGCCTCATCCTTCAGCCGGGCAGAAAGCCGCGTTACACCCCGAGTACACAACGGTTGAGATGCCGCGTAAACACAACTGATATTCAAGGTGTTGACTTACCTCCGCCTTGGTGTTGGGCGGCAGGCCAGCTCTGCGCTGCACCGGTGGGGGTTTCTCTCCCGTCTCCAGGGGGAAAGCATGTGGCAACTTCCCAGTCAGCTCCTGCAGAGGACATTTATTAGCCCCCACCAAAATCCATCTCCTCACTGGCCTGCGAGGCCTAAAGTGTTAGCCATAAAACACACCACTTAACAGATTAGTTTAGAACTCTCAATAAAACCCACCCCTCAGACAATTGACTGCACTGAAATAGGAGAAAGAATGTTGTCATCATTTTAAGCACACGGAAACGGACTGAGCCGCTATACGTCCAGCTGAAAACAAGGGGATGTTTCAAACAGCTGTTACTACATTAAGACAGCGTCCCTGGAGCAAATATGAATATACAACCCATTTGTATAGGAGAGGAAATCACTGGTTGCTATTTGCGTCAACATTTTTAGAACATATTATATAATCTGTAATATGCTGCAGTCTCTTTGGCAAAAGCACAGTAATCAGAACAAGCATTAAACTGCAGTCATCGAACCCTTGTGGGTGCCGTGCGGACAGAGAACGGACAGCGACTCACTGCTTCCTGCAAACAGACTTGCTTGAGCTCTCCCACCCTGGAGTTGAGGAGAGCCTCCAGGACCTGCTTCCTCTCCTGCAGAGCTGCAACCCTCTCAGCCTGCGGCTTGCCGTCCTGGCAGCCGCCAACATCTATGCCGCACGAGATGAAACGCATTTTTAGGAGCAACTCATCTAAGTTTAAGGCGGGCAATATTCTATTATTATTAGAGTTCAAAGTTCCCACAGAAAACAGCCGCACCAACCCCAGTACAGTATTGTCAGGGTATCCAAAGGCTGGTATGCCTCTTTCCTCTGCGTCAGGGGCCTCATTGTTGTCCCGAAACTATTAAAAACTCAACAATGAGCCACGCCATCCTACCGGGTCACATGTTCCTTGTACAAGGAAAGTGGGATTTATTTTGAGCCAGTCCTGCTGTACAACCAGGTGGCTGGTTGACGGGAGCCACAGATGGTGGTGGAGTCAGAAGGTTTATCGGCGGACTAACACATTAGTCACATGTTAGTTTTTGTGTTTTGGGGGGGATTTGCTGACACTGTTATTAATAACATTTAGTAATAATTGTTTTGGATTCTACGGGTTCCCCAATAACTGCTGTTTTAAGTGTCTGGTTTCTAACAATGTCCACTGACCTTCCCACAGAGTCCTTCTGAGATTATGTGACAGCTGTGGAGGCGGCACGTGAACAAAATGGCTTTTGTTTTTTCAGCTGGAAGTTTCCTTCTCTGTGAGAAGCCATTCCAGGCTTGTTCAGTGTTAACTCTGGGAGAAGGCATTAGTACTCACCAGGAGCCCCCAAACCCATGGAGGTGATCACATGTCCTTTGACCTCCATGTGTTGTGGTTCTGGGAACTTTACAACTCGCGCCTCTGGTCCTCACCTGTTGAAAAAGCAACAGAGACTCAAACTTGTGTTCAAAGCTTGGATTTTCTGTCTCTCTCTCTAATCTCGTGGTATCAGCCATGTGTTTGCTTTAAGTCCACAGTCAGGGAGTCAGCAGCAGATAAGCATGGAACGCTGCAGCAGGTAACACCAGGCTGCGTGAGAGCGACGCATGGACCTCTCTTCGGGTGTCTAAAGCCGGATCCTTGAAAATGTAAAAACAATTACAAATTAAATACCTTTTACACCTGACTTTTTTTTTCTGGGACTGTAAAATATACGTAAATCTTCAGAATCAGAAGCCATTTATTGCAACATATGTTACACATAGAGGAATTTGTCTCTTACAGGAAAAATGAGCATTTACAACAAGAGCTTCAATAAAAGTCGTTTAGGTTTAATAATATGGCTCTTATAGAATGTCAAACAATCACCCGGTTTCACTGAACATTTATAGAATATAAAGAGATCAATTAAAGTCCATCCATAACTTGCATCTTAAGGTAATTAAGTAATACTCTAAAAGTAGCTCTCTGATGCAATTAGCGACCAATTAATTAGCAACGAGAGGGAAATGAGACAGGATAAGTAACATGAATAATGTATGGCCAGAAACCTACCCTGTGTTTTCTGTCTCACTAACCCTACAAAAGAGAGGACGACACCAGGAGAGGGACGCAACCTTCAGCAACGGTTCTTGCTGTCATAAATATCAACGTCCACATGAAATTCCTTTTGCGTGGAATTGTGTTCCCTGTATTTCACAGCCGTTACACATGGAGCGTATGGAACAGGTCTACTGAGAGGGAATGTGTTGCCTTACATTGAATAAGACCCTGTGAAGACAAAAACCTCAGACATAAGAAATACCGCCTTCACTCGACTGCAGCGAGCGCGCCATGTTTTTATGTGCACTTTTCTCCACATAATGGAGGTTCATTACGAACAAAGCCTCTGCCCTGATGCCCAATAGAGACCTCACATCCAAAAATAGCTATAGCTTTTTCTGCCAAAAGCCTCTCACTCACCAGCGCTCACAAATCGCTGCCATAAACAAGCGCCTTGGCAGTCGAGTAAATCACAAAACGACTCCATTGAACTCTCAAATCTAGGAGGAAGGCCTCCAGTGCTGAAGCAGGAATGAGCCGTCCTCTGCCAGCATTTACATCTTTTCCAAGGAAACGTTGATCCATCACTTAGGCGGCTGTCTTAAAGCTCTGCTCGCAAGTGACCAGGCTCGTTGCTTATCAGGGGTCAGTAAGACATAGTCTTTAGTTTCCCTTGTTTCCCTCATTCAAACAAACCACTTGTTTGCATTGGCTCCCGTCCTGGAACTGAACCAGTGGCTGCTGTTTGCTCCGGTATACGTGTGAAAACCCCCGGGATGCTTGACCTCTGACATACAAGTAGGGGCCTTTCACAGGAACAAATGGCAGAGTTACGGCTGCCGCGCACATGTAGGCTCATCACGAGAGTCCTATTAAAGGAAACCGGGTCAATCACATTTAAAGTCAATCTAATATACAGAGAAGGACCTTCTCCCGGGAATGTACCCGACAGAGTGGTGTATGTTCGGCGTTGGACATCAAGGCCGAGCAGCAGACTGACCGGGGGGGTCAGGAGGAGACGAAGGGCTTTGTCCACAGAGCAAAATGTTAGCTTGGAAGCTCGGTGCTGTTCTTTTCGCTCACTAAAATGTGTCTCTCAAATAAAAAACAATGACTTCAGTGTTCCGGGCTCCGTGGTGTTTCATTTCTGACACGATACAATCATTTAAATCTTTACAAAGTAGCTTTTGAAGAGGGTTCATTTTATCTACACACTCTCTCGGGTTTTGTTGCTACTTGGTCTGGTGTGACCAGGAGCTAATGTGGCCCAACGTTCGCAGGTAAATAAGTCAGACTCTACTTCTCTACGGGACAAAAAGCGTCTGGGTCCAGCAGCGATTCATCACAGTCAACACAGCCCGACTGCTGCTCAAAAACAGCGTTAAGCCCGTCTCAGTCTGTCCTCTCAGCTATCGTTACACAAAGTGTTACATCTCACTCTTACTTTAGTGTAACTGAAGATGTATGCAGTTTGCGAGAGCTTTTTGCTATTTCTGTGAAAAAGATCAATTGGCAGCTGTTGCTTTCTATTTGGCCTAAACAGGAAATGAATGTTCCAAGCCAGCAGCAATAGTTATAAAAGCTGTACTGAAATCCAAAAGAGTCCCACAGAGAAACAACGGGATAATATAGGCCACCATTTATGATTACCTTAAAAGAGAAAACACACCAATGCAGCGAGTGCTCAGCGGCAGACAAACATCAGAGCGCTCACAGGGGCCCACAGCGACGCTCAAAGACGTACCTGAAGGTATCACTCCAACCAGTACTGAGAATGAAGAATAACACACCTGAGAGGCTCAGTGCGCTGACTCGTTGAAGTCAAGCGCTTTACTGCGTGAACATCTGGCCTACAGATGTGTGCAGAGGTACAGTAAGCTAGAGGTACAAAAAAGCAACGCGGGGCGGCATCGCATTCCATAGAGGAGGAGAACGAGAGGGCGAGCGTCAAGGGGAGCGGCATCGAAGGACGCATCGGAGGGGAAGTGAGTCCGGTAGATATGCAGGCGAGACGATGCATGTGTGCGTGGTGGATGGGGGGGCAGATAGCACTGTGGGAGCCATGCTGATTAAAACATGAGCAGAGCGATGAGAGCGAGCCACCCCTGTGCGCCGCACATCACACGAATGCAAATCAGCGAGGAGTTTAATATGCAGGTCCGAACATTTAGGCCCTGGAAGGTACGGGTCCAGAGCCTCCCACGCCCGGCACCGCTCTCCCTTCAGATCAGAAGTGCTACATACTAGATCACAACAAAGCTGAGCTTAATTCCTACAAGCAACTGTTTTATAAGCGGTTTACTCATCCCTCTTAAAGAGATGCTCTCTCTCTCGTCAGCTTTTATCTGGCCCAAGTGTGCCAGAGACCGGCTGCTGCTGTCAACAGCATTTAAATAACTGATATATTCATGACAGTACTGCACAGTGGATGCAACAGCCTCACATCTGTTGCAGCGGCAGGGGGAGGGGAGCAGCTGAAGCAACGGACAGGTGAGGTTGTGAGGCCCTCGTGGCTGCTGTTGGCTCAGCTGCTGCTGCCGCCCGGTGACCGGAGCAGGGTTACAACAATGCGGACGAGGAGCCCAAAAATAAAAAATAAACTGGGCCAATGGCGTCGCAATGTGTGTCACTTTGAAACTTCCGCACAAGAAATGGCGAGCCCGGGACAACACTTCTGAACCTGGCTTTGACTGATTTTAACATCCAAAAATGAGTTTGGGTTGTGACTTGTAATGATTAGGAAAATGAATTGAATTGAAATGTTGACATCCAAATGATTTTAACCTCAGCAAATAGGAGGAGTACGATACAGGTTTCTGCTGAGGGTGACCCCCATCCCCTGCCCCCAATATGATCTCTTCTCGCGCTCTATGTATCTATGAAATACTGATTTATGACACGCTGGCCGGCCATCTTAGCTCCGACTGACCAATCCTCGCCGTCTCTCCTCCGCGGCCTTGCCGCTCACCTCTGCACGTTTGACAACAAAGCGATCCACCTGGATTCTGCTAAGCTGAGTGTGTGTGTGTGGGGGGGGGGGGGGGGGGGGGTAATAAAGAAAGGAATGCGGAGCTAACGTCCGAAGGGATTATTACTATTTCCCTTTGCATGGCAACACCTGAAGGGATTTCTGTACGTATTCCAATGTTGTTTTTCGTTTACACTGTGGCTGTAATCCGCCATGTTCGGTGTACGAGGGAGTCCAAGGCTGCTTATGACGTGCAGCCACAGCCTTACATCCATTACTACAGCCTGATCGGATTCTTTTTTTTGGTGTGTTCTTTTCGAAAGAAGAAATGTGAGTGAGTTCTCTCTCTAATCCACTAAATGAGAGCACTGGTTCTCTTTTCCAACATCAGATAAGGTCTGGGGTTTGAATCCCTAAGCACCAAAGCGCTTTGGAAGAGGCCAAAAGCGCATGTTTATTTTAAATACATGCAAATGGGGGAGTAAGAAGGCTCTGTATGCAGAGCAGGGGGCGAGTGTGTGAATTTTCACACCCTAAATCTGCATGCTTGCTGCATGCACGACTGAGCCAGACGCTCAATTGGTGTCAGTCCGTGTCTTGGGCATCATAAAAGGACCCGTGTCACCTTGGCGTGACTAAATGGGGAAATAAATGGGTTTGCACCAAACTGGGACAAAGTCAATGGTTTTTGACTGAATAGCAACACCCAACAGGAGCATGAGAACCACAGGAAGTGCTTGATTAAATAGTGGGGTGGCTGTGGCTCAGTGAGTAGAGCCAAGTTGTCCCTAACCCTCAGGGCTGGTAGTTTGAATACCTGGATCAATTATCCACGCATCCATGAATGAGACACTCAAGGGACCAGTTGTTTTACATTGCTCCTCATGCACAGGGATTAATGCAGGGGGGGAATTCAGCGCATGTACCTGCAGCTGAAAAGTTTCAAGTGAAGTGGATTGACACTATAGAGCTAGGGGAGAAAACTAACCCACATGTGCCATTATCCCCCCTGAATATGCGGACACCACCGTCCCGCCATGAATGATTGCCTATGTGACACCAACCCCCCCCCCCTTACAGTGGGGCAATCGCGAATACACATCAACCCAAACAACAGGAAAACGATCAGCAGCAAAGTGGGAAAACATCTTCTGAAAACAGAGAGGTGTTTCCCGGGTACACCAAGGGAGGGGGGGGGGGGGGGGTAACCGGGAATCACCCTGAAGGCACCAACCAACCCCTCACCCCCACACACCACCCATTTGATGTTTTTTTTAGGATCCAGACCGACATCCTTGTTAATAACGGGGCTGAAGGCTGCTGCATGGGGACGAGAACAGTGATCAATAAGACTATTAGAGCTCCACCACGATGCAGTAACAGGGACAAGTTGTATGTAGAGAAGCATGACACCGATTGTTAGTCCTTCCATGCTGCCCATTGGAAATTCACGCAGATTCCGCCGTTGCGGTCTCGGTATTTCCTGGCTATTTTTTTAGTGAACGGTGCGAAACAAACAATATGTCCCGGTGCCGTTTCCGGGCGACGGATCAAAGACACACACACGAGATTGTAATTCAAACTGTCCATCCTGGCATCCAATGCACACGTACAAAAACAGAAAACGCATGTAGAGCATGTGTGGCCCCCCCATTAGAGCCCCGGCTTCTGACGCTGCAGCCATCGTGCACAGATCTGCATAGACGCAGACGGCTGATAACAATATCGCAGGTGTGTCACTGACGGACAGGGTGACAACACATGCACGCGCGTCCCATTTGCAATAAGAAAAAAAACATAGTAAATAACGTCTTGTAATCTCCTATATAGGCCGAGCTATTGTCTCTCTTGACAGATATTGTAGGTCTGCGCTGACTTGGCTGTTCATACAATACGCCCAGGCAGGATGAGAAGGACGTGTTCGTCCTCTTCTTCTTACCAGAGAGCATGACCGATGTCTTCGGAGGTCTCCATGGTCCTCTGTAGCAAAAGCAAGCCGAGAAAAATCATCCCTGCGCGTGACCACGGGACCAAATCCCTTCCCCCGGGGAGAGCGCTTCAATGAATTAAACGTCCGCTACTTTCGCGTTATACGAGGCGGGGGTGGGCACGGTGGGGCGGGAGGGGGGACGTCGTCCATGGTTGCTCCGTATCCCAGTTGTAATTCAGCAGCGGCTTCGCGTCCTCCGCCGTGTCGGAGCGCTGCGCATCTCCGAGGAGAGAAGGAGAGAAGGAGAGGAGAGAAGGAGAGGAGAAGCCTTCCTTTCTGCACCGGATGACAAACCCTCCTCTTTCACACGGCGCTGCTGTCACGGCAACGAAGCCCCGCCCACATGTCCCTCATCCAGCTGTTGCATAGGCACGCGTACATTGACGTGGAATAATAAAAGGGGGCGGGGCCCTTTCTCATTCAATTCAATGAGAAAGTGTGTCCAAACCTTTGACTGTACATTTATTCATTATAATTTGCTTTAGTTGAGAAGAAGCCGCTTTAAATGACCTGAACTGGTTCTCAGGGCGCTAGAGGAGCCTTAACTTCTTATTATTGATTAATTCATTAATGAAAGACATTAATGGTCCACAGATCGAAGTCTCGTGAGCAGGCATTTAGCTGTCGTTCCTACTAAAACAATGCCTAATAACAAAACCAATAACTCAAGCAATGAGCGAACCTCTGACGCTGTGAAATATGATCACACCTACAGCCAACAAACAGGGCTGTCCGATCACATCCGTTTGCTATACAGGCTTTGATTTAAGGTCCCAGTAGCAACAGCTTTTTAAAGAATTCTTTAGCCAAACAGAAAAGACATCTGATATGTGAGAAGAGGGCATATTATGGCAGCAAATCACTGTCAAAATTCGAGAGCGCAAATCAGGTTGATGCGCGCGCGTAAATCCAACATCCGCGAGCAAATCTCCGTCTCGCGCGAGCAAAAGTTTATCTCGCGCGAGATTTTTGCTCGCTCGCGAAACGTGAACTTCCTCGCATTGCTCTTAATGTGCCGGTAATGATGGTAAATGATGGTTGTAGCTGGTTGTCATCTACGGTCCACTACGATTACCGAAGGGGGGCGTTTGTTTTTTGACAACGTTTTATCTCATAATTTCGACTTTGTATCCCCTTTCTTTAGTGCGGAAATGGGCTTCTATAGTTGTATGAATTGTGCCTATAGTTAGGGCTGGCTCAGGTTAGTCCGGACCAGCCCTTAGTTAAGCTGCTACAGGCTTAGACTGCCGGGGGACTTCTTAGGACACGCCGAGCTCCTCTCTCACGCTCTCCTTCTACCATAATCCACGTTTTATTAATGCACATCACTAATTCAGCTTCTTTCTGGGAGTTTTTTTGTGCTTTCTCCGCTAGCAGGTCCCCATAGATCGTGGTTCCTTCTGGACCCTGGTCCTAACACCTGCCGTGGCCATGCTGACGCCTGCTGCTGCCATCATCATCATCATCATTATTATTTTAGATATTAATCATATTACCGTACTCGTAAACCAACATTACCCTCTCCTAAAGTCTCTGTGCTCTCCCTCCCCACAGGCTTCTGTGGATGGTGGTTCTATGTGATGGTGGTTCTACCTGATGGTGGTTCTATCTGATGGTGGTCCCTGCAGTGGTCCTGCTGTGCGTCTGGTTTACTACTCACAGTTACTTGAATCATTCCTGTCATATAGTCTCATGTATTATACATTGTTCATTCTGTACACATGGCATCCATTGTAGTCTGTCATCAGGAGACGGATCCTCCTCTGACGTTCTCACTAAGGTTTCTTCCCTGTTTTCCCTCTTGTAAGGGTTTTTTCATTGTTTGGGGAGTTGTTCCTGTGCCGATGGAGGGTTTCGGGACAGAGGATGTCGTATGTGTACAGACTGTAAAGCCCTCTGAGGCAAATTTGTAATTTGCCATTATGGGCTATACAAAATAAAATGAATTGAATGCATCACTCCAGCCAATCCAAAGACGGGGTTTGTAACCAATCAGGTGTAGAGACCATGGTGACTGGCTCCGCCCCCTTACCGTCAAAAAGAAAAACAGCAAGTGTGTAGAAAACACCTTCGAGCGCGAGCAGAGACTAACCTCGCGAGCCACCAAGTTCACGTTTCGCGAGGGAGCAAATATCTCACGCGAGACGGACTTTTGCTCGCGCATCAACCTGATTTGTGCTCTCGAACTTTGACAGTGATTTGCCGCCATCGGCATATACTTTTATGTAAATAAAGTAATTGAGTCCCAATGGTCATGTAGTAGTGTTATGTAGTCTTAATTAAATGTAGTGTTAATTAAATTGTAAATTGTATATTGGTCAGTTAGAAGAGATTTATCTCTCACCTGTTGCTGTGTTGTTGTTTTTTAATCGACTTTAATCAATTCGCTCCTTTTTTTTTTTAAAGGGCGGTAAATAAAATGTCACTATAATCTGCCATAAAATCAGAGTTTTTTGTACAGGACATTTTTCAGCATCTTTCCAAGTCCTTTAACAGCATTTGTTGGTATACCAGGTTTTGATGAATCATTGAGTGAGTGTTGCTACGTGAACTGAAAAAAAAACATAGAAATCAAGCCAGCATGTAGGAAACATCGAGAAAGCGATCACAATATAATTTACTATTTTAAAAAAAAATAAGAAAAGGTATGAGATGCACATATAACTTACTTATGGTACACATGACAACACCGTTGAAACAGTGTCCGTTGTTGCTGGTGGAAAAATGAGTAGGGAACACGGCAAAGAATTTCAGCTCCATTTTTGGGCTGAGAGAGACAACATTTGGTGTTGTAAGTATCAAATAGTGTAATAATGGTGAGGGTCACCGATTCCTACTAACCCAACAGAGAGTCTGACCAAACGGTCTTGAAAAAACAACATGACGGCCGACCTCTAAGAAGAAACCCGGCTGGATCATAACGTCGCAGCTCCTGGAATGCTTCAAAATAATCAAATCATACTATTACAGTCCAGAGGTAAATCTGTCAAATGTCCTCAACATATATATATATATATATTTATATATATATATATATGTAAATCATCACCAAAACATCACCAGAAACAAAAAGGAGAACGTGGTCATGGTCCTTCTTCTGGCTTCTGCTGAAGTTAAAGTCCCTGCAGCGCTCTGCAGTTCGTACAGACGCTCACCATCCTCTTCACCAAGAAATCACACGTTGACGCCCGCTCCAGTATGATAGGGTTTCTTTTAGAGAGTGGCTCCCGGGGCGGCAGTCCCTGGCACACAACGTACTCCTCCAGGCCCAGGAGCAGGTCCACCACTTCTGTCACAGAGGTCAGGCGCGCCGGGTACCGGTCGTACAGCGAGTGGGTGGGCAGCAGCGGCTGCTTTTGGACGGTGACCTGATAGCAGAAGCCCGGGTCGATCAGCACTATGGTGTCGCTCAGGCTCGACTGCTTGGAGCACTGGACGAGCTGCAGCTGCGGGCCTTCCACCATGATGGAGTACCACAATATCGGCATGGCGGAGGAGCGCAGGGACTGCAGCAGCTTCGTCAGCTGGCTTTCCACGTCGTCACCGCTGCCCGACGGGGTCTCAGCCAAACTGAAGATCTGTGTGATCTGCAGAGAGAGCAACAGCACGCATTCTTATCTGCAGATCTGTATATTTCAACAAATACAAATTAAGCAGGACAGTCACCATGGGCACCTCCTCCTCTTCATCTTCCCCCTCTTCCTCTTCATCATCGTAGTCGTCGTCATCATCATTGCCATCATCATCATCCTCATCATCATCCTCATCATCGTCGTCGCCGTCGTTGTCCATTTCTTGAACACACCTACGACTGGTTCTGCTTGGATGTGATTTAGCGGCGTCCCATCTGCTCAGCGGGTCCTGAATCGATGACGGTTAAACAGTAGAAACATCACAGCCGCATCAAATCCACCTTAAACTGCAGGTTGGATCCGTTACAGTTTTAATACAAAACAAAATCTGCTTCTGTATCAGACTTTTTTCGGAGGGAAGCGTGGGTGTAGTCGTTCGGGGTGGAACTGGTGCACAAAAAGACATTCCACACTTTCTTGGGGGGCCGGGGCCCCCCTGGTATAATACTAGGGGGAACACTGCTATATGTAACCGGTGTAGTTCAAATAAAGAAATGTCCTACCAAATGGACATATGTACCTTCACATTGACTGACCGACAAAAGGGCAGAGGGACAGAGGAAGAAGGACAGATATCCATCCAAAGGCACGCAGTTGCAAAGGGATTCATCGAAAAACGCTCTTAAAAAGAAGCGGTCAAACGGAATTGGATTCATTCCACTGAGCAGCAGGACAACAGAAACATGAGGAAATGGACGAGGTGCCAAAAGCATTTGTGAGGGAACGCGTCGTGGACGTCATGGCCACACAGGTGATCAGTTGAGTTTTGAGCCTTTGAAAACCATCAGTCCAAAACAAGCCACTATCTCTAAAAGAGCTGAGGAACGTCTGAAGCAAAAGGCTCCTGAACTTAAAAAGGAACATTGGCACAATACGACCAATCACTTGCATCTTTGGTCTAATGGAGGAAAATGCAGTATTAAGAAAAGCAAACAGGAGGAAGGAAGTAAACATACTAGTTCAGAGTTGTTGGGGTCGCTGCTGATGTGAGGGAGGCCATTCAGAAGTGTGAAATCCACTGAACTCAACTGCTGGAAGAAAAGAGTTGACATTCTGTTGGGTGAGATGAGTGTGACATAAGAAAAGCACACAGATAACAACCCATTCTCAAACCTGCGGAGATGGGGGAAGGTTCCTTACATCCAATCCACAGAAATATTTGCTACCACTAGCTGGCGCAGAGTTCCAGTTAATCTACGGCAGAGAAAAAGAAGAAAAGTAAGAAGAAGAACCCAAAATCAGTCTTTAACGTTGAAATAAAGGAATTGACAACTCACCGGTTTTAAGTTACAGTCGTCTTCGTCATTGTCGTTGAAGTCCAACCCATACTGTGATCCTCTATTTCTCTTAAATAATGACTTCCGGCTGTATGTGTAGTGAGGCCTAGGCCTGCCCGGCAGCAATTGGCTGTCTGGCCCGTGGTCACCTTGTCCCATTTGGAACGGCAGCAAATGTCTCTGCCAAATGTTGCAGAGGTATTTAAGAACCAACACTGTTTAACATCCTCACTGCGAGAAAAAAGAAAACTAATTAGCTCAACCAAAATGAAGCCCCACCATCGCCTGTCTCTGACACTGGCGTAGTCGGCACTTCTGCCTCTTCTTGTTGCTGCCTCCGAACTTGGGTTTGTCTACACAGAAGTCGCACGTGCCGCAGTCTTTCCTGCAGAGACAGGCTTTGCATTCTCCACAGGATCGTCGCTTCCGCTTCTTATGCCACTTGAAAGTAAAGAAGCGCTTTGTTCATGTAATTACTTCAACACTGCAGGGAGCAACACAGCATAACAGAAGGAATGTGTTTTGACAAAATACAAACACACGCCTTAGTGATCATGTCATCATCATTTTGTCTTAATGAGACAGGAAGTTCTTTTTCTTTTACTTTCTAAAGTTAAAACTATAATAAATAATGCCACATTAGATCAGTTAGATCAAGTCATGGGTTTTCTTTTTTTAAATAACATTACAATTTGAGGTACATTTGGAGAAGACTTAGCAAGTGTACTACTGGCTTCTGCTCATAAAACGTATCAGCCACATTCTAACTAGAACCAAATCGAGAATACAAATGGAAAACATACTGGAAATGTGGTTTGACATGTTCCTATTTTGTTGTAATTTCTCACTCTAGGTATTCACAACTTGTTATTGAGAGAGTGGGTTAAACCCCAAAAAGCTCACATCATCATCATCGTCAGTCGACATGTCATCGTCATCGTCCACGTCCACGTTGACTGAGAAGTTCTCTGTGTCGCTGCTTTTGAGACTTGGGTGCTGTGTGAATTAAACATCACCAGTAACATGTGTTCATTCTCAGAAATATAGGTTTATATCTATACATTTACTCTTAAACAAAATGTATTAAAAGAAAAACTTACCTGTGAGTCTGTAACTTCACTCTGTAAAATGAAAACAAATGTTGGTAGATTTCAATGAGTGTGAAAGCCCTGTGTATCGTTACACCGTTATTACAACCTGCATTGTGGCCCATTTGGAATAACTGTGGATTCCCTCAAGAACCCATGGTTGCTTCAAAGATATCTTGGATCTGATCCCTATCAGTGGATTATTACCTGTAAACTCACGCTGTCCTCATACATGTCAGGAATGTCATTAGAGGGCTTCTGCGGCACGAAGCCTCCACCTCCAGGGCCCTGGTGGAGCAAAAGGCATCAATGCAAAAGCAGCATAGAAAACAAGCGTCCTGATAAACAGAAAAGGGGGCGTACCCAGCAGCCTACCTTGCGGATGGGACATATACATTTGCGTTTCCGACACAAGCGTTTCCTGGATTCTGGGCTCTGCAGTCCGTGTTTACAGTTGGCGCACTGCCCACAGTTCACCGTGTTGTGGCACCCCACGCACTGCCCACAAGGAATCCACTGAGGGAGAAGGGGGGGTACTCAATGTCATTTGCAATTTTCAGCACAATTCCAATTCTGGAAACAGTGTGATGCATAATTAAGGACATACATTTCCTTCGTTTTCCTAGACAAAAATGTTACACAACCGGTGGGTTTGCAGAACACAATTTACAAAAGGTATTACCTTTCTGAAACGAACCAGTGGATGCTCTTTTGACTTTGAGGCTGCTGGAATAAATGCATTGGATCAGTGCTCTGCCTCAGTTACTTCCACCATTTCTTTCGCCATTTCAAATGCTGAATTATCCCCAGAATCATGACAAGAAGAACCTGCCTTACCCCAACAGTTGGGACAGCAGGGCCTCTTCCTTTGTTTGTCATACCACGTGCCCGTGAAGGAAAGCCCACATCTGGCACAGACCCTGCAGGGAAGCACGGGAATGATATTTTCAATGAAACAAGCCGTTTAGACTTGAGGTGTATGGATATTTACATCAGCAGTCCAACGATGAATATGTAAACTTCAGTAATCATGGACTAACAGTGTGCTGTCCTCTGACCCCACTTCTCCATTAATGGAGGGGAGCAGGAGTGCTCTGGAGGACGAGGGACGGGGAAGTTTAATTCTATCTTGAGCGGGTACATCCACGTTGCGCGAGCCTTTGTTGGGAATTCCTATCGTACTGTGCCAGGAGAGATTGGTTGGGTTGGAGTGGAGGGTCGTGGGCCCCAGACTGGGGTTGGTGGGCATGTGTTGGGAGTCCGGAGTGTCGGCCCCATCTCCTCGCTCCAGCCAGCTGGACTCCGAGGATGAACGCTCACGGATTTTTCTCTAATGGATGAGAAAGGAGGGGATAGTAATTGTGAAACAAACACTTAAGTGCACGTCTTAAAATGTTTTAAGCGATGAAAAAGGCCCGTACCCTTGCTCTGTGTCGAATTCTTACGGGTTGCACTTCGCCCTCGTAGAACTTTCCGGACTTGTAGTCAAAGGTTGACATGTCTTGCTGTCCAACCATCAATGAAATCAGCTCTACTCGACTTCTCACTCGTTCCCCCCGCGGACTGTTAACAAAGAAATACATCACAACGTCAAAGATCTGGATGGCAGCCACTGAAAATGAAAACGTTCTTTTGTCATTCAGTCCCATGCTTCTGCTTCTACAATGACAATCAGAATACCACCCATTTTAAAAGTGGATTATAGTTACAGCTACTAATTACTGTATGTGTTGCTTCGTGGCGTATTCTCCTGTTCATTGTGTACACATGACATCCATTGTAGTCTGTCCGGCCCGGCAGAGGGATCCTCCTCAAACGTTCTCTCTAAGTTTCTTCCCTTTTTTTCCCCATGGAAGGGTTTTTCATTTTTTGGGGAGTTTTTCCTGTGCCGATGTTTCGGGACAGAGGATGTCGCATGTGTACAGACTGTAAAGCCCTCTGAGGCAAATTTGTATTTTTTGGCTATACAAAATAAAACGAATTTAAAAAAAAAGTGAATTGTATCATCCATGGTTTATTCTATGGAATGTAAAACAGCTGAAGTACCTCGTGACACTGATAGTTATGTAGTTAAACAATCCAAACTATAATCATAAAAGATAAAAAAGCAGCACATTCTCATATGAAGCATGTATCAGAAAATGTTGAGAATTCTGGCTCAATTTATTTTCAGCTCAGAGAAATATTATTTTGTTAAATGTTATTTTGACCACCGAGTAAACCAAAGATTGTTTGGCGGCATGATTTTAAAACAACTGTACATTGAGCGTGTTCACATTTCTACTAGGCAGTATTTACCTAAGGTAATATACATCCTTCTGTCCAATGCTAGATCCTGAGCGCCGGACTACTTCTTTGCGTTTCCAACCATCTCCAAGTATCGGCCATTCATCCCATCCTTCATCAGGATGCGATCGCTTTCGGCGAGGCCTTTGAAACCTGAATTGAAAAGAGAAGATCACAATCAAACAAAAAACATGTTGTGCAATGTATCACACAACATATCTTTCTGAAATATATATAAAAACATTACATGTCATTTAGCTGACACTTTTATCCAAAGCGACTTATAATAACAATACATTTTAATGGTAAACAAGTGTTTCTGTAGCATGTTGATTCAACAGTGTTGAGCTATTTAACCATTTAAAACTTACCATATAACGGTCTATTTCCTACCAAGCTACTATTACTATGAGGGACACCTACTTGTAAACCCTTTTGCAGACCGTCTCGCTGCCCGCCACGCTCTCGCTCCTCTCGCTTTCTCCGGCCAGGCTCTCCTCGTCATAGTCGTCGTCCTCGAGCGGCTCGAACCAGTCCACGGGAGGCTCGTCTCCAGCGACCTTATTCGCCTCATCTGCTTCGTCGGGAGTCCTGCTGAGCAGACCTGAGCTGGAGGTCTCCCGTGCCAGAGGCTCCAGAGGCTCCAGAGGCTCCGGCGCTGGTCCCGGTGCCTCATCTGTGCTTTGTTCCTCCACGTCCTTTTCCACGCGGGGCCCGTCGGAGACGGTGGGCTCCATAGTTCCGTTTGTTTTTGTTCCTCCTGAAGACGGTTAGGGTCTCCTCTGCAGCGGCATCCCGACGAGGTGCGCGCGGCTGTGTGTGTGTGTGTGTGTGTGTGTGTGTGTGTGTTTCGCTCAGGCGGATGAGCCGTCGGGATGTTCCGCAGCTGCACACGTTGTCATGACAGAATGGGAGAAACAAGACGAGGACGCTTCGGATGTGGGAACACGCAGAGCGCCATGAGGAGTTTTTAACGTGGCTCTGTTACGTCAGCGTGATGCGCGGACATGTGTTTGTTACAGACGACTTGTCAACGCGTATACAAAGCGAACAAACAAAAATAACGAGGACAGTTTCTCCCCGATTTAATAAACGCTAGATTTCATATTTAGTTAACGAAAATATTGCTTCCACGAAAAATACACGTTAGCTAAACAATAGCGCTGCGTTGTAACGTAAGCAAATTTCAAATAGCAAACACAACGTCAGCGACACAACTTAACAAACGCTGAACGCACTTTTAGGGCAGACAGCTCTCTGGTTCTCTGATAAATGTGATTATTTCTTAGCATTATAGCAGAAACAATTGATCTTAAAGCGGGACTGACGTGATTGCGGTAGTGTGAGCGTTAGCCACCGTTAGCTACAACGTCCCTCTAAAGCTACTATGTCAATATGTTGCCATTTCTCCTCTGGGTTAAAGAGCCGTACGTTGCCACCAGTTTAGAAACGTCTGCGGTTACGAAGCCCAACAAAGCGCACACACCTTTAGGGCAATATTACCCAGATGCTTGGCACACTGGTCCCCATAGGCACTAGTTTACGAGGTAGAGCTAACGTTGCTAGCTGGCTTTCATGCAACTGGCACCAGCGGAAACGGTTGTGAGACCAAAGAAGGCGAAATACTAAAGATGGTGATCCGCTCGGCCCGTGCTTTGCACCCGCCTGCACAGGGGACTACCAACATCACACTGCGATGTATACATCGGTCAGCAATGGTTTCTATTAACACGTACAGTTACTCATTTGATTTTATCATATTATTTATTATTATGTTAAGTGACTTTAGAAGTATTCCGTGACGAAAAAATGTAGTCATCCTCTACGACGTCTCTGTGACACATGGGGATGCTATATTAGTAACGATTATCACTGAGATGTATCATAATGTATTTCTTCACGTCTGCAACTAATTAAAAAATGACCAAATATCGTGAAGAACTGCCGGCTGGCAGTTTCAGCTAAGGTATTTGTTAGCTATTTTAGCTAGCAACATAGCTACAATTAACCGTAAATAACACTCAATGAGACAAATTATCTTTGTTGCTTCCTCATATCAAATAGCAACCATTCATTTTCTCTTTGGAACATGGAAAAATATGTTTGCACACAAAAGTAAGACCTGCACAAACAACGGGCAAAAGGGAGGGACTTCTCTTCTCATTTCAGTCTTCAGAAGCTTCATTTGGCATTTAAGTGTGCTGCCTTCACGGGTCATCGGAAAGAGGGGTTCAGACTACAGGCACCTGAAGGCAAAAGCTAACGGTTTTATATTTCAAAATGAGATTGTCTTATAGTTATAGCTTGCTGTTGAAAAGGCGGTGCAACGCCACTGACTCCTATTTGCATAAGATAGTGTAAATAAAGACTTTCACAGCTATTCAGGCAACACAGCATGAATGAACTTGGGTTGCTTTTTTGTATTTTTGTGAAATGCACTCAACATGTCAGTAATTTTGATGTAATGGACACATGCACAGCACAAGAGATGGAAACTGTAAAACAATCCGTCTCTAAATCTTACCAATCCGAGCTTTGTATGATTAGTAGGAGGTTTAGCATATGCTGCCAGAAGAAATGTTTGCAGTCCTTTATCTCAATTAAGTTCTATATGCACACTTTTTTTTCTTCTGTTTCTCATTGTTCAGGTCCTATGAACAAGGGATTATTTAGTAAGATAAAACTGAACAAATAAGAAAAAACAAAACAGAAGGGGCATACTTTTGACTCACACAACCAATTCCCCCACTGAAAGGTGGTAGTGATTGTTCTGTACTTTTTTTTTTTTTTGAAATGGTAGTGAAGGACAGACCTCCCACCTTGCACACATTGTGTGTAGGAAGGCTAATAGAACAGATGGACCAACAATGGAATCATTTGAACACAGACACCTTTATCAAAGCAAGTTTAAGGTGTTTATTCATGGAAATAATACCAAAAACAGTTTTCAATCAGCTGAAGTTATCTACCACAGTCAGGTAAAAATATATTTCCATTTACCTCTTACAGTTGATTATTATACAAAGATTTTAAAATAGGAATCTAGTTAGAAAATAAGATTTCCATTCCATTTCCAACCATTTAAATCCTCAAACCTCAAATATCCACAGATCAGAGAACAGGTGTAGGTCCCAGCTGGACTACCTTTCCTTGTTGCTACGGAGATCAGTCGTCACAGGGTCGTGCTGAATAGTTTGGTGCAACATCAGAGCGAGCAGACCAGCTCTGTTGGTCATAGCAGTCCTGACATTACGCTCCTGTTCGAAGAGCTCGTCCAACTTGTACCACTGCAGGGAAGAAAAGGCGCCATTTCAACAAAAAGACCTTATAGATCTCGATTCATTGAAAACGTGGTGCATTTCCGGTTCTGTTCACTGAGGCCGAAGCAACACTTATGGTGTTTGACCTACCACCCTGACTCGCTCCAGGTCCACCTCTGCTCTCCTCAGCTTTTCCCAGTTGTAATGCTTGTTGCATTTCCTTTTGGAGACCCTGCAGTAGTCTCCGGTCAGCTCGAACACATTCTTCACCAGAGGGCATCCACACACCTCCTCATTGGGAATCTAGTCACCAAAAGAAAACAATTAAATAAGTAAGAAGTTCCTGACGTGAACACTACTACGAGTTTAATAAATCATTAGTATCACTATACTTTAGTTATTTAGTTATAATCATATAAAGTGTCTGAGAGCTTTCCACCAACCTTAGGATCTCTGGAATGTTCTGGACACAAAACCTGAAGCCTCTTACAATAGGTTTTACTTTGGGGATTGTAAACATCACAGAAGAGTCTGGTTGCTCTGCATGAAAACAAATGTGCTCGTAAAAGAACTCAATTCGAAAAAAAGTTGTTTTATATGTTAAGATTTTTTTCTCCTCACCCTTCTATCCTCGTAGGGTACATGGAACCAAAGGAGGTCTGACTCTCATACTGTCAACAAAACCATTCACGGGGGAAAATGTTAAAAGTAGTCTATATGCTTTTGTTTGAGATTATATTTGATGGCAGCAGCAGGAATGTTGTACAGAACATAGTCACCTTTGCGTAACATCTCTCCATATGTCTCAGCGCCACTTTTGGATTGATGGGATGACTACAAGACACACAGAAAATCTGCAGGTCCGTGTCCTCGCTGTCACCTTCATTCACCTGCAAATAGAAACCCAAAACATTTTTTCCTTAATGAAAAAGCGTTACCTCTGCTCTTCTTTAAAAGCCTCACATGAACAAAGACCCGTCTCAGACTTTGACAAGACCCACAGGGATGTATCCAGACCGCTCACCTCCTCGTCCTGCTGCACCGCCTGCTGCTTGGCCTTTGCTATGATGCCTTCCAGCTCGTGGAAGCGCCGCTCCATCTCTGTGAGGCGGAGTCGGGCGTTCTGCTGTTCCCGACGGATGCGCTCCAGCTGCTTCTTACCGTGCTCCTCGGCGATGCAGGGGCTCTGCTGCCACTGCTGGATGCGCTGAGGGAGGATCTCATAGATCCGACTGGATAAAAAAAAACACACACGGTTCAATGCATTTAAATGCTGAAAAAAATTAAAAAAGAGGAAGAAGCAGAAGAATAAATGGTGATACATACAACAAATTGATTTAAATTCATTTTATGAGCACGTCATTCTTCTTACACTAGGTGGAGCAATAGTACTAAAATAACCCTTCACCATAGGCAGAAAATCAATTAATCTTAAATATAAGAATATAATTGACTTGACGGGTTGGTTTTGTTTGTTCAAAGCAGGTCATTCGGATAACAGAATCTAGCCTTATAGTAATGTATGAAAGGTAAAAGTTCTTACTTGGCCGCTAACTTCATGCCACAGTCCTCAGAGCAATACTTTGAGTTGGGTTTTGTTGCCTCCACACAGTTCGGGCCCAGACACTGCCGCTGTCCGGTGTTATCCCGGAGCTCGCCCTTCTCGCTGTATCTGGTTCGGTCTTTGTGCTTCTGCTTTTGTTTGTGGCGTCGTGACTCCTTCTTGATGGTTAAAAAAAAAAAAAGGTAACAGACAGGATGTTATTTACAATCTGCTGTGTTGAGCTCCGACAGCACATGATGTAATAATGATCATTTGTCTGAGGAAACTTACTTTCTTGTCAAACTTCTTCTCTCTTCTCTTAACATGCTTCACTTTCACAGCTTTTTTACGCACAACGGGACTGAAGGGCGGCTCGTCATCATCATCACTATTCCATGCCTGAGTGAGGAGTGCAAAACGAAAGAAGGGACTAAACATACAGTTGCCGATCAAGTGTTTGAGCTGATGATGGAATGCATCTGAAACAAGCATGTTTGTATGAATCAAGGTGGTGTCCAATGTTCTCCTACCATGCTGCTGTTTATCCCTGCTGCCTTGTACTGCATGTAAAGATCCGCCTCACTGTCGTAGTCCTCAGAGTACCGTCTACGTCTGTTGTCCCTCCTTTCTTGCAAAGACATTTCTTCATCCTTCACACGCAGCATTTTCTACATAAAAACCACAAGCAACAGGTTGCACATTACCAAAGAAGCCACAAGGGAGAGCACAGATACACCAGAGATCTGGGAGCACTAAGCCTTTCAAGGAATAAAACAAGGACTGTACGAAT
Source organism: Gasterosteus aculeatus (assembly GCF_964276395.1). Classification (NCBI taxonomy): domain Eukaryota; kingdom Metazoa; phylum Chordata; class Actinopteri; order Perciformes; family Gasterosteidae; genus Gasterosteus; species Gasterosteus aculeatus. The sequence goes on from NC_135705.1 coordinate 21,587,308, forward strand.
TCTAGTTTGATTTAAAAACGAACTTTGTGTTTATGAACTGTAACTATTCTAGTAAAATAACTTTGAAGATATAACAACAACAACAAAAAAGCAGACCAAGATGATAAAACAGTGCAGTGCATGTTAAATATTCTCCTACGCTTTGTAGGCATAATCTTATTTAAAAACAACGAAGAGATGAAGTGACATACCCTGGCTCGAACCTCACATTGCCTGAACCTGCACTTCTGTCTGATCTTGTTGGGGCCTCCAAACTTCTTCATGTCCTTGCAGAAGTCACACAGGGCACAGTCAACAGTCCTTCTGCAGGGCTCACACTCCCCACACATTCGGACCGACCGCTTCACCTGAGGAAAATCACACGATGGAGCATTGCATCCTATGTTCATTTGTTTTCATCCTACATTATGTTCGCCAACACTAAAATGCATCACAACTGCTTACAGCACAATTCATATTCAGACGACTCAATTAGGAACATTTTTGATGCTCTTCAGGCTTAGCAGTCAAACCTAAAAACCGCTTACTTTAGACCCACGTCGCCTTTCACTCTTATAGTCAGGAGTACTCGGGGTGCTATACTGTCGATCGGATCCTCTGTCAGACTCTGCTTCCTTCTCTCGGTTTTTCTTTGTTCTATATTTTATTTCCAGTGTGGGGTTTTTATCTGGTGAGAGAGAGAAAAACACAACAGCGTCACTTTGATCCTTTGTGACGCATTCCAGCGTTACACTCTTACATGCTGTGGCAGGTGGCAAGATGTTCTTCATCACCTCTGCATCTCATGCAATACCATTCCCGGATTGCCTTTGCAGTCTTTTCAGTGATGTTGATGCAGTGGCCATGGAACCACTCATTACATTTATCACAGCCACTGTCAGCGAGAGAAACAAATGAAGAAAACAATGACGATCATTGTCGCAACCATACGCAGCAATGGTTGAAACGACAGGATTGGCGAGGTGATCGTACATCATGAAACAGTTGATGTCTGGTTTCCGACAGATACAGTACAGGGGCGCGTTCTCCCCCTCCATGCTGCTGGTCTCCGGCCCTGGTACGTGGTCAATGTCAGACAGTTCACTGTCCTAAAACAAGGGAGAAAAACAGCACATCACAACTCGTGGAATTACACTGAACATTATCACCTAGCTGCTGGACATAGTGGCTTTTCAATTACAAAGAAAATAAAAATCAATTGTAAAGTGTATTTCCTTCTCAACAATAGCCCTGGGGTAATAAATAAAAAGGCTTGTGTGGCAGTAACATGGGATTTTTCCTTTTCCTTTGCTGGTATTGTTCTAAATATTGCTTTGATATGTGTAATAATACACAGTGAAAGAATGATCTCTAACATTTGAAAATGAAACAAAGCAGCTTTTTCTTTTAATAGCTAACTTCGATGACCTAACCAACAACAATATATTTAATGAGATCTTTATAGAAATAATTTAAAGTTTAACCTTACGGTCAACTAGTGTATGTAACGTTACTAATTACGTTATATTATCATTAAACTATTAAAGACAGAACGTCATGCTTTGAAATAACGTTAGTTAAAATACGAGTAGTTGGTAAGCCATCTTCGAGGAATATCAATTAAAACTTGGATACACACAAACTACTGTATGTCGCAGTGAGCAGCTAATCGTCCATTAGCATCAGCTAGCTAGCTAGCTAACTTAGCTCGCTTGTCAGTTAAAGATGGAGCTGGCGTTATGTTTGCCAGCCAACGTTATCTTTATCGTACCAAATCTCAACGACTTTTAATGTATACATTACTGTATTGATATTATTCAACAACAACGTGTATTTAAACGATACATTAACGTGATAAGTTAACGTTAGTTCACAACATGCTCCTGCGGGATGTAAAGTTACGGGCGTGGAACCTATTCCTCCCGTATTGAATTCGGCGTAGTTAGCATAGGTAGCTTTTTATCTCATACGTACCATTGTGAGGGATTTGTAACGTTAACTGGTGGGTCGTTCTGCAAATATAAAGGGAATGCAACACGACAACAGTAATCCAACTAGCTCGATAGCTAGCCTTCGTTCAAAGAGTACACGGATATAACGTTAGCGCAGTCGGCCGATCACGTACTTGTAAAATTATAGTAGAGAGACAGTTCTTCTTCTCTGGTGGCAAACAAACAGACAATGCTGCCCCCTGCTGTGGATCAAATGGCGCAACTTAATTCAAATGGCGCAACTTGAAGGATAAATGTGCGTGCACCAGACACACAATTTAAACAGTGTTACGATTATTGTATCGTCATATTATCTCTAGAAGATATATGATACACTCAGAACATGCCTGGTCAGTACAAACTGAATGCTTGATTTACGAACTATTCACATGAACTATTTATCACTATTTATCAGCAGACTTGTGTGATGGACTGCATCCGGGCAGAAGCTCTGTGGAAATGTGATGTCTTCTCTTCAAGTCCCCATCCCTTTATACTCTCTGACCAAACAGGACAAGGGGGGGGAGAAAATCACAGCTCACACAGACATGTGACAGCACACTTCTATTTTTCTACAACTAAAATTATTTAGAAAACAAAACTTTTCGAATAACTGTGTGCAATTTCAAGGAATCAGGTATCAGGAAACATTTATTGCCAAAATATGTCATACATACAAGGAATTTGACTTGGCGGTTGGTGCGTGACAGTAGATAGTGTAACAATAGACAAGACAGCAGTGCACAAGTAATAAAATAAAATGAAATGCTAATGCTATTGGTTAGTAGAATGAGGCTATGGGTTAGTATACAATAAGAGAATAAAGTTCAGTTAAAAATTAAAAATGTTTAAAAAGTTTAAAAATATTAAAATAAAGTGCACTAGTGAACAAGTGACAAAGTGACGAGTGACGACAAAGTGACGAGTGACGACAAAGTGACGAGTGATGAATGACAGTTAAAGTGACGTGTGCAGTGTGAAGGGAGTGACCGGTGGGATGTCAGAGTCAGTCAGTGGGGGACCGGCTCTGTTGATGAGCCCGACTGCCGACGAGAAGAAACTGTTGGTGTGGCGGGAGGTCGTAGTCCTGATGGACCTCAGCCTCCTGCCAGATGGAAGGGGCACAAACGGGTTTTGTCCGGGGTGAGAGGGGTCGGCCACGATCTTTTTAGCTCGCTTCAGAGACCTGGAAGCGAACAAGTCCTGCAGGGACGGCAGATTGCAGCCCATCACCCTCTCTGCAGAGCGGAGGACACGCTGCAGCCTGCCCTTGTCCTTGGCTGTGGCTGCAGCGTACCAGACGCTGATGGAGGAGCAGAGGATGGACTCCATGATGGCCGTGTAGAAGTGGACCATCATCGTCTTCGGCAGGTTGAGTTTCTTCAGCTGCCTCAGGAAGAACAACCTCTGCTGGGCCTTCTTGGTGATGGAGCTGATGTTCAGCTCCCACTTGAGGTCCCCTGTTTTTGAATAAATAAAATAATAAATGTCGTCCTCGTCATAAAAACTACAATACAAACTACAAACAAAGCATCATGTATTTTGTAATTAAATGTTCTAATAAACAACAGCAGGTCAAAGAACTCCGGAATTAATCTCAATCAGAATTATTTGCATAAACTGAAAGTCTACTGAGGGCTGAATTGAAGTGAATAAACAAGCAGACGTACATACATGTTTTTTTAACATAATTCGATATATCTTGATTACTTTTGACCTGAAGTTTTTCTTTTTTTTTATGGTTACGGCCTTTAAGTGTATGTTCAAATCTTCATAATGAATGAATCCATCTCCATCTTAATCTGCCTCTTTCATCATCTGCTACGCGCCAATCTTTGGTGGTTTAACTGCATTCATTTGTACATGTCTAGAAATTAATATTTAACGTTAGGAAAACACTAGAAATCAGGATCAGGATCAGGAATCAGGAAACATTTATTACCATAATATGTCAGACATACAAGGATTTTGACTTGGCGGTTGGTGCATGACGGTACGACAATGGACCGCAAAACAACAGGAATCAAATAAAATATAAGGCTATGGGTTAGTTTAAAAGGAAAGGAATAAAAGTTTTTAAAAGTTAAAAAATTCACAGTCCACAGTGGTGACGGGGGAGTCACACAGGGTGATGGGGAAGCGTGGTGAAATCCACAACCATCTCCACAGTCTTCAGAGCATTGAGCTCGAACCGCCAACCTTGCGGTTCCCAGCGCACCCTTTCTACCCCTGCGCCACGTCGACCTATAGGAGGACTCGTCCCCACCAGAAATCAGTCCAACGAGGGTGGTGTCGTCTGCAAACTTCAGGAGCTTGACGGACTGGTGACTGGAGGTGCAGCTGTTTGTGTGCAGGGTAGAGTAGAGGGGAAAGAACGCAGCCTTGGGGGGAACCGGTGCTGATGGTCCGAGAACCAGAGACATGTTTCTGCGTTGGCTCCTGGGGAGACCAGATGCTGGAGGATGAAGTAGAGGGCCGTGTTGACAGCATCGTCTCCAGACCTGTTGGCTCTGTAGGCGAACTGCAGAGGATTGAGGAGTGGGTCAGTGAGGGTCTTCGGGTGGGTCAGGACTAGCCGTTCAAAAGACTTCCTGACTACAGAGGTCAGGGCGACAGGCCTGTAGTCATTGAGTCCTGTGATCCTGGGCCTCTTGGGGACAGGGACGATGGTGGAGGCCTTGAAGCAGGCTGGTACTTGGCATGTCTCCATGCAATATGACACAATAATGTCAGTAAACACCACCAAGTAGATATAGTTTTTTCAATTTGGTTTGTTTTATCTAATTTTAATTTGGAATCCAAACAAATAAATGTACAACGCAGTGTAATCACAATGGATCAGATGGACAGTTGATACTTATTCAGTAGTACTTATTTTGTGAGGAGGAATGTTTTATATTATTAACACTGCATCTCTGAAATAAACCAGTGGTCACTGGTTTCAATGAACAAATTGAATTAATTCGTTGAATGATATTTTAGCATTAAGTTACGTCTTCTGTTTTCCTATATATTTACGAGAACCCCTAGATTTGATTAATATTCTTCTGTTTCGATGAAAACGGTATAGGGCTGCTATTCCTTGACATTAACACAAGAATGAAACAAGAAAGGAAATGGTGAATTATAATATACCAAAGAAAGTCAACTTAAAAGATTCAGAAAATCTTGGTGCTGTTTTTAAAATTATTTTCTGGCCACATAATGAAGCCTTTTTTAATATCTTATATTCCTAGTGTGGAAATGTGATCATATTATGAGGTAATTGCTTATGTAGGTGTTGGTGTGTGCATGTATGGGCATGGCTTTTACATTTTTGCCCGGGCAATTGGGGGTCAGGTGTCTTGCTCAGGGACACTTCGACATGGAACATGGAGCAGCCGGGGCTCAAACCGCCAAACATGCGGTTCCCAGCGCACCCGCTCTACCCCTGCGCCACATCAACCCCATATTTCTCTAACACTCTTTTGTACTCGTTATTCGTGACTTGCAGAATTTCAATTAACATTTAACAAGGCAGTGGAGAACAAACCAGCACAGCATCTGGATTTACTTCATGTTGTACTGAACAATGTCACTAACATATAGCCTGTTTACTCTTGTCTGTGGAGTTAGATCCTTCCTGAGGACTGGACAGGCACTGTGCAAACAGTTACCGAAGAATGATGAAGACGTTTCTGCTTCATCGCAGCTACAGTTCTAATGCTCTTTCCCCAGAGGTTAAAGGCACGCTTTGTGGCCTTTTATGGATAAAGTTGCTAATCACCATGAGGAATATTTAGTTACTCAAGTAACAAAAGGCAATCTGCTTTATAATAATATTGGAAGATAAATGGTTTCATAAATATGTAATCAGTTGAAATATAATGCCATACTCACACAAGAATAATATAGAGAAGATAACGAAATATGAAAAATATCAGATGCATTTTCTGAACTCAACATCACACAATGTGCTTTAGGGAACTGCAACCAGCTTGCTGTTAGCCATTCTTTTTGACTTTAACATAATATCTTTTTCTGTAATCAGGTTTCTAATGAAAGTTCCAGCACAATTACACAGAAAATGTATGAACAGCAAATAGATGATTTCCGATTGTTTTGTGATATTTCAGGTGAATGTTTATATTACGAAAACTTCCCCAAACAACACCACAAAAAGGAGCAATAACTAGTAACTTTGATGTTAAAGTATATATGACGTGTAGCCCATTCTAAATATACATGCAAGTACCCGGGCACCACAGCAAGACACCGCACTATTTCCTAATTAACGATGGCCAGATGTTTTTGTTTTGACAGTGCTATTATTAGCTATTGGAATCGTTTCTACTAATTCCTTCTTCGGGAGTTTGGGGTCCGAACAAACCGACGCATCCTCTTCGTTTCATAGACCGTTTGTGACGAAGTTCTCTACCAGATGATCGATGTGATCCACCGGCTGTGATTAAACACCCCTCGAACGTTCTCTACCCGCCGCTGCTGCAGCGTGGGGTTTCCCGGCGCCGACTGCAGGGTCACCGCGCCCATCTCCGCCACATCTCGCCGTTCGATGGCCGGACGAGAGCGTAACTACGGAAAGGGCAGATGTTAGGCTTGGCAAAAAGGGGAGAGACAATAGGCTGGTCTTGTTGAATGAGGTATAGTGACTTTAAAATTAGGAGTGTTTTTATGTGTTTGTTTCCCTGTGCTGTTGTCTTTGCTAGAGGGGGTAGTGGGTGTGCTTAGTCTCCCCCTCCCCTCCCCTCCCCTCCCCGCTTGGCTGACTGAGGTTGTCGAGCTTCCCTTAGCCGTAGCCTGCGTTCGGGAAGGGCTGCTCCTCGGAAAAAACTAACGCTAGCCGGCTAGCTAGTGAGTGAGCGAGCGAGCGAGCGAGCGCTGTTCGTCGATGCGTGGATCGGAGGCACACACCGTCTCGCTTTCCAGTCAATGCCAAAACGCAAAAGAACCAAACGCAAATTGACCCAGGTAAGGTGAAACGATGCGAAGATAATGCTGCTTCCGCCCAACTGGGATGTTTACGCTGTTTGCTGATGAATTTGCGGCGGAGAACCGTCCGGGGGTGGGGTGGCGTTAGCGAGAGATCGCCTGCTAGCCGTTTAGTTAGCTAAGGTGTGCTAACGAGCAGTCGGCTACTTGAGCAAATACGAGCAGATAAGCGCCAGGGGCGTCTGCAGCGGTGGATCCCGATGTTCAGTATTCGCGGTGGAAAACCCGATTGCTGCAAAACAAACCTTCACATAACCGTCGTCTGCATCCAGTCTGTTGCGTTTGGTTAACGTTAAGTAACGCGTTTTAGTAGCGTTAACGCGGGGGGCAGTTATGGCCCTGCAGAGGTGCCTCTTGGCCTAAAGTATAACGTTACCTTTCAAGTAACTTATGTAGTTATTGCCCAAAAGGATTTGAAGTCCACTGAAGCGGTAATGTTGACATGTTGAGGTCCACGGGTGGTCGTGGGTTGCTGTGTAATGCCAGGCGAGAAGTTAACGCATACGTTGAAGGATGTTGCTGTCAGTTGATGATGACACATCGGGTTGGGCTGGAACAATAAACGTCCCGTAAACAAATGAACGTTCTCGGCAATAGCAGAGCAGCCAGCATTATTAAATAACGTTAAAATGCGTGTAACGTTATGTAATTACCGCCAGTCACTGGCCGCGTCAACACCCGTTTTTTTACTTCAAGTAATAAGTTAGCATGTTGCTGCCTTCCTGCAACGGAACGCCCGGGCCGGTGAAACGCCTTTAGCTCGGTGCAGTAATGTTATTGATGTAAAACCATTAATGAGCTAACTTGCACTGAGGTGTATTATATGGCGATCTTACTACTTTAGGATTGATCACCCGCCTGCGCTACAGCAGTTGTTGCTTACTGAAGTCAAACAGGCCGCCGCCCGACCTTGCATTTTTTTCTCTTTTTTTACAGGCTAAGGTCCACTTAAGGATTAGCTAGAGAATAAACATACGGACACGTCGTTATCGAATTAACCGCGCATCGCCGGCTTTAACGAGCTCTTTGGTATGTAAGTAAGTGGATTTCTGGAGGCCAAGCAACCACCGGGTTTCCAGGGTTTGGCACACTATATTGGCTTAGAAGCTAACTAACGTAGCACTCCATGCAATTGCGGAAGAGCAGCCGAGTCTACCCTCTAAGTGGCGGTGGTTATGTTTTTTTGCACTATTCACCATGGACATTTCATTTCATCTGTCATCAGATTCGTCTTAACGTTGTGTCGACTTCGCTTGTTTACGGGGCCCCGTTGTTAATCGACAGGCGAAAGTGTTGCTAATAAAAAGAGTCCGTGCATTTCATTATTGGAACTAAACGTTAGCTCGTCCGTGCCTGCAGGCCTTCAGTCGAGCCAGCTAGCAGGCTAACTAGCGGCAGCCGTCTGCAAGATGGCGTTCAGCTGCATATTCTGTGATTTCCATCGGTCACATTATCATTACGATGCGAAGCGTTTAAGTGAATGTAGAAAACCGAATTAACGTAGACGGATACGAATGATTTATGTGCTCTATTCCGCAACGTTATATGGTAACACATTAGAGTAACACACAGACTAAAAGCGGCCATTCAAATGCAATGCAAACTACCGAACTGTTGTAGGCAAATCACAGAACTGCACACAGTGACTAAGTCAACTATTGCACACACTGGTGAGCCTGTGCACGGACACCGTTTAGAAAACATGCATGTTGTGGATCCAGGGCTTTGCACTTTTATCTATCGGTCTGAATACATTGTCTTAATAGCTTTTTTTGACAGTGGTACTAATTGTACTGAAGCTGGTCGATGGGCTCTAGTGGGTCTCTGGCTTTCATGGCAGTGTTAAAATCCAGGCACTTGCTTTAAGCATGTTATGTTTAAAAGCATTAAGATTATTATCATCCTTTTATGAATGGCAAAACATATTTCTAATGCCTGTAGTGGCTTTGCCGGCTGTTCATGGCAGTGGACATGTTTAGGATTAAAGACTCATTTAAGGAGGATTTGAGCTTTTAGGATTATGTAGTTGCTCAGTGATATAGCTGGTTATGCCTTTTTCTATGATCCAGCTTTAGACCTGTGAAGCATTAGTTATCATTGTTCAACAGTACAGCTAAGCGGCCCTGTCCTTTTAAAAAGCAGATATAAACTCTATATAGATGCATATATCTATATATTTATTGATCCTTCAGTGGAAATATAAGACGCGTGCTTTGAAAAGAGCAGGCACAGACATCCCTAGAGGAACCTGAGAACAGCTGGTTCGCTAAGACTCTGAGCTGTTTGCCTCTGCTCATTGTTTATCATGCAGTCAGCTGACCCTGATCAGGCGCTTGGAAAGGAGAAGTGATGAGGGAGAGGAAGTCCTCTACAGTAAGCAACCACAGAGGTCAATGGGAAATAATATTTCCAATTGTGGAATATTTTTGACATGGGTGTAAAACATCAGTCCAGGATATCCCACTTTTGGACTTAACACATCACTTTTATGCTTTGCTATACATTTAAGAATGAACGCTTATTACTTCTTAGGGAATAAAGTATACATTTAATATAACAACCTGTAAATAAATACAGGGTATTGATAGCCATTTGCAGAGATCACCCATTAGTGGTGACAAAAACTTGTCGGTGTACCTCCAGTAGCCTGTTATTTAATTAATCAGAACTGTGTTTGAAAGGGGAATCATTAATTAAGCGTCGGATAAAACTATTTTAGATGTTCCCGGCCAAATGCACGTTTATACATGAATCGATATACCGCATGGACCAAACAGACAAATCTGCATAACTGAATCTACTTGAATTCCTTCTATGAAAAAAAAGCCACAACAAATTCATATTTTTGGAAAATAATCTCACGTTTTCAAACGGAACTGCATTCTGCTGTCCCCTGATAATAACTGCATAATGATTACCTTACATGACACATTTATTTAAAGATTAATAGGTGTAAGAGGACAACTGTAAAAAGGTCAGCCAATCCGAGGACCTATAGCATGATGTTAAGATGTTGAGTGAAACGTCCAGTCACATAGGCCTACTGACCCATGTACACCAGGTAAGGTAACTGGGAACCTTAATGCTGCATGGCTGTATGCAAGCTGCACTAAAATTGGATTTGAATTTTCTTTAGGCAGTTAATCAGGTTTTACAACAATATATTGCAAACAATGTAATATTGATTTTTGAGCTGCTTCCCGCACTAAGCAAACATCTTCTTTATTGTTTGTTTTCCAAGATACAACCGGCCAATATGTTTCTCATAGAGGACAACTTGCACTGACAGTAGTTTTTAGTGTCGAGCCAATATCTGCTCAAAGAATTGTTGTGTAAATCTCCAGACTATTGCCTTTTTTAGATTAACACAAGCTTATTCATACTTGATTAGTAGAAAAAACGTTGTAATGGGGTTTTTTTGTTGTCAAAATTGTATATGCATACTTACCGTATGTTAACCAGTTCTCTTGGTGTAGTACGATACATGTCTAGTCAGATTTAATACCAGAACAGATACCAAATGTGGTTACATTGTGCCTTACTTCCAAAAAATGCTTTAAAGTGTTTTGAATGAATTTACATGGGCTCTGCATGTGCAAGAAACGGTACCATAGAAATCGACATACAATGCTCTTTGATGTAGTAACTAAAAGTGGAATCATTTACTTATTCCTACTCAAGATTTATCTGAAAATGTGATTTAGTTGGAAGTGGGGTTTTTTGTGGTGTAGGAATTGTCTTACTACGTTTTCACTTTAATCTCTCAGTTCATGTAAATTAAGTGGGTGTCTTGTACAGCACATGTCGTTTGCGCTGGAGGATTCAGAATAATTATTGATAAATGTGTGAATGTTTAAAAGGAATTGTTTTGGATCCAATTTGTGACTCCCCCTGCTCAGTCAGCATTAATATAAGTGGCTTATTGATCAGTTAGTTAAAATGATATGCATGGGATTGAGGTCAACAGGATAATGATTAGGGGTGGGAATCTCTTGGCACCTTCCGATTCAGAGGTCAACGATTCGATTCTAAACCGAGTATCGATTCAAAACCAATTATCGATTCTAAACTGATAAAACGATTATCGATGCATCTCGATTTTCGAGTTTTTTATTAGAGAAAAAAAGAATCTTTGTCACAAATATGATTTTCTATCAATAATGCAAGAACCAATGCAGCTTGCATTTCAACACAATATGGAAGTAGCCTATGTAAAAAACATATTAAACAGATTCATTTTTCTTTTAAATTATTAAAGAAAAAGCTTCTCTTAGTCAATGATAAGAAGAAGACTTCAAACACAAAATGCCCCTTTTATTATGGGTAATAAGCAGCATATCCCTGAGACAGAAAATAAGTTACGCTACACAACAATACGCTACTTTATGGCATTTGCATTTCAACACATTGTACAGCGTTGGTACAGCTGTGTCGGTGAAGTATCGCCGAGAAGGTATTTTGTACTTCGGCTCCAGTGTATTCACCATTCCCCGAAAACCCATGTTCTCCACAACTGAATATGGCCTTAAATCCACTGCAATAAATCTGGCAATGGATTTAGTTCTCCGTTTTGCCCTCTGAGTTGTGTGGCAGTTGTACCAGTGCCTGTTCAATCGTCACCTGGCTGCCATGAGGAATGGGTGCCTTTTTTTCCTCTCAACTCTGAGTCGTGTCGGGAAATGTGCCTCTGCAGATTTGTTGTATTTCCGAAGCATTTAATTTTACTTCTACAGACCTTGTCGATTGGTCAAATGGTGTAAGTCTTGTCCATCTTGCCGTCAATCTCATAAAATCCAAATGCTGGCATACAGCAGCTTTAAAAGAAGCCGGTGCAGGTCGGATACGTCTCTCCGTTGCAGCCATTTTGGTGCTGCTTCAACTTTGTTTAGAAACATTCGCGCATGTGCGTTCGGTGCGTTTAGTGCGCATGCGCGCTGGGCGCACTAGACGTGCATGCGTGCATAGCGGGCGAACAAAATGTAGCAGGCGAACTAATTTCATTTTTAAAATTCCGATTATTGAATTTTCTGAATCGATTCTGAATCGTTCTGGAGAGAATCGAGAGAAATCGAAAAATCTTTTCCCCCCACCCCTAATAATGATTCAGGTCATTGGAAAGTTGACCCTTAAGAATACGCGTCTAGCATTCTGAATTGTGTCAGGCTTTTCTTGGTGACACAGAACTATTATCTTTTATGTTCCAAATATGTACTAGTTTACTTTTAACCCATTTGAAACTGGCTGAAAGTTCTTTTTTACTAATAGTCTATTGTTGGATTTGTTTGTTGTTCAGGAAAATAGTAAATATATTGGCAAAGATTTGGAATGTCTGAGATTTGCTTCCTTCTTGTTTCAGATCAACAAGTGCCCCGGGAACTGGAGGAAGGTAATTAAAAAAGAAGGAAAAAAATGAGTGAACTGGACCAGTTACGCCAAGAGGCAGAGCAGCTGAAAAATCAAATCCGCGTGAGTAACAGGTTTTTAAAAAAACCTTTCTATATGCCACACCGCTGATTATTGTCATAAATCCCACAAGTTGAGTTAAAATAATGCCAATGCAACGACTGGTGTGAGAAATCCTTCCCTAAAGATTTGAGTTTTTCTTTTAATCAGGATGCCAGGAAAGCATGTGCAGATGCCACACTTTCACAGGTAACCATTATCTTCATGATCCTTGTCTTATGTTGAAAAACCTTTAGTCAGAATGTAACCAAAGCAATGAATGTTCTTGCAGATCACAGCTAGTATTGACCCCGTTGGCCGAATCCAAATGCGTACAAGACGAACGCTTCGGGGTCATTTGGCTAAAATCTATGCCATGCATTGGGGAACAGATTCCAGGTAAAGTGTTTTCCTCAGAAAGTATTAGTTTCAGACTTTTGCATTCTGTTCTTGCTCGTCAAATGTTGTACAAAGCTACTCCTAGATTTAAACAATGTCCAAGCATAGGAGTTGTTAAACTCGTGGCTATTTCTACTTTGTTTTTCAGCTTTTTGGCGGGCGTATTTTTCCTTCTGTTTTGATGGTGTTGATGTTTGTGCTTTCTTTGTGTAGGCTCTTGGTCAGCGCATCCCAAGATGGCAAACTTATTATTTGGGACAGCTATACAACAAATAAGGTACGGTCAATAAGTAAATTCTTCAATCTATGTCATCTATAGTAATTGGAAAGCAAAACGATATAGGGTTATTTTTCGGCATGCCAATGTTGCCCTCAAAATACAATACAGAAATACCTGCTGCCCTTTTCTAACTTGAGGCAGTTTCAGGAAAAGCCGATTCAGATGGATGATGGTCCTGGTCTCCCGTGTTTCATATCAATGACTCCATCCATCCCTGTTAAACCTCCTCATGTTCCTGCTACACTACATTTGAAAACGTGCACCTATTATTAGGTTGCTCACAAGGTTCTAGTTGAAGGAGCTGAACCAACTCTGCTCATGTGGAAATCCTTTTGAATACATTTGAAAAGGGTTGCAGATCAGCTGACAGAGAAGCGTCCGTGGCCTCTGCCCTGGGGGGGGGCAGGCATCCCAACCACAGATGGCACTTTTTAAAATGGTGCAGAGCTTTTTCTACTGACACTGACGAAAAACCGATGTTGATTGTCACATATTGACCCATAAATCCAACTGGCCATTAAAAAGTAATTGTTATAAAGTATCAAGACCGACAAATGTCCAAATAAAACCCATTGCCCATTTCAGCCTTTATTTAAATTTAAGTTGCCACATTTTGGCTCCTGTGACTGGCACAAAGTAGCAGCCTTTTGCCCAAAATGCATGCTCTCATTTTTCCATCAAACTGTAATAACACTGAGCTAATGTATTTGTGTGTGTGTGTGTGTGTGTGTGTGTGTCCCATCTGTAGGTTCATGCCATCCCACTTCGATCTTCCTGGGTGATGACCTGTGCATACGCACCATCAGGAAACTATGTGGCCTGTGGTGGCTTAGACAACATCTGCTCCATTTACAACCTGAAAACCCGTGAGGGAAATGTACGTGTGAGCCGCGAGCTCGCTGGACATACAGGTACATGATCCACTTGGCCTGTTGGTGGTTGTACTCCTAATTATGTACATGACATACGAATGACTCCTGTTGATTCTTTGAATATCAGGATACCTATCCTGTTGTCGCTTTGTTGATGACAACCAGATTGTTACAAGCTCTGGAGATACCACTTGGTAAGTAAAAGGATTGCTGTATGAACATTGCAAAAAATGAAATAAACGGTTATCTTGATTGTGTATTCTAATTTGCAGTGCACTTTGGGACATTGAGACCGGCCAGCAGACCACCACGTTTGCTGGACACACAGGTGATGTCATGAGCCTGTCATTGGCCCCTGACACCCGGTTATTCGTCTCTGGTGCTTGTGATGCCTCCGCTAAACTCTGGGATGTTCGAGAGGGCATGTGCAGACAGACGTTCACCGGCCACGAGTCCGACATCAACGCCATCTGTGTAAGTGATGAAAAAAATCTGTACTGCATGCCATGTTTTTATGTTGGTCCAGTCGTTGTTCATTCCTCTGTCGTGCATTAAAATTGTCTTTTTGGGACTTTTTAGTTCTTCCCTAATGGCAATGCCTTCGCCACGGGCTCCGACGATGCCACCTGCAGGCTTTTTGATCTGCGTGCCGATCAGGAATTAATGATCTACTCTCATGACAATATCATCTGTGGAATCACCTCCGTTGCATTCTCAAAGAGTGGCCGTCTGCTTCTGGCGGGATACGATGACTTCAACTGTAATGTGTGGGACACACTAAAAGCCGACCGTGCTGGTAAGCAATTGATCAAATACAAATAAAAAAAGCAGCTCTTGCTTTTGTATCGTCTTACCAAAATTTGCTTGGGTCAATAATTATTGACTATAAAATGTACTTGACTAAGTTATTGTTATACTCATGTAGGTGTATTGGCTGGACATGACAACCGCGTTAGCTGCCTGGGAGTTACTGATGACGGCATGGCCGTTGCAACAGGATCCTGGGACAGTTTTCTGAAGATCTGGAATTGAAGCCTGAAGGTCTTTTTATTATAATTTTTAATTTCCTACATTTTTAGCTAATACTGTTCTTAGCAAAGTACTAGTCCAAAAGCTGTCGGTGCACAGGTGTTGATGTCTCATCTTTTGATTGGCTGTAGTACAAGCTGCTGTGCTTTGGTCGCATGTGCATACATCAGGGCGTCCGAGCCAGATACTGCCCACTTCGATCGAACGTGGGCCAGACCATTAAAATTATACGGAGGGGTGGCGCTGACCATCCGGTACAGCCGACGGGGGGGGGGGGGGCGTGAATCGATATAAAAGAAGCAGAAGTGATCGCGCGTGCGTGAGGATCGTTCTGTAATTCAGTCCCCCGGCTTTGGCGGCGGGCCGCACTGGACGCCTCCGCGGGCCGGATTTGACCGCGAGTTTGACGTATGTGGCATAGAAGGTTCAGTGAAATATGTTTCTATTTCTTAATCTTTTGCTGGGCTGCATAATGCAGGCGCCTGTTTGCTTGACTGAATCCTGAAATCTTTTTTTGACAAATAGTGACTTTGTAAACATTTCAGACACTTAGAAAAATGTCAACACAGTTTTGGACCCCATGAGGTGTCTGACGACAATTGAGCCTTTGGCTTTGTGCCCAGCGGCTGTACGGATAACGGATGTCCGGGCCATCACTACTTCTTCCCTGCAGAGATGGAGATCTACAACTGTTTCCTATAAATCATTATCAGGCGGTAACCAGGGCTATATATTCTATTTTCGAATATATATTTGTTGTTTTTAACAACTATTCGAATGTGAAAAATAATATTAGAATGTACCAAA
The DNA here is from genome assembly GCF_964276395.1 of Gasterosteus aculeatus. NCBI lineage: Eukaryota > Metazoa > Chordata > Actinopteri > Perciformes > Gasterosteidae > Gasterosteus > Gasterosteus aculeatus. Next base: position 21,603,096 of record NC_135705.1, read on the forward strand.
AAAAATGACTGAATGACGCCTGACATATTTGGGACAAGAATCGCGACCTCTTGATCAGCATTTGTCGTTCATTTAAACCGCTTTGCGCAGAGAGTGCGTGTGTGCGAGCGAGAGATCTGCAGTCTTGGCCGTTAGTTAATTTATTTATTTTTGTGTAGGTAATGTTGTTAAATCGGTTTCAACTTAGATAAATTACCTATACAAGTAGTTATGTCTTGTTGTATTACTTTGTCCTGTTTTTGACGTGCCTGCAATTTGCGCCTAATATATATATATATATATATATATATACCAGATATTTTCTGTGTTTTTTTTATTTTTTATAAGCGAATATTCAAACGTCATTTTTGAGCTATCTTGACAGCCCTAGCGATAACCGGTTCCTTCCTTAGCTTGGCTTGGAAAGCCCTCGCTGTTTTTTTGTGTCATAATGTTGTAATCTTTAATGACTGACACGCCAGCTCCACAAATGAGGAAAACAGGTTTACTGATAAAGTAAGTGGATGCTCTTCCTCACAGCCGTCTACGAGTCCCTGTTTCCCGCGTCAACTTTTCTTTCGGGAGGCTTATTTAAATGAATTACAAGTGACCAGCACAGATGACCTCTCGAGAAGGAACATCTGATGCTGTGCATTCTGGGATTTTTTTTTGTACCAGTGGTGTGCATCCTATATCCTGACGGGCCATCAATAGTAGACGATTGATATTTTATTGTTGGATATAATTGTACCCGCAGGCCTCAAGTTTGACATGTCCACGTCAACGGGTCGGTCGCTAGCCGGACCGAGGTCTGCCAGTAATCGTAGCGCAAACTGTTTCCAACTGGCTTTTAACAGGTAGTTGAATTATTGTGAGACAATTGTGGACAATAACATGATTGTGCTGTCCACAATAATTTTTACGGTGTTATTAGACACCTCCGTTTTTTAGATTGTTCCCAATTACAATTAGGTTTTAACATTTACAGAAGGTTCAACTGGCTACAACTGTATATCAAATGAGATGAGTTGAATTCTCAATTTTGTTCGTCTTTGCTTTCCAGATGTTCTTTTAACTCCAAAGTTGACTGGAAGACTATTACAACTTCAGAATGTCCACAGCATCTTCAACACTGTTTAAACTGACTTGGACACCACATAAACGAAGGGAAACCAATGCCTTTCCTACACAAAGAAGAGCACAAATGTTTATCACCTAGTTAAAGGATCTCTTGTGGTATCAAATCAGAAACTTGTGCATTTCTTCTTGGACCATTTTATGTTACCATGAAAGAGAAAACAACACTATCATCCCTTGCAAATGTGTGCGTCTCGAAAGCAAATGTTGGAGTGTAATTGTACAAATTATTTAACTTTTTCTTTTCTTTTTTTATTCTATTCTGATGGTTTGTTAATCTTGATAGCTTTCTTTTTGTCACATTTCTTTAGTGGTTTTAGATATGTTTGAATTACAGCTTGTCTTTCTAATCCAGTTAAATCATATAAAACAGACGACGGAAAACATGCGGCAAGTAAAAGCTTGGATCATATTACACGAGCAGCTTTCAACGTGTCCAGGATGTATTTATATACTAGCCGTTTTTCTTTCATCACAGCCTTTTGCACATGAAGAAGCTTTGCCTCTGAACTAATACTATGTTAACTAACCAAGCACATGCTATAAGTTATGAATGCTCATTCCAGTACAAAAGGAGTTATTACGAGTAACTTGTCCAGTTAACCCCCTTAATTCTTGTACATGCCTTTGACTTTGGATGGGAAGGGGTGGGACAGCAAGGTAGTTGCTGAGATCAACTGGGCATGGGTGGATTTTCTTATATGGAAGGAGGGGGGAGGGGGGTTGTGTTTAGTGTCCCCTTTTGAGTGAAACACCTCACCTGACTAAATAGACACTTCCTTTGCTTGGGACTGCAGTTGCAACTCTGTGAATGAAATGTACAAATCAATGTCTGAAAATAATGGTCTGATGTTTTAAGTTAAGACATTTTAATTTTGTCTGCCATGGGTTGATTTAGATGTGCATGCTGTAGACTTGCTTTCAATGGTGCAAAATCCTAGATTTTTTTTTTTCCTCAAAAGGAGAGTAAACGACTGATTGAACTTAGACGCCAATTTCATTTTGGCTCAAATTCTACATTCATAATGTACCAATACTGGTAACCACATGCACCAGAGTAAGCAAGGATGGGGAGACTTAATAACTGCATACTTAGTGTAAATTATGCTTACCAGTTCTATTGATGCCAATTTTGTAATGAATACAATCATTGTAAGAATTCTATCCTTAACATCTCTCCTCCAAATCTTTACTCTCAATGGAACAAAAACGTCCTTGCATACAGTCCATACTTAGACTTTTGTACATTTTGTTTTCTTGGTCTTAAATTGAAAATCAGAGCATCTGAATGACATTTCACTGTATACAGAAGCACTTTTGTTAAAGTTGTGACATATTTTCAATTTTCTTTGTTCTGCGATGATGTACAATAAATGTGATGTATTCGTGTGTGGCCACAAGTGAAAATGCAATTCAACTGAGATGGATTCCCTTTTCTCTTTTCATTAATATTATAGAGCTCTGCACCCTTATGTACCTTTTCACTTTTTGTATTTCATTTCATTCTGTTGGTGTTACACGGTGAGCTGGATGCAAGATAGATACTGTACTAAATTGTACTGTTATTGATTGAAGAAATGTAATAAAAAGCTGTTTGAGATCTCTGTGTTGAGTTGGATCTATGAACAGGAGTACACTTTAGTGGGTGTGTATATAGATGTTATTCAGATTCAACATTCTTTCTCTGATCAGAAGGTATTTGGTAGTTGTGTGAAAATACATTTCTTAATATTGTTCTGAGGACCGAGATAAAAGGGAAACAAGCATCAAAAGAACGTTTAAAAGCAAACAATTAGCAAATGAAGTGTACAAAGTAGCTTTACTTTTTGAAAGTGCCACATGTCCTTCTAGAGTAAACCTTTTATTAAAAATTACAGCATGTCATATAGCTGTTTTGAAAATAGCACTCAATTCTCCTGAAACGTCTCAGTATAGCAGGTCAAAGGTTATTAAAAGGGCTATTTTTCATGAAAATGTAAGTAGTATTACATCAACATTTTTACTAAAATATATTTTATATTTACAATGGTGTATTTTGAGGAACTAAGCGTATGAGGCTACAAGGTCGACGAGACATACACATAGTGAACATATTTTTTAACATAATTCGACACTTTTGCCTCATTTCTTCCGCCATCTTCCCATCTGTGCTACGACACAACACGGAAGCAAGCGACGGTAATGAATCTGCCCAACACGGGGAACGGAGCCAAGTCAATTGGCCTACCATAGAACTATGATAGGTAATCGAGTTGTATTATCTTCCATATAAATAACAGCTACATCAACATGATTTCTTCTGTATCCCCAACTGCTACTGATTTACTCACTGGTCCATATTAACGACACATTCTACATACAAACACCCCCGTGAAATGAAACCGCCCAACCCCGTGACGTAGCTCCCTCCTCGCTTGGATCAAGCCATTTTGGTGGGGCCGTACATGGTGGTTTCATATTTCTCCTCGTGGAAAAAAACAAACAAACAGTCCCCGTTGTATTTCCGAAAGTCCACCCGAGACGAGACACGCGTTTTGTTGGAATTGGGTAACGTTATATCCGTCAGCCACTCGAGCAGTTCGAGGACATCTGTCGTTGGATGCGTTGTCGTGTGGACCGTACGCAGTAACAGCAGCGAGTTGTCCAGCGGATCCCTGTGGTCCCGCCGAACAAAGAACCAGCTAAGGCCGATGCTGTGAATGTTATTTATGAAACATCTGGATGTGTAGCCCAAACTAAAGCCATTTTGGTTATAGCAGTTTACCGTGACACGTATTTCCTTAACTCCTAACAAACGACGTCTCAGTGGGAAACATCGGCTACCGGTAGCACTTATTGTTGACAACTAGTAGAACTGCTAACCTTATAGCATCAAGGGATTCAAGGGACACGTTTTCCAAGATGGCTGAAGTATATATTCGAGTGGCGGAGGAGGAAAACGAGGAGCCCATGGAGATCCCGTCCGAGGACGACGGCACTGTCCTGCTTTCCACCGTGGCCGCGCAGTTCCCCGGCGCGTGCGGCCTGCGCTTCAGGAGCCCCGTGTCTCAGTGCATGCGGGGGGTGCGTCTCGTGGAAGGAGTCCTGCACGCACCAGAAAACGGATGGGCCAATGTGGTCTACGTAGTGAACTATCCGAAAGGTACACGTGACCACGTCCTCGAACATCCGCATGCAGCGAAAGTTATTTTTGTATTCACATCGACATTGGATTCATTTGATCTGCTACGTGGAGGCTATTGTACTATTGTTCTGGCAGCTGATACAGTTGCATGAGAAACATGTGGGTTAACTTTTTTTAATAAGTGGCCTTTAGGAATCATTTTAAACACTACACTGTCCAAACATTTAGCAGCACACAAGCACCCTTGCTGATTATTTACAGTCAGGGTAGTGATGGAATGATAGAATAGGTTGTGTCTTCTCTGTCAGGTTAAAATCCAACTACTTCTGTGTTGAATACATTTTAGATAACAAAAGAAAGATGGAAGAAATTGACGCATCCTCTGCTGTGAAAATGAAGAGGGGAGACATGAAGACGTCTGATCTGATCGTACTGGGTCTTCCGTGGAAAACGAGTGAACAGGACCTTAAAGACTACTTTAGCACATTTGGAGAAGTCATCATGGTTCAGGTAAACCATTCCATATAGTAATAAAATGCACATCGCCGTGGGTTGTTTGTGGGCACAACTGATCTCCAGCGCTCAACATTTGTTCTTTTCTCAGGTTAAACGAGACGCCAAAACGGGAAACTCCAAAGGATTCGGCTTTGTGAGATTCACTGAGTATGAAGCACAAGAAAAGGTGGTCTCCCAGCGGCATATGATTGACGGGAGATGGTGTGACTGCAAGCTCCCGAACTCGAAGGTGAAGCTTGTGATGTCCATATGTACACCCACTAAAGACGAAAATTGTGTCATCATTGTAATTACTTTATATGCTGTAATATTCGTTTGTGTGTTTACAGCAAGGTCCAGATGAGCCTTTGAGGAGCCGGAAAGTGTTTGTAGGCCGTTGCACAGAGGACATGACCACTGATGACCTTCGGCAGTTCTTTATGCAGTACGGGGAGGTCACAGATGTCTTCATCCCCAAGCCATTCCGTGCTTTTGCCTTTGTCACGTTTGCAGATGATCAGGTACACAGTTGGAATTGTAGACGCTACATCCTGTTGTAGTGGTACCGTTGCCCAGGTGACCTGATTCGTGTCTCTTTTTGTTTGTTTGTTTCCTTCCGTCACAGGTTGCACAGTCTCTTTGTGGAGAGGACCTAATAATCAAAGGTGTCAGTGTTCACATCTCAAATGCTGAGCCCAAACATGGCAATAGGCAGTTTGATCGTACAACGCGGTTTGGGAACGGGTTTGGAGCTCAAGCATTTGGTAGCAGCCGTAGTGGGTTAGGGGGGAGCAGCAGTAACAGTAGTCTGGCTAATTTTGGTTCTTTCAGCCTGAACCCCGCTATGATGGCCGCGGCTCAGGCGGCGCTGCAGAGTAGTTGGGGGATGATGGGTATGCTGGCTAGCCAGCAGCAGACGTCCACTTCCGGCAGCACCTCCAGTGGAACAAGTTCTAGTCGGGACCAGAGTCAGTCTTTCAGTGCAGGAAACAGCAACTATGGCACCAGCTCAGCCGGTCTCGGCTGGGGAACAGGGTCGAACTCTGCGACCAGCGGTAGTGGGTTCAGTTCAGGTTTTGGGTCCAGTATGGAGTCAAAGTCATCTGGGTGGGGTATGTAAGCTAAATATTTGTATGGTAAGTATTGTGACAAAGATGAGTCTTTTCAAAATGTATTTCTGGTGTGGATGCGTATCCGACAACTTAACACTTTTGTGGAAATGTTTTGTACATTTGGAAAAAATGCTAAAGATTTAATTTAGAAAGTGTTGAAGTGAATCGTTTACTAGGATGTCTGACTAAAGTGCTATTTTTGATCTCATTTGTTTGTATCCATTTCAACTGGATTCTCTAATGCATGTATTGTGAAATGTGATAACCATTTTGAAAATGCATGAAAGTTTGTGGTTCACCATTATCCGGCTTGGTCATCGACTTAAAAAGGCAATCTTGCATTGGGAAGAATCTGGTTGAAACCTAAATGTTTTAAGTGCAACTTTATTTACAGTCAAGTTCTGTGGAAAAGCCTTCATTGAAATCTCTTCTGCAGTTCACCTCTCTTCCATTTTCCTGTGAGGAAGCTCCTCTTTGGCAGCATTCTTGGGGTGATATCGGTATCATTCTCCCTCTTCCCACCTGTAAATGCTATGCCATCAAAGAACGGCTTCACTCCGCATGTTCTGAGAGACGGTGGGTGTTTTCACTTTTATCCACTTTTAAATGGAAAGAACTGCGCAACTGACATTTTAAGAACTGATGAGTGCGATTGAGGATGGCTTGTGACGAAGAATGAAGCGATGAGTGAGCGAACGGAGAGAAGCGTGAAACGGACTGGCTGTGCAGTGTAAGAGCCCAAGTTGACTGCTTTCTGAATGTGTGAGTGGAAGCTGCAGACGCTACGAGCGCCTCCCCCTTACATGGACATTCTTTAAGTAGTACTTCAAGATTTTTTCTTTTTAATCGCTACACGATTTTCCTTACTTTTTATTAAGTATGTTGATCAAGTGCAGAAACATCAAAATGTAGTGGAATGTTGTGATGAATATTTGTATTGCTTATATAATCTGATTTGAATGGTGTGTGCTTTCCTGTTCTTGAACTGATATGTAAGTGTGTACTTGATGTGGATGACACCTGCTGAAGACTCTGGGGGACGCGAGTGATAGTGTGAGAACGTGGTGTGTCCATTGGCTCCCAGTAGCTCTTGTGTTGTTTGTGAGGTGTTTAAAAACATGTCAAATGAAGGGCGTTCCATAATAAAGTTCATTTGAATAGATGCTTAGTTGATATTAATTGGGTCCATTTGTCAAATAAAAAACCCCATCTAATTCGATTCACATATCTAGGGACCTTGGGCTCCGCTGGTCGAGGTCTCCGTTTGCATCCTGACTGAAGTCTGTTCTGAAGGATGAAGACAGAAGTTCCAACACTTTCAGTGTGTGGCCTTCTCAGACCCCGGGCTAGTACCTGTCCGTTTGCTGCTTTTGATAGCTTGTCGGCAGATATGATCTCTTTTCAATTGTCCACAGCTACTTTGAAGTTGAAGTTCAGGGGGTGGGACTAAGGTTAGAAGAATGTGTGTAATGGACTTATTGGATTGCATTTGATTTCAGGAGGTGGACCTCCGTTAAGAGGTCAGTGTATATAGCAGATAGGGGGCCTAAATCGTGATCAAGGCAGATATATAATTTAGGATCTTGTAGTCTGTCACTAAGAAAAAGAGCTTTATTTATACTTAATAATCCAATCAGGCATCACTATTGTCACAGTAGTGCCAATGTGATACCATATGACATTGCATCAACACAACTCACAAAAGTTATTTAATTCAAAATGTAACAAAGATTTATTTTCTAGAACCCTGGACAGTTGAAATGGATCATTTCCATAAAATCATGGCTATGGCACCATTGACACGTAACTTGTCATCATGTATAAGTAAACTTTATTGTTCATTTGAATGTTGGCAACCAGTGCGACCCGGCAGCTCTGCCGGTGTTCTGTCCTTATTCTCTGCTCTCCTCCTCAGTGTCTCTGCTTTTCCTCTTCCCAGTATTCTTCTTTCTCAAATCCCTCTGCTCTTGGATCAGTTCTTCACTTTTATTATGTATGTAGACAGACTGAAATAAATAAAGGCAAATCAAACAAGTCTGCTGTAGAATATATATCCCCCTACATAGTTTCTGTATTACATAGGGTGAAATTGTGTTTGAGTGGCCTACATTCAGGAATCAGGAACGTTTATTGCCAAAATATGTTGCATACAAGGAATTTTACATGGCGGTTGTTGCATAACATTGGACAGTAAGACAATGAGACATGGATTCACTGGATTACCTCAATTATTTCGATTTGGTGGCTCATAAGTTAAACAATTTGTTGAATAATTCCTTTTTTTAAATAGATTTGAAATAACTCACCAAGGCGGTACTACGGCGGGCTACAAGCTTTACATCATCCGGAGACACCGTGCTTCTTTTAGCATGCCTGAAATCAAAGACTGAATTAAATTATATGCATTATAGAAAATGGAGATTACACTTTGTCGACAACTTCTCCAGGTATTTTATAAAATAAAAAAGAGCACGTGGGTAACTCATCTGCCAGGTTAGGGTGTTATGGTGACAAAAAAAAGTTACACCTTGCAAAGGCCTCCAGGTCTTTAGCAAATACATCTGAAAGAAAAAAATGAGGGAATTGAGTTAAGATTGACTGGTGGCAATTAGAAAATACTGTGAATGGTTTTTTGTCCAGCTGTACTTTTAAAACACATGAGAAGTATGCATGCACATGGGTTCAGTTAGTTAAACAATGTTTCTCTGTACTTTTCCCAATAAACCTGGAAAACAAAATGAATTTAAAAATGAAATGGTAAACCGTTTTAAGAGCTTTGTTTCATCACTTTGCAAAGCATCGTAAAATAATGATGAGTGGATGCCAAAAGAGCACATTTTCAGAAACGTGATTTTTAGGGAACAGAAAGCAATTTGCAGAAGAAATGGTTGTGTAGCGCTGCTCGATCTTCTTGAATCACAAAAATACACCTAATATTAACTATTGGTTCTGATAAATAAACATCTTGATAATGTGTTGTTTTTGAACATTTTGCACGGAGTAGATTTTGACCCAGGTGCGCGGATAACGAACAAAAAACTAAAAGTGACTCAAGGAGCGATGCGCACCCACCGCACTGTCTGAACGCGGTCTCGGTAATCGCCGCCACGACTTGTCGGCTGAACGGTCTCCGGTGCTCGTCTCCCATCCTCTGACACAGGCAACCAACGGTGTAATGGACCGCTGCCTTTAACCTCTGAGGTCAAAACCATTGATCAGATGAAGATAAATCAATGGTTGATGTGTTAGCCTACCACAGGCAAACAGATGTGATAGCTTAACGAGCTAACGTCACAAACACACACGCGCACTTACTTTCTTACCTGCTGAGTCTCGTCTCCATCGAGGGACATGTTCTGTTATTCACGGCGGGTTCAATCGAGTAAGAAAGAGTAAAAAAAACAAGATGTAACGTCGACGCCAAATTACGAACACATATTTCGAGACAAAAACAAAAACTCGCGGGTAAAAGTAATCCACGCCCACAACGTCCGAGTTTGGTTTCTTGTTTAATACACAGCGCCACCGGGTGGTGCGGAGGAGGTATTACATTACACCACACCCACATTACATGCTCTTTATGAGTATATGAGCTATATTGTGTGGCTTTTTAAGCAATCTCATTTCTTCACAATGCGTTGATTGGAGTTCTCTTAAAAGACAAGATCACAGAGTCCTTTTATAAATCTGCTTGCAGACTTGATCCTCGCAAGTAAGTTCCTGGGGAGAGAAAATATCATATAAAATAACTAAAATATAAGTTGTAAAATGTCCTAACACGCTATGGTAAGAATAAAATGCTAAAAACGATCACACAATTACATGAATTGTATCCTTTTTTCTTTTGGGGTTTGGGTTATTGCACAGAATAATAGAAATAATGACAAAGTTGTGTGGACTTAATATATTCCTCATCACAAACACCAGCTGGAGTGTAAGGGTCACCAGAATGAAGACTAGTCATACCAGATGAAGCTCATCTCCATGAATCCAGTGAGTCCACCCTCGGTTCTTCTTTTCTCCCTTCTGAACACACACCAGCTTATCATCTTCCCAGTTGACCACAGTCTGATGGAGAACAAACATGAAATACAAACACAGCCAATGCACATTTCTTAAACTACAGTCACACAAAACAGTAATTTGCTTGCTTTTGATCATAACATTAAAATGCGTGACTAAAATATTATATGTACTGAAGCTCTTACGTGGCATGTCCTGTTGTCCATCCCTTTAGTCACCTCTTTGACCTCTTCTCCAATTTTAAACAAACTCTCGTAATTTTTGAATGTAGTGAATGTCTTGATTGTGAAACAATCTCCGTCTTGCTTAATCACTTTCTGGGGCTTCAACATTGAGGCAATCTTCCGAGTTGCAAAATCAATGCCTGTGTGTCAAAGAGGGAGGAATGTTTTTAGAACAAGTTTGTTAACTCCACCATGTCACCAAGCCCGTCATGCTCTAATCAGAAAATAAAAAAACGTTCACTTTCTCTGGACATGTAACACTATAAGACATTCACTCAAAGAACTGTTCACAGATTAATTTAAACTTCTAAATTCACTATGATAAACAAGTTTACATTAACCTAACCAAACATTCATTGAAAGAAAATGCTCATACTTCCAATTCTGTGTAAAGAGCCGACACTTACCAAGTGCAACCATGTATCCCTCAAAATTGACATTGCTGACAATGTCCCATGTCCCGCTGTAGTCGACAGGCATCTTTAGATGTTTGAATCTCTGACTCTCAAAGGCATGTGTATCAGAAGCAAAGTGCTTTTAAATGAACGGGAGGGATGTTTCATCATGGTGTGTCAATATGGGGCAAGGGTAATGCGTTGCTGCCTGCGACTATTTTGAGTAAAACACAAAGGAGGAGCACCGGAGGTATAACACTCTTTTCCTGCTCATAGGACCTCTACACAGGCTTTTATTCTTAGATGCCTATAGTTAGAAACTCATGTGCAGATGTTCAGCCTGTAGGGAATACAATACGCAGCATGTGCAGCACTGAAATACAACCCTCCCTCCTGTTGGTTCCCAGCAGAACTCAGCCAGCCATCAGGAGTATTGTTGCGGGGAAGTCGGCCTGAGAGTGCAGCGTCCATGTTTCTCTACATGCTGATATTCATGGCGTATCACAGCAGCAGATGGATACCAAGGAGCCAGAGGGTAAAATTGTAAGTTCTGTTTTCATTAGTCGTGTCTAGTCTCGATCCGATAGAAAACAATACCTCGCCTTACAATAGGTTTCACAGTGAGGTTTTATTCTGTCTTACAGTCAAATAGTGAACGCATTGTTCGTGGCACTTGTCCTGGTCCCTCAGTTCTACGTCATGGGAAGGTAACTAGGACACAGGGGATGGCACGGAGCCGTAGAGGCCATGGGTCACTTGTACAAGAGGCAATGGGAAATGAATCATGCCGTCCTCTTTGCTTTAAGGCCCAAATCCACCAGATACTGCGTGCAGCCTCTTCTCAACAACTTATCCGCCTCAATCGCCTTGTCTTTCATAGCTTCCGGTAAATCCCATCCCACCTGATACCTTTAAAAAAAACACGTTCACTACATAAGAGATCAACACGGGACGTAACAGAGACTCTTCCAACAGGTTTATCTGTGATTTTCACGTTGATGGACCCGGTTCCTCCGAGCTTGTGGGCCTCCTATCACGTGTTTGGCCTGCTGACATGTGGACAAGGACTGTGCACAGCCGTCCTGACTCTGACAGCAGCAGCATGTGTAAGACAATGAGTGAGGCGTTATCACAAGGTTACGTAGAGAAACCGCAGCATCAAACCCACGGACATGAACGTGTGTTCACAGGCCAGAAGCACCCCGGAGCTGTACTACACATCCCTTGTTCTTACTGTCGCTTCCATTTTCAGTACAGGTGAAGTACAGCGCTTCTGAATTATAGAACATTGGTACGCTGGATGATTTTCCCTTTAAAGGAGTAACACCTGCCTGTGTCTATTCAGGGTTTTTCATGGCGAGACTCTGGTTGTCCATCAGGCAGCGCGTGACGGACCCGAGCAGAAACAATGAGCGGCACAGCGGTCCAGCTGTCTCGCGGTGACACCGGAGACTCCACATATTAAGATTTCATGTGGTTTCCATGCCACGAGCAAATGGAAACTTTAAGCCATGAGAAAGTGACTTAATCCTTCTTTGGTTGTAATGCTCACTGAAGAAAAGCAGTTTCTGTGTTTCTGTCAATTGTTAAAAGTTTGTTTTTATTTGCCGGACATTGGTTTCATGTAACAATCAGTCAGGATATTAATGTGTTTTTCTGGCTGTAGATTTAGTGCATAATAATTATCCCAGTAGTGAAAGAGTACATTAAATATTATAGCAAGAATGAAATGCTTTGGATTTGAATCAGTTTGTAACTTTCCCAAAATGGAAAATGATGTTAATCAAAATAACAACACACAAAGTTCACTTTACAATCTATGGTCAAAATATTGTTTTAATGTAATTATGGTAATTCACAGACTTTTTTTCAAAAGAGAACAGGATGCAGGGCAATGTCTTTTCAACTGAGATGATGCTCATCAGTCACTAGAAAAGAGGCGCGAGAACACGACTGCTGAAACTCAGTGACATTTTGATCCAAGGAAAGTATAGAAAACAACATGTTCATTTCATAAAGCTGCTCCTTTCATTTTTAAAATTGCCTTTCTATTAATGAAGCACCTGATATTTTGAATTACCTGAATCATTTCAATAACGTAAATCATTAATAAATATATCAAAATGAAGTCACGCAGAGTTTCCCAACTCGCCGAGGAAACTTCACCAGGTCGCTGCCACACAACAATAGAAGACATACAATCAAGAAGTGTGGATTACACAGCGCATCTGTGAATTCACAAAATCACCTGAGTTCAGACAATCTGGATTATGAGCCATCGTCCTCGTTTGTCGGAATAGTTTTTTTGGTACGAGATGTTCCTTCATCAGATTTACATAAAGTGCCACATAACCTGAATGATGACTGATGGATGGGCCGGACACGCACGGACGGACAGACGGACGGGACACACACACACACACACACCTGATGGTATGACAGCACCGATAGGAGAGCTCGGGTCGGTATGTATTCCGGAGAAGATTTTTTTCTTTATTGTATTTCAATCCTGTGACAAAAAAAAAGAAAAGAAAAGAAATCTATTCCTGGAATCTGTGGCAGCACCGCGGGGCTCCTTCTGTTCCGGAGTCTTTCCGCCACGTCCAGCTGCTTGGACCGCCGTGATCAGAAACAATGGGTCATTGTTTACGTACAGTTCATTGTGGTGAACTTGGAGGGAGCTTGAATTGAATTAAGATTAGTAAAGTAAAACATGAAAACCCACTGATCCTGCTGGGTCATAAAAAAGAAAGAAAGAAAAGAAGTGGAATTGAAAGTTGGGAATTTAACTCCTATCCTAAAAGTGCATCATAGTCTATGTACCAGACCAGTCGGCCGTCGGCGGGCTTCACCCCAGTGACCGGCCACTTGTCCGGCTTGTCGCTCACGCGGCTCAGCTGGCTGATCAGCTCGTGCTTGCCTTTGCCCATCACCAGAAGAGCCACCGTGCGAGCCCGGTTGATGGCGCTGAACGTGAGGCTCATGCGTTGGTGAGGCTTGAGGGGGCTCTCGGTGAGCGCGACCAGACCCTCCCCGACTTCGTCCGCCTTGCCGCCGGGGAACAGTGAGGCCGTGTGGCCGTCGTATCCGACTCCCAGCAGCACGAAGTGGAAGCTGGAGCCGTGGACCATCCCGCTGATCTCCTTCTCGTACAGCGCCGCTCCTCTGTCCTCCTCCACACACAGCCGCTGGTTGAGCTGCACCGGCATGGGGTGGATGTTGAAGTAGGGGATCCTGACGTGTTGCAGTAGATGGTCATGCAGGCCGCGGAAGTTGGACTCCGGCTCGGTCAGCGGCACGCACCGCTCGTCCACCATCCACACGTGGGTGTGGCTCCAGGGGAAGGAAAAGTGATGCAGGGCCAGCCTGTGGAACAGAGCGAGCGGGGTGGACCCGCCGGAGATGGCGAGATGGAAAACGTTGCCCTCGCGCACGGCCGCCTCCGCCTCTTTCTGGATGTCCGCAGCCAGCCTCTCCACCAGCTCCTCGGGCCAGGCCGACACCATGTCGGCCCTGCGGAAATTGCCCTGCATTACCTGGAAGCTGTTTGCCGACGTGGCGCCCATCTGCTCGGGGCTGATGATGACCACCTCGCGGGTGTAGCCGACGTCTTTGCCATTCACTCGGATGTCCAGCAGGTCTCTGTTGTCGCCCCCCCCGGGGTAAATGCGGGGATAAGTGCCGGCTAGGCTATTGAGTAGTGGTGTCCATAAGCCCCAGGAAGCCAGCAGGTTTTCAGTGCTGATGAAATTATTTTTACATCCAGCAAAAATTTGAGAAATAAGTTCTGAATAGGCTTCCTTCTGCTCTGTTGGAGTTTGTACATAATAGTCTGAAATAGGTAAACCTAGAATATTGACATCTGTATGCTCGGTCACTTCCGTCCATTCACTGTCCGTCACAACTGGCCTGAACAAATTCTTACTCACAAGAACGGCTGGATACTGAAGGCTGCCGTGCCCAAAGTAGAAAACGATTTGTTTGGGCTTGCAGTGGACGCCGTCGCGGCTCTGAAGACAAAAGACGTCATTCTTGAAAAGTATGCGTGCGTATCCCACCCGTTCATCTAACATCTTGCCTGAGATCAAAAGGATTGGCACCCCTTCATACTGGGCCTCGTCGATGTGTGCCAGTACAGCTGAAAGGCATGCGTATTATCAGAAGAACAGTATTTGTTGTATAGCAAGTGGTTTACAACAGTAAATGATATATAAAATCACCTGCATATGTTGGCGTGCGGCTGACATGATCTTTGGTTTTATTCGTCTCCTGCTGCACTGTTGTTTGGTAAGCTTGGTACTGGCCCACCACCGCTTGATTCTTTCTCAAAGGCAGCATGGAACTGAAGATCTGCAGCTTCCTTTGGAGGATTTCTTCACTGCTGCTCAGATTTGTGGGAAGCCTCATCATCAACAGGGTCATGACCTCAGTCAGGTGGTTCTGCAGCACATCTCTGATCACCCCATACTGGTCATAGAAGGAAATACGACCTTGCGGGCAAAAAAAAAGAAAAAAGAAAAAGAGAGAACACATGATTATATTATTCATTTCTCAAAAAGACTCAAGTGCAAAATTACCAGGGCGTTTTTAAATAACCTTTAACATCAAGAGTCTCTTTCATTACAATCTCCACCCTCTCGATGTGGTGCTTGTTCCAGATGGGATCCAGAAACTTCTTGTTCTCCACTCTGAACGGAAGAATCTTTGCAACGACCTTTTCACAGAATCACACGCACCGTTACTTCATCCCAATTACGGACTTCAGGGGCGATGGGCGCGTGCCTACACACTGCAAGACTTGCTTACCTGCTTCCCCAAGTAGTGGTCAATTCTGTACATTTCCTCATCCTTCAAAGAGCCCTCGAGCTGAGTCGCAAGTACCTCAGCGCTCCTGATGTCGTGGCCGAAAGGTTTCTCCAGGACCACTCTCAGCCACGGCCCGCCGGTCGGCCTGCAACTCCTGTTGATCTTATCAGCGACGTCTACGTAGGCGAAGGCCGGCAGGGAGAGGTAGAACAGCCGGCCCGCCTCCGTGATTCCCTCTTGCTGAAGCTCCCGCCCAATGTGCTCGGCCAGAGCCTGGTAGTCCTCGAGGGTCTTCAGCTGCCGATACCGAGCGAGCCGCAGGAACTGCTCTTTCAGCAGAGCGCAGCGCTCCTCCGACGCGTCCTTGGAGCAGGACACCGCCTTCAGGATCTCAAAGAGGGCCGGCGTGGCCGCGTCGGCGGGGGACAATCCCCCGCCATAGAAGGAGAAGGTGTTTCCGCTTCCGACCTGGTGGACGTACAGCTCGAAGAAGCCCTGCCACAGGTACTTCTTGGCCAGGTCCCCTGTGCCTCCAACTATCACCACTGAAACATGGCCGCTCCTTGGGGCCCCGGCGCTCTCCTCGCCCTTCCCTCCGTGGGCACACAGAGTGACCAGAAGCAGGAGCACGATCATGCTGTGGACACTCCTGTATGAACGCAGCCGCCAGAGACATAAGATCACAATGTGGGTGAATATCGAGCACCACCGAGCATCAAAGGTTAATGTAGGGTGAACACAAAGCAGGAAAATGTATGTTTGTAGGGTTGCAAAAAATTATTATTTTTACACGTTTGATGAATCTGAAACTTTTATAGGTAATAATCATAACATGTAGAAAATATGATGAAATTGCACAGTATAATTTGCCGAATTCCTTGTATTTAAAAGACTTGCAGATTCTTTAGTTTGCTGTTAATGAGCACTGGTCACAACGCTCTTGATCAACACATTGAATAAACAGCTCTAAATGTTTGCGATAAAAAGCCATTTAAACATTTAAGTTGCCCCCTTTGTCTTATCAATGGCACGTTGCAGTAAAGTCACAAGTGATACACAAATCGACATTCACCTCTTTGACAACACATACATGCAATAGCTACTGCTGAACTTCTTTTGGAATGTCAAATATCCATAAACATGTCGCAATTAAGATTAGTCCCTTAAACACGTATAAGAGTAGATAGATAATTGGAACGCTATGAACGCGAATCCATACGTACTGTAACCTTGACTTACACAAATTAGACGTTAAATGAGGAGTTAAATGAGCAATAAATGACGTCGCACCGTCTCTTTCTCCAGCTGGGATGAAGTCGCTTGAGAGCCGGCGATGCGTTGCAGCTCTAATTTTGTAATGGAAACGATCACTGATTCCTAGTATGCTGGTGGAGCAAAGGGGTGTAGACTTTGCACTTTGCTCAGGGGCATTGAGCTTCCCATACAACCTCTCCATTGTTGACAGAGTGCAGCCAATGTCCAACCAACTCTTGATGATGACGCCGCAATAACCTCAACTGGCCTAAAATAATTAGTTGAGCCTGACAGGACTGTTGCAGTCAAGGCCAAATGTTCAGTAAGAGTACGCTGAAGGCAACGCGAGGTCCGCTGCAATTGGCCCCTGCAAAGCTGTGTGGATTTTGGCTGTATACATATTAACTTGGAGAGATCACAAATATCTAATGCCTCATCGTGGCTTGAGTAGAGAAAAGAAACTTTTTGTGTAATCGCACTGATAAATATTGAGTTATTTTTTATATTCGGGTATCTGGGTCTTCATCCTTTCAAAGAGCGGAAGCATTTTTTAAATTTCGCAGCCAAGCAGCATTATAGAGCTGTAGTTAAAGAAACCTGATGAATGACAGAGAACGTATTATTTTACCCCTCTCACTAGGGAGACTGAACATTGTACACATCAAACCCAATGCAACATCTGGAATCCCTGCTCTCCGCAATTGTGTTTACACAGCGGCAATGCAAACAGCAGAGGCCACCTCGCTGCTTCAACAGCAGCTGATTAAGGAATGGCTTTTCATTCTCAAGGATTACTGCACCCAATATGAACCTACACGAGGACACAGTTTTTCACTCTATCGCTCTTTCTAAACCACATACCACACGTGAGCTTCAGTTTTCCCTATCGGCTCCTCGGCTATTACTGTTGTGCCTATACCCACACAGGAATAAATTAGGTTGCATTTAATCTTGAAAGGCGCCGTCTTCGTTCAGCTTTGCATTTCTGCACAGTCCTTCAAACAACACATGATTCCACCACAAATTGACTAGTCAAAATTGCCACACAGAATGAGCAAAAAGAGCATTTTCACTTCCTCTTATTTAGTTCTCACACATAATCCTTCACAGCCACACGTCTTTTTATTCACTAAATCCTATTCTGGGGAATTTATAAATAAGTTTCCATTAAATATGTGACCTATTAACCCAAATGCATTTCCTCCACGTACAATGAGGACTTGTCTAAGGGGTGACTAGTTGTGTTGAGCACTACAGGGATACGACCGCTTTCTGTTTGCATCTTTGTAGTCACGTTTGTCACAGCCAAGCAGTCTGCAGTGAATAACATGTGAGCTTTCTGCCGGGGAGGTTTCCCTCCTTACATTAAGCAGGTGAACCTATTCAAGGTTAGTTTAGCAAAAAGATGTGCAGTGATATACTTGTGAATAGCTCACGAATGACAAAGGCATCCAAAAGAAACCTTCAGCCACATAATGAAGATTGAAATCACTTCATTTGGCTGAAAGTTCATCGGCAGCAGCACTTTGTCCACCTGCCAGTTTCACGCAAATAAAACTGAAAAAAAGTTCAACCTCGATAGCCCGCAAGACCCAATGATAAGGTGAACGAACACATGTAACTGTGGCCAACGTTCCAGTTGATAACACGAGAGATCCTTGTTATATCATATAGCTGCATGTAGCCTAGTTAGGACACATATGTTAGTCCTAGTGGAGCTAGTGGTTATAACACATTAGCACTGATATAAAGCACTAAGCACATGACAAAACTCAACAAAAATCAAGGAAGATTAGTGTACAAAGGAGGACATTTGGATTTGATGTGAAAATAAAATTTTGTTTTGGCCAGTATAAGATATTCATCACATAACGAGCTCCACATAAATGGTCCCTTGTGATAACTTCAACAAATAATGACTCAGAAACTGCTCGGACTATGACAGACAGTCAATATTGTCACACAGACGACAAAAACTCAAAGATCAAACTGTGTTTGGGATCAAATATTCCAGATACCTTGAACAGTAGATTTATAAATTTGTTATTTTTTACACTTGATAGCAGCTACAAACCCAAAATAGTTTGCTGTGTAATCCTGATATAACAGTGCAACCATTTAAAAAGGGATATAACTGCAGTGTAGTTTTGGCTGCAGCGATTGATTCTATGCGGATGTGAACTAATGATGTTGTTAATTTATACTATGAATGCGTGTCAATGAACTCAACGGGATTATTTAACGGTGGCAGGGTTTACAAGGTTGAACAACAAGACATCCGGAATGAACGTAACTAGTTACGTCGGGAACGTAACTTGCGTTCCCAACCGCTCTTGCATGCTGAACGTAACGTTACGTGGGCGTAGCCGCGTCAACGCTACGTTACGTGGTTTGATCTTAAACACAGGAACTGTCCGTTCAGACAAAGCGAATTCATTATTAAACGTTACAACCCCTCGTGGTCGCTTACTTTCCCAAACACACGCCGACAGATGAACGGCTCGGTCGATTGTAACGTTAACGTCATCCAACGATTCCACCTGCTAGTTAGCGTAACGTTAGCGGTCAAGCTACGCTACATACAGCGAACAAATCCCTTTTCTGCTAACTACTGCAGTTTCACCAGAGCTATTGATAACTTGAAAAGAAAGTGTAACACGACTATTGACGGACTGTGTAAAAAGTTAAATGAATAAGAACCTGCCGTGGGGACACGGAAGAGGGAAACGTCACATCAGTTAAACGCTTCCTGCATCACGTGACACGTGGCTCCGCCTCTGGCACACAGGTCTCGCTGCAGGTGGAGGCAGCAGGGTGACGTTGTGCAGCAGGGCGACGTTGTGCAGGTGGAGGCAGCAGGGCGACGTTGTGCAGGTGGAGGCAGCAGGGCGACGTTGTGCAGGTGGAGGCAGCAGGGTGACTTTGTGCAGCAGGGCGACGTTGTGCAGGTGGAGGCAGCAGGGTGACTTTGTGCAGCAGGGTGACGTTGTGCAGGTGGAGGCAGCAGGGTGACTTTGTGCAGCAGGGTGACGTTGTGCAGGTGGAGGCAGCAGGGTGACGTTGTGCAGCAGGGCGACGTTGTGCAGGTGGAGGCAGCAGGGCGACGTTGTGCAGGTGGAGGCAGCAGGGCGACGTTGTGCAGGTGGAGGCAGCAGGGTGACTTTGTGCAGCAGGGCGACGTTGTGCAGGTGGAGGCAGCAGGGTGACTTTGTGCAGCAGGGTGACGTTGTGCAGGTGGAGGCAGCAGGGTGACTTTGTGCAGCAGGGCGACGTTGTGCAGGTGGAGGCAGCAGGGTGACGTTGTGCATATGTCGAGTTGAAGGAGAAAAAAGTGATTTGGGGCCTATTGGTGCAAGGTTCAAACACGAGAATCTCACAGAACTTTGTGCTATTGAGAAAGCCAATACATTATAAAGGATACAGGTCAAAGCACCGACTGTTATAATTCTTTTTTTCTTTTTTTAACCACTACAACTTACTTTAGTCAGTGAACACATTGAACACAACCAACCCATGTCATATTACAAAGAAACGCAAAAGCGCAACAACCAAAATAAGACACACTATAAATCTGTTTGTATTGACATGGTTTGGATTTAAAGTGATGGACAAAGATGATCAAGGTACACGAGTCCAGTCTCCCTTTCATCTTGTCTTTCTCTGCAAACTATACGACATATATACTGTATAACATTAGAGTAATTTAAGTGAAGCATAATAAAATGCTCTGCACATTTCTCAGGAAAAGAAAGTCTTTTAGTGATGGCGTCTAAATGCTCTTTTACATAATTAAAAAGAAACTATAGTATTGGATTATTAAACTTCTCTACACTTATTTGTATCAGTTGTAGTAAATGCCCAGTGCTTGTGGGCAGCTGTAGATCCCGGGGTATTATCCACACAATGGGGACCTCTGTTGGCGTCTCCGTGTTATAGCCGCTTTTCTACTTATACAAAGTGGGATGGTCATCAATCAAATGTCATGAGCTCTAAAAGCTCCATCGCCAACTGAAAAATAACAGCTATCCTCTGCGATGTCAACAAGCTGTGCTCTTTTAAATAATCATAATAACACAAACTGCCGACTCTGATATAACTAACATTTAGCTCCTGTCTGCATTGTCAATTGTAAAGGGTAATGTAAGTCGCTTTGGATAAAAGCGTCGGCTAAATGACCTGTAATGTAATGTAATTGTCCAGCTGTCTCGTGTCATCTCTCCCTGAATCCAGACCTACCTCGAACAAAGCAGGTGCCCTTTTGGCCAATGATCCAACTGGTGTTGTTGACCACACTGGCAGTCGCCCTCTCTGGTCCTCCCTTTTCCTCCCTTTTCCTCTTCTGATCAGTTGTGGTCGTTACAGCAGGTACTTTGACTGCGCAGCGCCACGATGCATACAATGTAACCCAGACGCTGAAATCACGCTTTACCTCTTGCTTTTAAAAAAGGTTTTGTATTCCACAAATCTTGTAAACTTAACTACTGTTTAGTAAGCGATTAACTTTCATCTCAACGTGTTTAAGTCTAACCTCCAAATGTTAACGCAGGCTACACACGTGTGCGTACACACACACACACACACACACACACACACACACACCAGCTGTAATGCCTGTGATGACGCTCTGTAGCCCTCCCAAGTTGGTCGGCCACTGTGAAATGTCAACAGTAAACAGGATGGAGCCTCCCGTATACATGTGTGCGATAGTTTGAGTGTGTGTCGCAGACTGTGTGTACGCGTGTGTTTGAGTGTGTGTGTGTGTGTGTGTGTGTGGAGGAGGGGTTGGCCGCTAAAGAGAGAATGAGCCCACGCAGAGCGTGCTAGCCCAGCTGTCACTGCTATAACTTAACAGACTTGAGAGACCACAGGACGCTCGGGCCAACATGTGTGTCTGTGTGTATTTGTGTGTGTGTGTGTGTGTTGTCGCCCCACACCCCCCAGGCCCCCTCAGCCTCTGGCTTCCTTCCTCCCCTTTGTTAAGCCCGCGAGGCAGACTTCGTCAAGCTGAGCACACAAACGAATGCATATGAATGTGTGCTGTCATCTTTATTAGGCCCCTTTGCCAACACCCATTACATTTAACACGGGTCTTTACTGGAGGAGAATTCACTTTCAGTAACGTCCTCGTCCCCCCACTCTACTCTACTACTTGTCAGACGCAGAGGATTACAGTGACCTCAGCGTGGGATAAATTGAATACACAACCTGTTACACTCTAATAGGACTACATAAATGTCATTAAAGTTAAAGTCAAACGTACTTAGTGGTGGTTTTATATTTCAAAAGGTGGGAGCATCTTTCTTTGGATTCTAACAAAAAGACCTGTCTTTACCTGTGGCGTTCACTGCTCTTTGATGAGGTCAGTGCCGATGCAGTTAGTGATGAAGGATCAGGGTGAAACCACAAATAGATTCATCCCTTGTTTTAAACCACATTCTCACATTTCATCTCCTCATAAGACAAAAACTTGTCGGAGCGTGTTCTCCCTTTTGTCTGTGAACGCTACGCTGCACACAATGTAGCCCACATAGACAACACACAACCCCCCAAATTCCAGTGAAGAGAGGTAGTGTTTTTCAGAGGTGCCATGTGGAGCTTTTTACAACGAGATGACTGAGGATACGAACGGGAAAAAAACTAAACAATGCACAGACCTTTCAGCCCCGACAACAGGACTCAGAATGAAGAAGCTTCCACAACATCCCTTGTGTTTGTTAGGAACATAAAAGGAGGGTGGTTTAGGACCCGTGTAATTACTAGTGCACATTAGCGCTCACATTATGTGCTCTGGTGGTTTTTATTCAGTTTTGGTGAGAAACCTATAAACCTTTAGAGAAGTTGCAGAGATGAGGGAATTTATTTGTATGTAGCTTATCGGTATGGTTTGATTTTGTGTCAATACAACTACAATAGTGAATTAAGCTTAGATTAAAGCTTGTGTTTTTGTCGTCATTTTATCGTAAAGATTACACACTCCTTTGTGGGTAGCAAAGTCCATACAAACACTTTAAACCAAGAAGATTATCTAAAAAATGTAATGTCTCCTTTAACCTCATTCCAGACATCTGAATAAGGCCACAGGTCAGTTCCTGTGTGATTCAAATCCAGCCTGATTATCAGAGTAAAGTCACCAAGGCTTCAACACTTTTTTGTTGTTGTTAGTCTACGTTGTTATTAGTGCAAAAGATAAAGCTCTTTGTTATTTGATAGCTAGCTGACATTGAATTAATATTATTACTATACAACTAAAAATATTGCTTGAATGAAAAAACTTCATTCTGAAACATCAGATACATGAGACAAATAGTATTTGAACATCCAGTTTTAACAATAAAATATGTTTCGGTAGAGAATTGACCAGCAGCAAGAAAAAGAGGCTCTACATATACTTAAATACAGTACTTCAGTAAAACTATGAGGTACTTGCATTAATTGTTATTCCACTGCCTTTATTTAAAAGTTACACTTCCTAAGTCCACTTCGCATTTAACATTTTCATACAGAATATTTGATGTTTTTCCAATGTGGCATGTATTATTACTGATTGAACTATCAAATGAAGGAGTTAAAACTCCCTCCATTTTGACAACTACAACCTTAAAATACTCTTAACTGTTAAAGGATCATTGATTATGAATCCATAATATAATAATGAAACATTGACTCTTCTATATAATATAACTATAATAAATACTTCTAGATGCAATATAAGGTTTCTTTTTGCTTTGTTGTTATGTTGCATTGCCACTTTACTTTACTTACTTTACTACTTAGCAAATAAGCCAAGGACGTCTTCCACTACTGATGGTTATGCTAAACTCATCAAAACGTGTTAACAAAGCAGTGCATTTTTCATTTCTTAACAAGCGGTTTTGGGGGCCCCCACTGAGATGGTGGAATGGTGGATACCACTGGGCGTATCTTATGTTGGCAGCACACACAAAAACTCCCCGGTGATTTCAATAGTTCCCCTTCTCTGTTTGCTGATACCACGAGGCGTGTGAGGGGGAGCAGGGTCTGAATGACACGTTGCTGCTTCGGCCTCCGATTCACTGACCCACAAAATGCCGACCCAGCCCCCAGTGTGAGGTACTTTTGTGTTGTCATCACCCTCAGAAGCCGGGGACCAGAGGGGAGGGGGGGGGCGTGGTTGTTTGGGCACCCGGGGGGGCTGATGTGAGGCCTCAGTCTAGCAGCACGCATGCACTAGGTGGATAAAAAGAAGCCTGTATTGAAATGAAAGCATTTGCATACTTGTGTGTTAGAGAGGGTGTTAACCTTTGACACCCTGGAGAACTGGATGACAACAGAAACCACTTATCAGGGTCTGGCATTAACACACTCGAAAATAACACCTCAGCGTAGCGTACCTCTGTGTTTATCAAAACTATCCAAGAAAGGAGAGAAAGGGCCGCTTGAGTGGTTAAAATGGAAGTTTCCTTCGAGTGGTGGTTCACACTCCAAACGAAGTGTGTCGGATCATTTGAAAGTGAGGGATGTCTGTATCTTACAGCACGGTGTCAGGTCTTTGGGGGATTGAAAAGAGGATCATATTTCTTTCTGCAGAAAAAAGAACTGAAAATTTGTTTCTAAAACCAGCTGATATTTGAGCGAGAAGTTCAACCTAAAAGGAAAACAAAGAGAGAGAGACTGTAAAGTATGACTTAACAGGAAGGAGTCAGGTTTCTTCTTTTTTGCTGTACTTTTGGATATACTTGTTAAATCATGTTAAACTGCAATTTAAGTATTTGCCACTTAAAAAGGTCAGAAAGCCATAAATCAGCCCACACTTAACTTGTTAATTCATTAATTCACCAACACTCCGCCTGTTGTATGATTAATGTCCATGTATGATAGTGTCGGACAAGACAATGTTCGCATCTTCAGTTGATTTTTGGGGGGTCTTTGTCAGGTTGGCCGGCTGTATTCGGCTCTCAAATCGAGGGGGCTCTACACTCCAAGTACACGGCGCTTCACAGAACAAACTTGACTCTGAAATTCCTCCAGATAAGAGTTGCTAGGTGATGCTATTGTCAGATCTTCTTTGTGGTCCCATATTCATACCCAAATTGTAAGGTTCTTTATGAGGAGCGTCTCATTAGTAGTCATATATTCATACCAGACCACCCCCTCCCACTTGACCCCTCCCTTACCAGTCGTGGGAAAGACAAGTCCTGGATGCAATGTGGAGGATTCAGGCAATTACTTGGAAGATGTTGTCAAAAGATTGTAGAACTTTAACAGCCTTTCATTTTGGAAGGCTGGTGAAGTCGGAACACATTTGGGTTGTATTACTGACACTTTTTGGTTTAAAACATTTAACTGCCCCAATGTATTGCACCAGGACAGATTAAACATCCCAAAAAGCTTTAAAAGGTATATTTAAATACCTAGGGCAAATGTGATCAAGCAGGACAAGAACGGATCTTTCACCCCCTTTCTACAGTAAAGCTTGATGTTCCATCGTTATTCAAAGTCCAACACCGTGTGCAAGAAACTACGGAAACTCATCAAAAGACTTGAATGAAAACTGAAAGAAATTAAATCAAGCTGCTTTGTTTAAAATGCTTAAAGATCAGCATCTAATAATGTAACTTGACTTCAATCCAGAGAATTGCAGCACATTAGTATTTCCCATTAGAAAGAATAGCAAGACACGGCATAACATTTGAATATATTTATTGACATTGACATAATCATATTCTGCATAATCAGTACTACTTTTGATACTATAATAATACTTCCTATTTGAGATATTTTACTAAACAGGGGTCCAAACACTGAGTAAATATAATAATATGACCTAAATGGTTTCTTTTTATTGATATAAATGTCTGATTCATTAAGTGCATTGTGCCAATATTAAATAATAAAATTATTTTATAGGCTATTTAAATAATGGTTCAAATTGGGAGTATTTCAACTTTCACCATCACCGTTTGACAAACCTGCGCAATGTTTAGACTATTATCTAATAACCTAAATATTGATTTGTTAATTTAACAAGCGCTTAAAAATCAATAAAATGACAAGGCAGTTTATGGGGCCCTTCATCCTTCTCAGTGAAACAGGTGCGGCCAGGCCATATTGGCCCGCCCCTATATTACCGTATTTGGGGAACTTCAGCATTCCAAAGTGAAAGGGGCGGGGCGATGACGCCACCTGTTTCTCAATGGGCGGCGGGCTCGAGCTCACTCAGCCGGCAGAGTGAAGTATTTTGGAGAAGTGGAGCCAGCGGGACGGACGGAGGAGAGCAGCGAGGCTTTGGGATTTCATATGAAAACCACGGCTTTTATTTAAAGTTGTGTGGAATCATGGAGCCGCGCCGGGTCAACTTGCTCTTGTTTTTATTCACCAATCACGTATTTATCAGCCTCCAGTCGAAAGAACGTAAGTGTTTCACGTGTTGTGTGAAAATAAATAATTGTAGCCGAGCTTTACCGGACATCGTGAGTCAGGAGACTGGTATTTTTAAAGCTTGCTTTACTCTTACTTACTTACTACTGTTTTAAAAGGAAAGTTTCTGTTCTGTTTGGTTTTTCAATCACTGCAGTAAACACTATAATAGACCACAGAGATGTGGTGACTGCCTCTTTTGAAAGTACCATTTTGACCTTGTTTTTATTAGTTCAAACGGTATAGATCATTTCAATCATGTTAAATGATTTTAAGGATAATTACTTGTTTTCCACTGGCCCTTTGGATTAAAGGGCACCTGTGAGATGCCTTAACACGCAGACCTATGGTTTCCCTCTGGCACACGTTCATGTGGTCCTCTCGTCATGGTCATTTAAGTGCCTACGCCTTTCTCAGACATTATGAGTCCTGTATCCCGGACCTGGAGGACACGCTCAATGAAGTTGTGAATCAGACCGACATGGCAGATTAGACGTCAAAGCGTGGCATGTGCCCCTCATAAAGAGATCAAGGCGGATTGTTTAAATACAGTCCAATAGTCATTTTCTAATTTAACAGCAGGAACATTCATTTAACATTATATCAGATGTTATTAGTTGCTTCCGTACAATGTCAAGATGTGTTTTTTCTGTTTGTCCCTGTAGAAGTGTTGCTGGATATGAGAGCTTCAGGATCAGAGTTGGGCTGGTTGACGTTGCCATATGAGAACGGAGTGAGTATTTATACCTCAGGCATTTTTTAAGACTTCAGGTTCAAGACCTGAAACCACGTCTCTGTTGAGTAAGACAACGAATGTTTCAAAAGGGCTGCAGCAGATTGGTTGGAGTATTTGCATACTATTGAGCAACAATAACCCAGACCCCTTTCTGCCCATCCAGTCCTCCAAAAGGGCTCTCTTTGGAGGTTTGGCAGCGCTGAGCTAGTCTGGTGTTAACACTACCCTTTCATAAAGGACTTATGAATGCCATTAAGCAGGCTCAACCTACATTTAAATTTACAGTAGCGTCTTGCATCTGGTTTTTATTCCGACAATGAAGCGAGGAACTCAATTTCAGGATTTCTTTGCGATTCCTCTGTGAGTTTAGAGATCACAGCAGTGAGATTATATGTATAGTTGTGGGAAGACATAGGTAAAAGAGATGGGAAAAATGGTCCATGTGTGGAGAACCATCCTTCTATCTATAGTTCAGTGGCTTTCCATCTAAAAAAAGCAATGGGACAGAGCCACTTCCACTGTGTGGGCAAAGTTTCTTCTTACATTCTCAAAAGATCTAACGGCTCTCGTTTGATCCGATTTCCCCCTCTCCATCAAAACCTGCTTTCTTTTTCTATTCCAACGTTCTCACACTTTAAACTGACTATTTACAAGTTGTGGTCTTTGCTTCATGAAAATTTAAACAGTGAACAATAGAAGTTCGATCGTAATTACAAGTAATTAAGTGTTAATATGTTGAAAATATACAGGAGCTCATATGTGTAACTATGAAAACAAAGTCTCCTCTAATCGAAATGGGACCAATTCAACTTTTTTGAGTGTAAGTATATACTGTACATATGCCTCATAACATGTTGAGTTAAGCATTGATGTATTTCTTGAAACACACCAGTAGGCCACTGTAGTTGTAACATATGAGGTGTTTTAATGTTATATGGAGCCTTTTAATCTTTCTGCTTGTCACTGCTTCGCTCTCTTAAATCAATCTCTTAAATCTAAATTGGTGCCAATTTTGCTGCCTCTGTGCTCATAAAGCTCATGCCATAAATGTTAGTTGGTAGTCTCTAGTGGTCTTTGCTGAATCTCAACACATGCACCCTCGTGTGTCCGTGGAAAACCACACGCGTCGTGAGCGCCGGCACATGTCCGGGCCAATGATCTTCCAGCTCACTTCTGCACTTTATGAGCTTCCCAGTCAGCATGAAAGAAGAGGTGTCTCATCAAATAAAACTGGTTCTCAGCAAGAACAAAGCATCTGAACCCTGTACTTTTTCTTCCTTTCATCATATCAGCTTTGTAACACTGACTTTTGTCCGTGACGCTAATCCCCTTTATCTTTGTTCTACAGTGGGAGATAGTCCAGACGGTGGTGAACGGCTCCCTCTTCTACACCTACAGCGTTTGTAGCATCGACTCCACCGAGCAGGACAACTGGTTACGCACAACGTTCATCCAGCGCCGCCCGGGGGCCACGCGGGTCTCTGTGGAGCTCCGGTTTATTGTGCGCGACTGCAACACTTTTGATGGCGCTTCCGTCGCCTGCAAAGAAACCTTCAACCTTTTCATCTCGGAGGCCGACGCCGACGTAGGGACCAACTTCCGCAAAGGCCAGTTCCGCAAGGTCGCCACCATCGCTCCCGACGAGGTCACGCGGGGCCGCGTGCTGAAGGTCAACACGGAGACGAGGGCGGTGGGGCCGCTGTCTTCAAAGGGTTTCTACCTGGCGTTCCAGGACATGGGGGCTTGCGTGGCTCTGCTGTCGGTGCGGGTGTACTACAAAACGTGCCCGTCCACCGTGCAGAGCCTGGCGGCCTTCCCGGAGACTGTGGCGGATGCCCTGCGGGAGGTGGAGGGAGCCTGTGTGGAGAACTCCATCGGTCGGGCCACCCCACGCATCTACTGCACCGCTGAGGGGGAATGGGTGGTTCCTGTGGTCCAGTGCCAGTGTCTCGCTGGCTACGAAGCTGCTGGGGACTCATGCCAAGGTAAGCGGTGCCAGAAGTACGCCACGCAACCAGCTGAGGCACGTTTAAGTTGCCGTGAGAGTAGATTAAATGAAACTCCTCCAACCGCTGCTTTGGCAAGATGTGAGGAATGAGCACAGAGGAATGTTAATTGTGTCTAGTTTGCATGGAAATCTACCAGAAAACACTCAGTCATATTGCCAACGGGGAGGAAACGGGCAAGATCTTCGGTTTGGTTTTGATTTTACGGCAACCACGGATTGCTCCATGTGAGATAAAACCCACTGGGGGAATTCTGACAGCTTCCAGTCAATCCCTCTACCTGTTGGCCAATTGCACATTCTTTCCTGGCCGAGGCACAGATCCCTGGATAGGTCGATGTCTGAGGGTGATAATGTGCAGCACAAGAAACTGTAATACATCATTCTCAGTACATCAGTACTCTGAGCCTGTTTTTGTGCCGACATACCACGAAATACTGTATATACGTCTGTGTCCTAAATTGGAATTTATTTTCAATGTGGTGTTGATTGACAATATTGTCCAACAAGTCACTGCTCGGTAGAAAATGAAGCACTATTAAAACTAAAACAATGGCGTTCTAAATAATTAGGTTTGTTATTTTGCTTCATTTTTGGAAGAGATGAATTCATTCAAGAAGTAAAGTACATTAGCTGATTGTATAACAATTGCCAAAGTTATCTACTACAGTGCATATGTACAATGTTGCTGAAAAAAAGAGTTCTGCTTGAAATACTTTTTAAACATTCACATATTCATAAGCATAAGTTAGTTCATACATACAAAAGAACAAGCAAAAAGAGGCCTACGGGAGGATCTAGCTGGGCTATGTTCTCTGGTTTGTGTGGAATTTGTCTTTGTCGGGTGTGGTGTGTCGGGCCGTCTGGAGGAAACGTGGGAGGAGAGCGGGTACAGAAAGAGGAGGGAGGAAGGGCACAGTATGCCGCAGGGCTTTCTCAAAGGAATTCTTTCACCCTCGCGTCACCTACAGCACTGATTGACTAAAGGAAGGAGCCGTGTGAATTTGTCCGAATAACTACCTGAGTGGTGCGTCGTCTCCTCCCCAAGTATTTGTTTTGAGCCAGTTGCTAAGGCGACCGGAACCACAGATTACAGGGATGGGGCCCGACACGCCTATAAGAGAGTAGACTGAGTCAGGCTGTGGCTTATCCGAGTCACCTTGACTCTGAGTCTTTTTTGGAGTAATTCTTCTCCCCAGTTTAAAGAAATAAGACGATAGCTAATGGATCGATAACAGTAAACAACATTTTGGATTATTATATTATCCCCAATCCTCCAAAGTTCTTTTCTCTACCAAAACTCAAAGAAACCAGCCTTTGAAATAGTTTTCTTCTTAGTTTTAAAAAAACCTCTAGACTAAATATCTTTGGTTTTTGCACTTAGTTAAACTACATATTTGAAGATTACCTTGTGATTTAAAAGAGGGCGACAAGCATTGTTTCACTATTTTGTGTCATGTCTATTAGTTTCAAGATAAATAGTTAAAGAAAGTTTTTGTTAGTCACAGCCCTACACACCTTTGGTAGATAAGTACAGTGCTTCGTAGAGTAAATATTGTCCGGAGGTTGTAAAACTGAATAAACGGAGGAATGCGGGGAGGAAGTCATGGCAGCAGATTGTGTCAGTCTTTGAGGTTTCTGGCAACAGGTGGACTCTGAGCAGATCTCTTGAAACGGAAGTTGGCAGAGGGAGACATGGAAAAAAACGGTGGTTCTAAAGTCTGTGGAGGACATGAGTATTCAGGGTTATATCAAAGGGTTTGTTAAAACACACAGAGTAGGTTTTAGTCAACGCCCTATTTCCCCTTTAAGAGAGAAAGTGAGGCTGCATGTGCATTCCACTGAAGACCACAACTGTTGGGGGAACAGGAAGTAAAGCGCCATAAGGGGGAATGCTGACGGACACGAATAAGACGGTTGTCCTCGCGGGCGGGGATTCAGTCGACAGTTGGCGCACCAGGGTGGTTAGTTTCCCGGCTGCTTAGTTAGGTGTGGAGTGTAATTTAGTCAAAAGGATTAGTAGAGCAACAGGACAGCTGTTGGCCAATGCCATGCCCCGCTTTGCTCTTTCATCCGGTTGTTAACACACGCAACGAGCTCCCTAATCCATGTTCCCACTCAGTAGAACAATGGGTCGACATAAAGGGC
This sequence comes from Gasterosteus aculeatus, assembly GCF_964276395.1. Classification (NCBI taxonomy): domain Eukaryota; kingdom Metazoa; phylum Chordata; class Actinopteri; order Perciformes; family Gasterosteidae; genus Gasterosteus; species Gasterosteus aculeatus. The sequence goes on from NC_135705.1 coordinate 21,633,930, forward strand.
AAAAAAACGATTCAATTAACAGATGCACCGGTGTGAAACTTAAGTCCTTTTCACGTTTGTGTGTGGCGGTCTTAAAGAAGTGCGGGACGATTAACTGGGGAAAAATTCAAGTTCTGGAACAAATGCAAACAATATTTCAAGCCTCTCGGTACAAAATAACGCTCAAACTTTCATTCAAATTCCATAACCCACCAGGTCACAAGAATCCGTTTGCATTAACAATTTTTGTACTCATGCACTGCACACATGGCACCATTTGGGAGTCGCACAAGGAGTAAACCAACATATTTATAGCACCACTCTGTCCAATCTCGGAGACAATAGATGAATAGGGCTTGAGTTTCTTTGGTTCGTGACAGAGGTCCTGCTGCTGCAGCTCAAGATGAAATAGCCTGGCCCTCTTTTCTTATGCGAAAAGGACCTCAGCTACACCCCCACTGCTGCCGAGTGACTCCCCAGGGAGAACTTCTGTTGGAGCTCCAGACCTTTGCCCCCATCCCCCACCGATCTATTCATCTTCATCCCTCCTACTCAAACTCAACCTGCTCCTTCGGCCTCTGTTGCGGCACTACTCGGAGTGCAAAGGTCTTTCCGCCTGAATGGTGAAGCAACGCGACCACGTCTTTAATCCGAGGTTCACTCGACCCCTTCTCACGGCCACCAGCGCTTGGGGGCATGATGAAAGCCTCCACCCTTCAGACACTGCAGAATGAAAGTAGGGAGAGGAGATCTTTCAAAAAATCCATTCTTTTAAAGTTTTTTTTCTTCTTTTTTACTGGTTTGTCACCCCGGAGAATATGTGTGTCTGTTTCCATCAACACACTAAAAAAATCACACTCGTCTCCAGCAGCTTTTTCCTTTTCCTGATTTCGTTGTCCTCTTGGCAGAAGGAAGGAAGAACGGAAACATCGGCCTCAGACTGAATTGCAGCTCTTGCATCCTGGTTTCTTTCAGCACGTTCATTAACCTCCCATGCCCTGGAAGACTGAAATGTCTATCACAACACCAGGGCGCAATTTCCTTTGGCAAAAACACAAATATTATTTGCCAAGATGAATATGAGCCGAGAGTTCACTGGTGAAAGGCTAGATCAGATCAGCTGATGGATTTAACGCTCTGCAGTCATCCGGTCGACACTGGCGGTGTGACCTGAGATTAGGCCTTCAGGCAAAAAAGAGAGCGAGTAGGGGCAGATCGTCAGGGAAATCCCTTTTCATTCCTCTGGATACAAAGCCTCAGTGATTATAGGTTACTCACAAGAAATGCTTCCTGTCGGGTGGAACGGACTGGGATTCTAGAGACAGCTTCATTGTTTGCCTTTAGATCAGTCACCCCTTCCTGTGTTTGTCCGTTTCAGTTAGTCCTAACGCCAGGCTTAAGCTAACACACACACACCTTCTCTCTCTCACACACAGTGTGCAAACCAGGCTACTTCAAGGCTTCTGCATCAAGCGAGTTATGTCAGGTTTGCCCTGATAACAGCAAGCCGTCCGCAGCCGGTGCCACTGAATGTCAATGCGAGGAAGATTTCTTCCGGTCCCCTTCGGACTCCCCTACGTCACCGTGCTCTGGTAAAAGCCACACTCACTGACATATTACTAAGTCAAATTTTAGCTCATTAGAACATCAGGCTAAATGTCCCGCGTCTTGTACTTTCTCTCCAAGCTCCACCCAGTGCCCCACGTGACCTGACCTCCACCTCCCTGTCGGCACAGGGCCGGCTGCAACTATCCTGGAGCCCGCCGCTGGTGACCGGGGGCCGCAGCGACCTCACCTACAGCGTGGCGTGCGAGCACTGCGACGAGGCCTCATGTGTCCCCTGCGGCGAGAACATCCGCTTCGAGCCGGGCGCCACGGACCTGCAGGACAGCACGGTCGTCGTTGGCGACCTGGATTCTCATCTGAACTACACGTTCATCGTTGAGGCTCACAACGGCGTGTCCCAGTTCGGCACGGACAGGCCCATTGCCAGCATCACCACCGCTCTGGACTACACAGGTGAGCTTGAACGCATGAAAAGCTTTTCCTTTGTGCTTTGATTTAATCTGGTTATTGTTTGGCGTTACCTGCTCGAACCCCACTGCTACATGTGTGAAAATGATCATTATTGGGAAATCGTGAAGAAAGATTTACCATAACTGCTTCCTTAACACAAGCTGCCATAACATGTGGGTGTTATACCAAATTGTAAAATACATTTCAAATTTTATTTATCATAAAAAAAAATGTTGAGTGTTCAAAATGAAAAGGTGGGAAATAGTCTTTTTTGTCTTTGTCTTTGGTGCTACTAAAAACCTTTTGTACAAAAATCTGGGTTTACTCCACAAAGAGGAATTCCGTCTGACCCGCTGAATCCCAAAGGCTTCTATTTCCAAAGACTATGATTAGTCACTAACCTTTATTTTTCTTTCTGTCTCCCACCAACTGTTAGATCCCCCAAAGGTGACGTTAATCCATCTGGATGATCGCAGCCCCACAAGCCTGTCTCTGTCCTGGACTCTGTCTCGCAGGCCTCCAGCCCACATCAATCACCGCTATGAGCTTATGTACCGCAGAAAGGTAAGACTAAGTGCTTTGTGCTCCTTTGTTTCCCCTCCCCTCGTTCAAAGTTGAGGCTTTACATTTTTCCCAAAATGTCTAATCCGCCCAATTCCCCCTCGCAGGACGGTGATGGCGAGCGGGACGTGACCACCTACACAGTCCTGATTCTGGAGAAAAGTTCCGTCCAGATTAACGACCTCACCCCAGACACTACTTACATGTTCAGGGTCCAGGCCCTGAGTCCTGAAGGAAACCCCGGCACATACAGCGTGGAGCACGATTTCCTTACCTCACCATTAGGTACCAGAAGCCGTGCAGTCAACAGCGAATGAAGCTAGTCTCCGTAAAAACGCTTTAATTCATCTATCGAGTCGCTAAATTTGTTTTGTTTCCTTTTGATTTGCACAGCTGAGTCACAGATCCAGAACAACTCCACCATGGTGATGGGAGCTGTAGCCGGAGTAGCGCTTATTCTGCTTGTTGTGGTGGCCGTCTTGCTGCTGCGTAGACGGTGGGTAACAACATGCTTCATATTCACATCCATCGCCTGTGTCATTCAGATAAATGTTATTCACAGACCTGCATAAACCATGTGATTATGTGCCACAAGCTGTAGTAAATTAAAGATGTTCTGGTCTGACAGCTCAGGAAGAGTTTATTGGTAATGTCTGTGCTGCTATTGAAAACAGCTTTGGTCTTTTTCAGCAGATACTGACCTGCAATTACCGAGAGTCAGTCTATGTTCTGTTTAGTCGCGTAGTGATTATTCATGTTTTCCTCTCAGGAGAATGAACTCTCGCGGCAGGGGAGGCGCGGAAGATCCCTACTTCTCATCAGGTTAGAAAACCCTTCTCGACATGCAATAGTAATAAGGTTATTGTGTTGTTAGTAAACCATTATGGTTGGAATTGTCTCCTTAGAGCAGCTCAAGCCTCTGAAGACTTATGTTGATCCACACATGTACGAGGACCCTAACATCGCCATCCAGAAGTTTGTCACAGAAATCGACGCCACCGCCATTAGCAAACAAAAAGTCATTGGTGTTGGTACGTTTTTCCCCCCTTAAAAAATCACTTCTCCTCCATTTCATAAGAGGGCAGTTTCTGATGTTTCTTCCCGCTGTCCGTCTGGCGATCAGGAGAGTTTGGGGAAGTCTTTTGGGGCGTGATGAAGACTCCCAAGCGAGGGGAGGTGGCCGTGGCGATCAAGACCCTGAAGCCAGGGTACTCTGAGAAACAGAGGCAGGACTTCTTGAGCGAGGCCAGTATCATGGGGCAGTTCTCACACCCGAATATCATCCGCCTGGAGGGAGTTGTCACCAAATGTGAGTCGATAACCTCGAACAGAAGTCCAACTCATCATTCTCAACTTGTTTGTGTCCACTGCTCGTACACTTTGCTTTTACTAAACACCGGTTTTCTTTTTAATTTTCAGTCAAGCACGCCATGATAGTGACAGAGTACATGGAGAACGGAGCTCTTGACACCTACCTGAAGGTTGGTATATGATTTAAACTTCATACTTTTTAGTCCGTAACATTTGTCAACTGCGTAAACTAAAACCATGGAAAACTTGGTTGAATTGAGTATCTGTATGTTTGCCTACATTGGATCATATTAAAGTGCATTGTATAAAATGTTTAACTATTCCTTTAATACATTACATAAAGTTCAAAGCCGAAAAAAGAACTACTGGTTTTGACTGTTTTTCTTATTTTTGTAACCATAAATCATTTAAAGTATGTGTTGTTTTCCTTTAGGATCGCGATGGAGAGATCCCGTCGTATCAGCTGGCGGGGATGCTGCGTGGAATAGCTGCCGGCATGAAGTACCTCTCTGACATGAACTACGTCCACCGCGACCTGGCAGCAAGGAATGTTTTGGTTAACAGCCTCCTGGAGTGCAAAGTTTCTGATTTTGGGCTGTCGCGTGTGCTGGAGGACGACGCTGAGGGCACCTACACAACAAGAGTGAGTCCAGCAGCCGCATATTTACCAGCCTAGAAGCATAGAGAGAACAACCCTTCTTTTTCTTTAGTAAAAAATGACAGACTGCTGATGCTATTTTCACTCTCAGGTGTCCAATCTAAGAATGTTGGTCTTTGATCGCTTTGCTTTTCCACTTCCTTCACACATTTAACACGATTTGTTCACTTTTGTCTTACGTCAGGGAGGTAAAATCCCCATTCGCTGGACGTCCCCTGAGGCCATCGCATACAGGAAGTTCACTTCAGCCAGCGACGTGTGGAGCTTTGGCATCGTCATGTGGGAAGTGATGGCGTTTGGAGAGCGGCCCTACTGGGACATGAGCAACCACGAGGTAGGTCCAGCTCTTGTGGTTGATACGAAAGCTTGTTTTTGGCCTGTGGAGGTCAAACTTTAGTGTGCGTAACCACCTCCGTGGTAGAAAGCAGTCTCCCAACCCCCTCTTGAAATTAACTGCGGGTGTCAACATACGTACATAGGACTTTTTTTCCCAGGCTGCCCGTCACTACAGTCAAAAATAGATCAAAGAGCTGCCTTTCCTCTTCCTCAGGTCATGAAGGCTATCAACGAAGCCTTCAGGCTTCCGGCTCCGATGGACTGCCCATCCGCCGTCTACCAGCTCATGCTCCAGTGCTGGCAGCACGACCGCTCCAAACGACCTCGATTCACAGACATTGTCAACATTTTGGACAAATTGCTTCGCAGCCCAGAGTCTCTAAAAACCATCGCTGACTTTGACCCGCGGTATGAAGCTTTCTCATTTGGTAACAAAGTGAAAGAGACTAAATGAAAAGGGTTACTATAAAAGAAACAAACCCTCTATGGTGCATAGTGAATTCTGTGGAGAATTACAGAACTTAAACTCCATTTATAAACACAAATGTTGTGTGTTAATAAGCAGATGAAGCTGATAATATATATTTTGTTTAAATTCCAAGTCCTGGTTTCCTCTTTTGTCTTTAACTAGAGCTCCATTAGTCTTGGTATTTGCCATGAGAAATATTGAAACATCTCTGGAATGTTCCTGTCATGAGTCAACCGTAAAATTGGGTTCCCTCTTGTTCAGTGAACATAACGTGGCAGTAAATGATGAGTAATCCGAACGTTCCTCGTTCCTCGCAGCGTCTCCATCCGCCTGCCCAGCAGCAGCGGCTGTGATGGCACCGTGTTCAGGTCGGTGCCCGAGTGGCTGGAGTCCATCAAAATGAACCAGTACAAGGAAAGCTTCGCTCGCGCCGGGATCACCACCATGGAGCAGGTGCTCGCCTTGAGGCATGAGTAAGTGCACGCACGGCGGGCTGAGCTGATCCGACCTGGCACCAGGCCACTCTTTGTAGTAACACAGAGGAAGTACTGAGCTCTCAGCTCGAACATTTGTCAGCCAGTTTGTGAACGTAGAAATACTTCACGCTGCTACCTCATTCCTCTCATTCTCTGCGCCTTTGACTTCCACAGCCGGAGGCTTTTTTTAATCTGCTGCCTGGCCCCAAGAGTTTCAGTTATTTGTTAATTCGGTACTCCTTTTGAAACCATTTATGCATTGAGTCAGATGCTATTTGCCCATATTGTTTTCCAAACAAAACTCCATATTTTTATTAAGCTAGTTCAGAACCAGTTCTTAACCATTACCTCCGTAGTAGTTTCTAGATAGCTTTTAGCCCTCTGATAAACAGTATCTGTCATCTCGTCCTTGCAGAGACATCAGGAACATCGGTGTGCGGCTGCCCGGTCACATAAAAAGGATCGCATACAGCATCCTGGGCCTGAAAGACGAGACCAGCTCCCTCAGCGTGTTCGCAGTGTAATCTAAGCATTCCACCAAATCTACGTGCATTGACCGACCAATGCCATTTCACTCGCGAACGAGCAGGACTGCAGTGAGGGAGGGGGTTTTGGGGGGAGTTACACGGCAGGGGGCTTATTTTTATGGCGCGACTGAAGAGGACCTTCTGAGCCCCTCAGACCGGACTGAGATCAAAAACACTGAAGTACTTTATGACGACAGAGGACAAATAATAATGTTTTATATGTTTAACATAAACATGTGTTATGTGATGTAGTAAATGAAAGAACAGTTAAAAGATCCAGAATGTGAGACAATGTGAGAGTGCTTGGTTCCTATTTACTGAATGACTGAAAAATGTAAAATGTTTTCTTCCAAGCACTCACTTTTATACTCCCAGTGTTTAAGGCTCTAGAATTTTATTTGTTTTTCTACATGTTTTATGATCAACGAGACTTGCTTTTAATTTGGAATTTTAATTCCACTCAGGGCAAAGAATCACACATTGTTGTTTTGTAGTTGGTCTCTGTATCACATAATGCAGTTTTTCCTCAAGTCTTGTTTGTTTACATCATGTCTTAAACTGTCCATTATTTTTTTATTTAATATTTATTTTATTTTGTATTTATGCCATTCATGATGAGTAACTGATCTGGTGTGTATTCACCAGGCTGAGTCATTTTGGGTTTAAATAAAAAATGTTTCCTTGTAACTGGATCACTTCTTTGTCCTCATGTAGTCAACAGGTGTTTGTTTTTCATTTTTCCAGATTGAAATATATCTGTTGGAGGAATCACCTTAAACTTTGGAACGGACGTTATTAACATTATAATTGGGAACATCATTGACTGTGGTGATCCCCGACTTTTCATCCAGCACCGATAGTAGGTTGACAATCGTGTTGAGGAGTAAAATGTCTTGTCAAGTATTCATTGGGCTATCAATGAATTTTGCTACTGACATTCAGTCTTTGTGAACTTTGCTCACCATCATCAGGTCAAAATACACTTTGGTTTATGACCAAATCCAATAAAAGATGACTGGCTTTCCAATCAGCCTCAGCGCTGCTGGGTTTGTAACTATTAGCACACAATCAGAAAACTAGGCCGGCAACAGTGGTGAAAACACTCATTTCGTTTTAAAAAGTCGCCAGCAAAGAACATATTATAAATACTTCACGCCTACATGTTAAGAAAAAATACAATAAACGATTACACCATCGTCACACAAACTATGCAATTCTGCCACACATGGCTCGTAAGAAATTCCAAACCTCAACATTATTGATGTTAACAATTTTACACTCCACCCTTAATAAGCTACTATTAAGCAACATCTGCCGTCCAGACGGAGTCAGTTAACCTCAGTGACTTTGCCAAGATGGATCAAAAATGTCGTACGTACACACAACTGTGCTGCATCATATCATAGTCATGATATGCATTAGTACAACAAAAATGACTGGTTTAGCCATGAAATAAAGCTAATTCGTTGCGTTACATTGACACTTTTATTATAAATTGTGAAAGACAGTTGATTTAATTTCACACCTTATAATTATAGCATATTATTTCCCAGAGACTCATAGGCTCCAAGTCTGGGGTATGGCTAGACATTTTCAACCAGTCCACCAACAGTTGAACAACCATTCTGACACATTGAATATCTAATCCGTGTCATGTTCCGGTGAAGCTGAATCATTCATGCACTCACCCAGCCACATGCACACACGCACACACACACACACACAGGAAACTGATATATTCATTTGTTTTCCCTTTATCTACAATCATGTTGATGATGACCTTTTCAGTTTGTTATAAGTAGTCATCAAGATTTACAAGCTGTTGATGATCAATTTAGTCTGAAAAAAGGTAATCTAATATGAATCAATCATTCAGCAGAATATAAATGAACTACAAGAAGAAGTTAAGTCAAGTTATATAAATGCCTCGAATCAGATGGCTAATAAATGTTTCCTGATTCCTGATGGATTATTGGGGCTGGAATGCAGATCATCATGTGACATTGCGTTAAGGCCAACATCTTAAGTTTTTATTCAAACTGTAATTCAGAAGAACTGACAGCTACCTCAAAATTGAGAGAAATCTTCTGAGATTTTACATACTTTAATGAACCACTCATGCTTACAATGTTGAATGTGTGAAGATAATTCCCTTAGTGCTACTTTTCCACACCAATAACGTATACATGCCTTCCATCTATATTTCCATACAGTCACAAATACGTTTATTTTACCGCCAATGCAAACTACCATAGAGTATGAACCCCATATCTGTGCACATGGCGATGGGGAGCAGTGGGGTCCAGACTGAGAGGGCTCTCATGGTATTTTTCTTTGCATATTATCCTTACATTTAACGTTGTAACGCTGGAGTCGAGCGACCTCTGGCGGCGAGCGAAGAGAACCCACGCGACGTTCACGTGCTACCGGGAAAAAAGCCCATTGACTGCACTTGAAAACAACACAGATGCCGTTTAAAAATTGGATGTTCTATGACACTTTTGTTAACATGATGTGACGATTGAGGGCAAACAGCAGCAGATGACACAGGAACTTGTGAAATATTTATTTAAATAACGTTTTACGCCTCAAAGGAAATGATATTATTACATACGGTCTACGGTGTACTTACAGGCGAGGTTGCTTTCTGCAGGTTTGGGGTTTTCGTCCAAAAAAGATAGGTTAGAGCCAGGAAAAAAAGAAATTGACAACTTTCTGATGAACATGAATAACATCACAAAGCCAGGCAGCTACCGGACGTGACGTGTTATTCCTGTCTGGTTCCCGCCCATGGAAACGTGACGTCAGAGAGCGGTCTTCAAGGGATGTTTTTAGCTCATGGAAGTTTAGCTAGCTTCACTTGGATGCTTGAAATTGTACCTGGAGACAGTAATTATATATATACGAAACCACTTTAGTGAGAAAGAGCACACTATTTCCATTCAAATACCGCTTTTACATGCCGCTACAGTCTGACTGGTTTGATAAAGAAATAACTAAGCTTAGCTGTGTGATGCTACCTTTATCCGAGCAGCATAATTATTAGTAATAACATGGCACAAGTCGCTCCTTCCTCCAGATCGATCGTAGTAGCTGACTGGCATCAATGTAAAGACAGCAAAGAATATTTCAGCAAAATTCTACACAAAAGGAGACGCAAAAACTTCGGTATGACAGATAAACATTTTTATTTTTGTTAAATCGTTTTGGATTTTGAAATGTAACGTAAGCATTTGTAACTGGGCTTTGATTGTACGATTAAGTAACGTTAATTCTGGAAATTATTTTTAGTTAGTTTTTTTAACCTTAGCATGATGCCACCCAACATAATTAACAAGAGACATGTATTCGTATTTAATCCTAATATACGAAGCCTGATTCATAGTGTGCCGTCTTACTTTACAATTACAATTTACAAAACCACTTAAAACGAGGACATGGCAAAAACACTAACGTGGTTGGTTTGTATGCTTATTGTTTTTTAGAAATGTAATGACATTCAGTTTTTCAACGCTTAATATCAACTTCCAGATATCCTAGAGTGACATAATAAAGATGGACTTTTAGATTCGATTCAACTTTATTGTCATTGCACAGGGTACAAGTACTGAGGCAAATAAATGCTTCTGCCATGCTGTTGAAAATCATCCATACACTTTTAAACCAAAGGAGTTACAATGTGACATTAACCAGCAAGCCATGTAGGTTCATGTGGGAAGTATTTATTCCAAGCAGTATACAAAAGCGAATATTTAGATGGCCGTTTTAAAACTTTATTTACAGGCCTTTTGGAGTCTCCGATGATGCCTCCACACGAAGCTGTGGACACAGTCCATTACAAGGTATTCATCTCCGGCAAGAGTGGGGTCGGGAAAACTTCTCTTGCAGCACGTCTTGCAGGCCTGAAACTTCCCAACTTGCACTATGAAACCACAGGTGGGTCCAGAGTCAATGAGAGTCAGTTGCTTTTAGAGTAAATTACTGTCAACTCTTCAACATAAAGACTAATGAGATCAAATATTCCATTGCTTTCTTCAAGGTATTGAAACCACGGTGGTCTATTGGCCCGTGAAGTTGAGAGAGAATGGTCGAGTGCTTTTCTTCCGTCTGCAGCTGTGGGACTGTGGAGAGAACACCTTGCGAAGATTTGACCATTTGCTTCCTGTATGTATGAAATAGTGTTTCCACAAAACACATTGTGTTGCGTTGAAAGAGAAAAGGGACTATGCTTACATGAGGCAAGATCCAAATAAAAACCCTAACAACATCTACCAAACGTTTTATCTTCCAGGCCTGTAAGGAGCAGGTGGATGCCGTCCTCTTCCTATTCTCCTTCACTGACAGGACATCTTTTGAAGATCTGTCAAGTCAAATTGCTAAATGGACTGGGACACCGGAGGCACATGTTGTAAAATTGGTGGTCGGCACAAAGTATCCTCTAGTGTTTTTTCTAAAACTGAATTGTTTATTCACAACCAGGGTCATTTCAGGGCTAGGATATCATTTCAGAGAATAGCAATTGTCCTTAATGGCTGTCAGATTTGACCTTTTCATGCACTGTGATGTGCCGGAGAGAGACGTGAGGGACTTCCAGGAGACATGGAACTTACGAGTGCTGCGTGTGGGCGGGGAGGTCAGTGACGGGATTGGTGACGTAGCCCCATTTCTCAACTGCCTGGCGGAGAACCTGTGGCATCAGGACTGTGTTACAGCTGGATCAGCCAACCATCGTTCACAGCAGAAGACAGGCACTCTACTTTAAAATCGTATTTGTAACAATATCATGAAGTTAGGGGCTGGACTGTTTTAATGGATTCCTGTTCATTTCATCTAAAAAGCACCCACACACACACACATTTTTTACTGACGTTTATTTTATATTTTGCAGGTTTAAAGAAACAAAGCACATTTTAAAAAAAGTTTAATGAATGTGAAAAAATATCTTACTTAACTTAAAACTAATTGCCCCTACATGTTGTGTGCCTGTATTGTGAAAATTCAGTGCAAGTTGGAATCCTTATGTTGTCTGGTGCTCTATAGGCAATTAAGCTTAAGTGCAGTCAAGTTTATATTAAAAGTGAACAGTGTTTATATTTTCAATTAGTAAAGTGTATTCGCAATGTGCAAGTTAAAAACGGCATTGGTATAAAAATCAAAAGTCATCTATGAGTGGATCATGTTTCCGTCACTGTTTAGACGACAGCGCCTCGATCCACTCCTCTTTATCTGACCTGCAAAGAGAAAGTAAAGAATCCCAGATAGAGGAATAGCTGATCAAGGATATGCATTAGTCAAGGTGCAGAAAAACAGATGTCCTCTTTCACCTTGTGTTGGCAACAAGTATCATGGCCGTCTGTTGGCCGGTGTGACTCTGGGAGAGTGTCAACAGGAACGAGTGTGTGGGTAGATCACAAGCCTCACTATCCAGATGCTTAATGTGCACAGATGAGGTCGATGCGTGAGCCATAACTTTGAACTTCAGAGCCCTGATATGTTTGAGAGAGAAAACAGTGGTTTAAAAAATAGGAAAACAATGCAAGGACAATTCAGAGAATTACCAAATTAGGATGTTGGGTGTTAAAAATAAATTCTGTACGAAATTGCCCCATTATGCAATCTGGTCAAATACTTTTCCGAGATGATCAAAAGGTCATTGAAAAGGTGGAGGTGGATGCTGACGAAGGACACTCTCGACGCATTGGTGACCTCTGCGTGCAGCCGTCTCATGGGACCCTGGCGCACCAGAAAGCGCCCGCTTGAAACCAGAGGGACTGACTGGAGGAAGAATCCGTTTGACAGAATGTTAAAAGCGCTTCGTATGGTTATTAAACTTGCAGTTGGCAAAAACAGGACATGGGTTACCTTAACTTTGTCAAAGTCCAGCGTCATTTCCAGTCTGACCAGTTCCTCTGTTTGCATATATCTTTCCACCCCTTTGTTGCACTCCATCACCATCTGGTCAGCACACAAAACATTTAGAATCTAATTTTAAAATGAGATTGCATTTGCTTAGCTCACTTAAAACAAGAATCTCCTTCCCCTGTTGTATGAATGTGGAGGGTTGAACACTTGAATGTGAAACTGCACTACCTGATGGATCGCTTCTATTGCTTTTTCAAGATTGGCAATTGAGTCAGAGTCTCGGTCAGTCAGCTTCAGGATGCTCTGAAAGAACCCAATGGAAGCCTTTTGTGGACATTTGTAATGCTTCATACAAGTTCAAAACATACATTTAGGTGAATAGGATTCAGCGGTCGGATGCCTACCTCGAGGATGAGTTTAATACGAGTGATTCTCTGAAAGGGAAGGACAAGGAATGACTTAAGGCTCCGTCTTTGACACACTGAGTTACTCTCAAGCTTCTTGATTGAAGATAGGAAGTCCCTGTTCTGCTCCCTTGAAAAAAGTAAAGGCACACATCGTTGAATAGTCATGAAAGGTTGGGGAGATTGAGCAGACCAACTGAGACTTACAGCAGACGGTTGAACATTCTCTCCTGGAACATCATGTTGGTCAAATACGGCACATAGAGGATTTGAAACTTGGTGCAGTGCTGCAGCACAATGTCTCCGACCTGAGATATTAGCACACTCTCGCTCAGTCGCATTTCCAGATCTATTAAAAACCTAGAGGCGACAGGAAGACTGCAGCTCAGCGTACACGCTCACAAACACCAGATCAAAACGTACAAGAGGAAGTGCAGGTGTGTGAAGCACTCACTTCTCACTGGCTGCCATCACGCATGTGATGTTGGAAAACAAGAAGTGATGCTCCATTCGATTCAGGGCCTTTCTGAGGGCCTCCGATGCACAGAAGTGATTTACGACAACTCGCAGGCTCCTTAGGTAAGACGCTTCAGAGCTGATCAACTCAAACCTTGCCTTCAGCGGGCAAAAAAAAGAAATTATTTAAGATAGATATAAGAGCATTACAAAATTGTGAATTTGAGATGGATGGTTCTGCCCATTGAGCATTAACATGGTTAACAGACAGAAATACGCTGACTGAAGAGAAACGGGGCGGTTTAGCCATGTAGGATAAAAATAAAGCTGCCCGACACCCGAGTGTGAGGACATGAACACTTCTCGGAAGTATTGCTTCTCTTGCCAAATCGGCGTAGATGCGCCTCCACGCAACGGTCCTCACCACTTTTTTTCTTGGTGTGTAATGAGGGGCAACAGTCTCATGTTTCTACTCTGCGCTTTTAATTTTCATATAATCCCATCTATAATTTTAATAGTCACACGTTTTTTTAATTAGAAGACACTGATCTAAAATGCAAAAGTGGCCATAATGAGGTTTAACACATGCAAGTAAAACTTTCCACACCTCCTGAAGGCGAATCTCACTGGTTGTCATGTCGCTGAGAAGACCAGATTGCACCACCTCTTTTAGATCTTGCCAAAGGGTGTATGGAGCAGACTTTACACAGGGAGATAGAGGGGAACAAAGAGTCCCTTCAAGACGTTTGTATGGAGGGAGTGTTGCATCAGAGAAGTATTGGGTAGGGGTCAGGTCGTGCACGTCCAACACATGGGGTGTTATTAGTTGAGACACGAAGCTGGGCTTCGGGCAGGGCGGATTTTCTTTCCACACCCGCCAAAAGTATTCCTGATACAGTGGAGCTAAAGCCAAAGGAACAAATGCAGACAATATTATTTCAATTTCTGTAATTATTGTTCAATGACTGAAAACAAGGACCAAATGAAAAAAGTTTCTTACAGTAATGAACAAACTTCGACTGGAATGATTCACAAAGATCTTCCTCAGTCCGATCTGCAGCCCTGAGATCGTTAAAGCAGGCCACATTTTAGTTAGAAGTCTAGAAATATTATAAAGGAGCATAAATATTTACCAGTCGCCACTTTTATCTTGAAAGTCTTCTGGCGACAAAATGTCATGGTCCTCAAATGCAGGTACTGAGAACAGTTTGTGCATCAGGGAGGGTTTCTTCATATTCAACCCGTGCATTCCAGCCAATGATCGTAGAGCTGTAGATATGTCTGGGGGAGGACTACAAAAAAAAAAGGGCAAAGAGATTCAAGCATCGTAGTCGCACACACAATGTTTACTGGAGTTTTTTGGGGGACACCGTGTGGCCCTTACCCGCCATCCTCAAACTGGCTCGGCGGGTCCCTGCTCTCACCGAGGCCTCCGCAGTCCGGAGCGCTGTTGGGTTCCAGACACCACCCATAAGGACGCTGCAGCTGCGCTCTCATGGTTTGTGTTGGGGAAATCAAAGAATCCACTAAAAGACTATCGTCAAAGTTGCAGCAGTCTGGATTAGGATAAGGGATAACCCCCCTAATCAAACAGCGGCTCTTTTCATCTCCGCCGTTAAATTGAGCCATAGCGCTTCACCCTGTAACAGTTCTCTAACACGACCCTGCAGCAAAGACTCTTTTTATAAACCCTGAGCAAGTGAGAAAAGGGGGAGGCTTTTGTCTACTGAAGCAGCCTCAATGTGGCCCCAGAGCCACATGTGAGTGTCACTAGCCGCAATCACAAGGAATTGGATTCAGGTGTGGTTTATTTTTTTTCAAGCTTTTTATACGCTGGCCTTTTTTCCATCTCAGTGCGGATTCAAACTGAATTATTGGTGGCCAGCTGATCTATTCTGGTGGTAAATGTAATATTTGAGAGTCGGTTTAATAGGCAAATTGTGAATAGGCGACACCATTTTCTCACAATACAATAGGATGTACAATTGAGGGTATTTTATACACTTTACTCCTGGATTTGAATATCTTCCAGAACCTGTCCTCATAAGAAGTGAATTTGTGAAGTGGTTCCATGTTTAATCCCTAAGGTTTCTGTGCACATTTAATGTGACAGTCTCCTCTATCTTGACCTTTCCTCGCGTCTCCATGCCTTCACAGTTTTACCATCACGTTGCAATGACTTGTGGGTAATTTACTTGGGAATAGTCAGCAACTAATCCTGATTCTTTGAAAGGGTTCATAAAGGGCTCAAATGGTTGAGTTTTGAATTGGACGATTTTTTTAATTGTGCTTTGTTTAATGTTTAAATGTTTTTTAAAACAACATAAAATGAACCATTCATCTAGAAATGAATTCACAATATACAAATACTAGTTCTTTTATTTGAAATTTAAACTTTCATACAAGAGAAAAGTAGATATTCAATCGCCTGAACATTGTCGGTAAATTGCTCAAATAAAACCATTAAAATCCTTGATATATGATGTTGTGACATGGCAGTATTATAACAGATTACAAAAGGAATATGGATGATTTCAAGGTACGAACATAAACCGATAATTTGACACAAAAATAAAAATGACTTTCTCAACAGGAGCTACAAACTGTTTTGTAACTACACATTGAAAACTGTTGAAGTGTGGAAAATAATTAATACAATACAAGAAACCTTCTGTAATACAAATACCATCTCTGAACATACGTCAACAAACGCCCTCATTGCTATATTGATATTTGGATGTGATAATGCCGCAGAAAAGGGTGGCTTCCACTTATCTGGAGAAATGATTTGTAAAGTTAGCCCTTCTAAACTGTTGCAGTTACAAGGTAGCTTTTCCATCATCACTAAGGGGCTAGAAATCAACATGGCGCTTTATTCATCAGAATATTGTTTCAAATATCCATACGTTTGCAGGATCACCTGTAGATCACTAGTGTTACTCTGAGTTGGGCTAACACTACTCCACTTGTACAATTGTTTTATTCATGCTCCACAACTTAGACAACAAAAGTTTTATGACACAAATTAAAGGTGAAATTATAATAATGTTCAATGGCTAAATAATCAATCATACATTGAGCATTTAATATCGTGTCAAAATTGGACAACAAAACAAGTAAGAAATAATCAATCTACCATACCAAATCTCTAAAAACCAATGAAATGGGTAGCCACCCAAAACATCTGCATGCAAACACACCTCACATATCTGCAACATCCAGAAACAAATGACCAGTTGTCCCTTCTTGTTTTTGGATATTCTGTACGACAAGCCCAAGTGACAGCATTTCCCTGTGTTTATACATGCTCCCTGCTGAGAAGGGTCTGAGACAGCCGGTCGAGTAACAAGGTATAAATAAGACAGATCCCGAGTTGGGAGGCTGGGGACTTGCATGACTAGTTATGAGTCCTGGTGGGCACAGTGATACTGCGGGCTAGTAGTGCCAGCAGAGCCAGCTCCACAACCCCACGGGCTCGTTCCAGTGCCTCTGCAGCCTCCCTGGCAGAAAACCCTGCCGCCTGGATTCTCTGGACATCCTCGGCTGGAAATTGTTCTATAAAGGGATGGGGAGAAGGAGGGGCTGGAGATGCAAGCTGGGCAGCCTGAGCAGTTGGAGGGCAAGAGGTGGGTGAGCCCACTGCCATAGACAGGGGGCTGAGAAAAGGGTCCGCAGTCTGGAGGCCAAGGGTATCCGGCGTGTTTGTGCCAGAGGCCCGTCCATCTGCAACCCCTCTTCCCTGCTGCCCCTCAGGAGGTTCCCTAAACTCCAGGTCCCTTGTAGGGTCAGGCGGGACCTCGGGCTCAGACTCTAAACGGCTGATGTAATTTGCATCATCTGCCCTCCTCTTGACGGAGCCGCCTGAACATCCACGTCCCTCCACAGTCTCTGCCGCCGCCCCGCCCAGAGGCTCATCCTTTCCAGAGAGGTCAGGCACGAGACACTTAGATGGTCCCTCATCAGACACAGCAGCTGCATGGTTGGCTTTGGCATTGTTTGGTTCCGCACTGGGTAAGATGGCAGAAAAGGGGATCCACTGGGTGCTTCCGTGGGAGGGGGGTAGTGGCCCTGGGGCCACTTCCTCCGTTTCCTGTTTCAATGGATGTGAGGGGGAGCAGGACATACTGCGGTTTTGGGACTGAGCACAGTGGTTGGATACCAGGAGCTCGTGAAGCTCCATCAGAGCAGCCGCCAACGACGGGACGGTGTCGGAGTGGTGCTCTCCCTCAGGCTGGTCCCTCTCGGGGGACATCACGCCCTGGGAGGCAGTGGGGGACTCCATTTCAACAGAGTCCGGTTGGCTGAGAACACTCAGATGCGCTTCTGCAGCGTGCGACTCCATAGGCTCGTGCTCCATGGGTTGGATGGGGGAAAGTTCCTTGGGATGGGCGCGCGCGGGGTTGTTAATCACCTTCTCTGATTCAATATTCCCCTCTGCGTGGCCGGGCTGAGCCTCACTCCCCAGATACTCTGTGGCCGGGTTTGCAGGAGGGGAACATGTATCGGGGACGTCTGTAGGCGGACTGGGCACAGGGCGCACTTTGGAGTCAGTGTGCACAGAGAGAGGGCGAGAGTGGACCTGAATAGGTGCAAAACAGTCATCCTCTGCTGAGGAAGAAGGCTGTGGAAATCCCTGGAGGCCGGGTTGGTCACGGCACAGCTTCGGGGCCAAAGCATGCTCCATGGTGGCCGGGTCCGATCGAGAGGGAACCAGAGATTGGGGGTGACTATAGGAAGGGCCTTGGGATTGGGAGGTGGATGAGGACGTTTGGTCTAAGGTTCTGGGTAATGTAAATGGTGGGGGCTGCGGCGAGGTAGTTTTTCCATCTGCAGTGTCTAATGTAAGACAAAATATAACTGGCAGTGAAACAGTGCCCAGAACCCTCTAGAGGCATTACTTTTGGGGATTATATGCATTTAAGGGAAAAACCCAAAACACACATGTTGGTAACTCATTGGTAATTCATGAATGGCTGGTGTGTGCATTTACATAGTACGTTTTTCTATGTTAAAAATGATAAACGTTTTCTGAATTCATGCATGGATACTTAGAAACAAAAGGTACATCAATTAAACACTCCAGCAGAAAAACAACAGCAAAATAAAAGACATAAATAGCAATGGATGTAGCACTCGCAATGGCCTTGTGAATTTGCAGTACCTGGTTGGTAGGTCTCCCTTCAGCTGTCTCCAAATGAATCAGTGCTGTCCTGCTCAGGAGTTAGGGCACACACCACACACATCATGCAAAGGGACGGAGAAAGTTAGCAGTCACGCACACAGAGCATGCACCAACCTAAAAGCCTTTTCTCTCACACACAGATGTGAAAAGTGGCATCCCAAAATATCTGAGCCAAAGGCTTCACAGAGTGTGGTTACATAACATGTCACTGAAATTAAGAAAGCTCAATTTGAGGTCACCTCAGAAGGACATTTGATCAAAATCCCTTAACTATGATAAACAAATTAAGACCAAAAATTGATTAAACAACGGAGCTATGTCTTTTTTCTAGTGGAGGATTGCCTCATTCCCCAATATGGCTTATTTAACAAAGTCTCTGCAAATTAATTTTAAAGTTAATTACTGCTGCTTTTTCTTTCCAATTCCATTTGCAGCCATTACCGGACATCACTGCCTGATGGAAACAATTAAAAAGTAATTAATTAAAGTAAATCAATGGCAATAGCACTGGTTTTAATTGAAGCTTTGAAAAGCATTACAGGGAAACACGTTAATGCTTTTTTGACAATCCCAAAATTTACAACACACCAACCCGTGGTGAAGGCACCACTTTCTTCTTACAGTCAACCTCCATTAAAGTAAAATAAATACCTATTGGAACATGACACTTCACATTGATATTTAAGGAATCTTAAAATACAATACTGCCATAAACCCTCTTGTTTTTTTACAACCTTTTCCAAAATGGACTTGTACACTCAAGAGATAAGGTGGGATGTAAAGAAAAGGTAGCAAGGTATAAAAGGAATGACTGACATATGACAACACATGGTATATTTTGTCATATCGCCCAAAGACGGGGAGATGAGATGACACCAGCCAGCTACAGTCAACCACCATTGGCATGTCAATATTTGTAAGATGTAATGTTACTAAGAACTATTTGGAGTCATTATTTAACCTTATACAGAAATTCTGAAAATGGAATTCCGTTCTGTAGTGCTGATTTTCTCTGTAAGATGGTCTTGCTCACACAAATCAACACCCCCATTTCTACCAACACTAGATGTCCCTATTCCTTTGGGCTCTAAAACTCGTTCAGATATCCATCCGCACTGTAGATTCACACAGAATCCAATCAACTGTAACTTTTACTACATACAGCAAACAAGCCAAAAATAAACCAAAACACATTTGTCCCTTTTAAGTCCAAGAAGCTTGATCCAAGAACAGATTTGTCTCTTTGTGCGCACACGCACACACACACACACACACACACACACACACACACACACACACACACTATCCTAAAGCATATTTAACTTACTGAGGTGATGACATGAAGAGATCCCATGACTGACATTCCAGATGGGGTTGAGAGTAAAAACTTTTAAGTGGCGCATGCAAATGTTGTTCTAACTGAGCTGAGACCAAGTGCAGAGATGAGGGCCCGGTTCTTACCGCTTTCATGTATTGACCTCTGAAGAGCCTCGGCCAGTTCTCTGTCAGCTACCTCGTCCGTACGGGTGTCTTCCCGCCCCTCTGGTCCGTATGCCAGTCGGGCACACTCTGGCAGCTCTGCCTCAGACAGGAAGCGAGTCTCGGTGCCTGTGGTGCCTATTAGTAGCAAGTTCTTCTTCAGGTCGATCGAACACTATAAGACATTCAGGACAAATAAGGCTCACAGATTGTCTTGAAGATTCAGTGTACTGAAAATGACATGTTGAATGACATTAATTTCAAAATTGTACTGCAGACTTTGATACGATAACATGGGACTCATACCTGATGTCTCTTCAGCATATCCAGGCCAAGCAGCATGTCCATTGGCTGGTCCTCCAAGATGGAGAAAGAACACGGGAGGAAGTCACCCTCTATTTGGACCTGAGCTACACAAGTGCAACGAGACAACACAAATTGATCACACAATCTCTCACAGGTTATTTCGCTGTATAAGAGTATAATGGTAAGCTAGTTTTTACTTTGTAGTGGCTGTCATCTGAGCCATTTAATACGAACACGTTGTATACATTTAATACAACACATTTCAAACTGCATGCAGACTTTGTCTGACTTTTGGTAAGTAGGGAAAAAAGAGTGTTTTGCTGGGGACTAGTCTGATGCTATAATAGTGTTGCTAAAAAGAACGTTGAGAAAAACCCAACACTCACCCAAATGAACCCTGCCAATGATCTTCTGGGTGCCCACTCCCTTGGCAATTCCTGCCCAGCGACGGTCCACCAGCCGCATAATGTTACAGCGCTCAGCACACGCTTGGCTCATGATAGTCATCTGGGCTCCTAAACATAAGGAAGGTCAGGGCTTCACAAAATGATTACTTCTTACTAAAAAAGCGTGTGCGATGAAGAGGGTGTGTGTGTGTGTGTATGTGTGTGCAATGACGTGACATTCTTGTTCATGGTTTTAATACATACAAATGGGATCAGGTTTGAATCTTCATTACCTGAGTCAACAAAAGCCTTTACAGGGTGCCCATTGACCTTGCAGTTAATGTAGAGCATCACCACCTGCCCAAAGCTTTCTGGAGCCTCCTCCATTGCAATCGTCATGTTTTCTTCCACATTGTGTTGCCTAGAAAGAGCACAAATGCAGGGATAAGAGACTCAATTTAAAAAAAATTCCCTTCCCCATGTTAGCAGCAAATAGTCTTGTCAAATTCATTCATATTAAGAATTTATTGCATAAAAATATGCGGTTACAGTAGCAAAACTGAGGCCTGAAGACAAAAGTCTTGTTATTCACGAGAAATTGACAAATCTGTAGTCTTTGCTGCATACCTGATGTCCTCCTCAATCTTTGCTTGGGCATCCAAATCAAAAGGATCAGCAGTCAGAAGTCTGATCCTCTCTTGCTCTCTCTTAGCTCGATCCTGCTGTTGCTCCAGCAGCACTTTGGTGAAACGCTCTGACAAAATAGACCGTTTCAATAACGTGAAGGTTCACATTTCAAATTAAAGAAAGTAAACAGAAACTCCCGCCTGTGACATTAACATATTTTTCTTTTACCCAAATCTCCACTCAGCAGAGCCTCAGCAAGTGGTGGGTTTCGCTCCTTGAGGAGTGAAAGCTCATGCGGATTGGACAATAGCATCTGCTGGAGTAAGGCAGGGTCATCCAGCCCCGGAGGAGAGGACCCACGAAAGGCCGTTGGCGTCGACGGCTGTGCGGAGCGCGGTTGCTGCTGCTGCGGCGGCGGCGGCGGCGAAGTCTGTTGCTGTTGAGGCCTTACTGCGACACGTTGACTAGTTGAAGAAGATGTGCCGGGAATTGTGATGGAACGAAAATCAATATGAGGGAGACCTGAGGAGCACAAAAAGTAAATAGTGAGAGATTAGTATTAGCATTTTTTCATGTACAAAAACTAAATATGTTGCATTCATCTTGCATTTATCTTTGATATAGTTTTTTGTTTTAAATGAACACGTTTCTCTTTCTGTAACCTACTGTCCTCATACTTATGATGCAGGTCTGTGGTTGGGGGCTTGAACAAGTGGCAGTAATACAGTTTGAATGAATGTATTTGGATATGAAAGCAACTTCATGAATATCAGCTGACTTGTTTTGGCCTATTTCTGAGCAGGTCTAAAGTCCTGTCAAAGAACATGTGTGTTACCTGGGAAGGCTGGCTGGGTTGGTGGTGGCCTTCTGTCAGCTTGCCTGAGAACCACAACATCTCCATCCTTAAGACCATAGGTCCCCAAGGCACGGGTATGGTCTTTTAGGGTCTGTTCTGCAATTGTAATCTGTTAATGAAAAAAAGAAAAAAGTTAATTTAACATCACTATACGGAGGATTTGCTTCTTTTTTAATTCATGTGGATATTATATTATAGTATCATCTACTCAATAACACATAGTGTTTCTCTAGGGCAAATTGTACCGTTACACATTAACATTAACGTTATTAAGATAACGTTAGACAACATTGGACACCGTTAACGTTACATTAAGGTTACTGTGATGACGTACAAACACAATTTGGGCTCGATAAGGCGATAGGAAAGCCAATTAAGCTAACGTAAATGTGGTAAACGTGGAGGTGTCGTTAGCATAAACAGTTGTTGTAGGTTTTTTTAAGGATAGCTGGTTGATATTTGGGAGTTTCGCAACAACCGGTCCGGCAAAGAAATCAGCAAAAGTCCGATTCATGCTAGCAAGTCGGCTAGCTAGCCGTTAGCTATGTGGCTACAGCTAGCCTTGGTCTTACCTGAATTTCCCCAGCTGGGATTCCCGATTCCAGTTCACAAAGTGCTATAAAGTCTCTCAGCTCCAGCTCCGGGGACACATCGAGGGCGAAGGTGGTCTCTGGGTGATCCCTCGGCGCGCAGAAAACGGTGACCAGCATCGCTTTTTGGGGGGTTAGGGTCACTAACGTTAGACAAAACCGCTGCAACAGAATGCGGTTAACTTAACGTTATTGTAGTTCGCCATTTCACTGGGAGAAACACCAATTGTTATTTAGATTGTCACAGCTTTAATTGTGTTTCAGCACATAAGAAGCCAAAAGAGAAACTGGTATTACACGAATAAGAGTGCTTTTCACTTACTGGGTAAACGCCTGGTGTGTCAGTTTCTCTTTTAACAACTAAATAACATGAAGTATTGCTCAGTTGTGCCGCATATCATCCCGATTTCTTTTTCGACATGTCGCAATACAGAATTTGCCGTCGTGAATAGTTTCTTATTCTAATCTCAAAACACTGTAAAACCAAAGGATGTTACGCCACCTACAGGATCCTTTGAAAAGTACATACATTCAACAACAGGCGTGAGGAAACTTTGAATCATTGGGATTTTAACAAAAGTGCGTGTGTGTGTGTGTGTGTGTGTGTGCAAATGGATCATTTACTGTAATACCTATATAATGCCTATATTGTGAACCCAGTTGTTATTATGTTACTATTTTTATAGCCTACTAAAAAATAAAAATAGAGGGTTTACCGGTAGTCTGTTGATGCGGTTACTTTGGCTAACCTAAAATCAAAGCAGCAAACGAATACAACTTTAATTTATATAGCACATTCCCATAGAGTAGCATTGTGAAAATGCACAACACGGCTCTTTTAACCAGAAATGACCATTCATCATTTTCTTTTATGTGAGAAAAGTCGGTTGTCTCTGGTCTAGTCTAGTGCTCTCTGTATCTTTGGATATTCACGAAATTGCATAAGTGGTGTATTGGAACACGAGTGTGTCCTAGAGTGATCGTATGTAGGACATCCAGAGTCTGTGATAACATTAATCAAAATTAATGGAGATTTCCAAAATAAGCAGTTCTTTCAAAAAGACCACAGAAAAAAAGAACATTTTCACACATTCATCTTTTAGCAAAATTCTAAGAATGCCAAAGTGTACTTGCATTAGAATGTGTTTGCAAGTCCCTACACATAAACAGTTTACCCATACACAAACTGCGAAGGGGGTTCCAGGGCTTTAATGTGAACTCAATTCAACTCTATCAACAGTTAATAACGAGAAAACTGATTGTAATTTGATGGTCCATTTACTCATACGAAATAATGAAGTTCTGAAAAGTTACCACAGTTGCCACTCTAAAACGTATGATCCATATTCACTGAGACAGCACAAAGTCACGTCACAGCCTTAACTTTAGCACACGATGGGGATTGATGGGCTGTCTAAACTGTTTGGGAAGGAAGAAAAAAACTTGCTATGTTGTGATACTACAAGAACAATATAGAAAGTTTGACTTCCCCGACATACTATGCCACCTGACTCACGACATAATGTGAGTTATTAAAATCACTGGAACATGGCTAGCCTACATAACGTCTTGGATATTCTAATCATATCCGTTTTAAGAAACGAGCATTTGCGTGGTTGTATCGTGCAGAAGGATCAAGAATATGCTTTTTTTCCACTTGCTCTTTTAGTCGACATGCAAAGGTGTTTTTACTGGTAAGAAACAGAAGCTTTATGGTTCCAAATAGTCAGACACATGGCTCTTACCAAGTTCCCTACTATGAATAAATAAAGAAGTCAAATTTAAGGTTTGTTTAACATATAAAAGCAAATGTGTTTTTATTATAGAAGACAACATTCTGTTTCTAAAAACGTTTACGGTTATCCGTTTGGTTGCCTGTTGCTTTATGAAACAAAGCGTGTCTTTTAAAATCAACCCTGTGATTATTTATTTAATATCAATGAAATTAACTGCAGTATTTAATTATTTGTCAAGTAACGTCAATAAAATATATATTTTTTGCAAAAGATTGAGTGAGAAATCTAAGGGCTGTTTTGAACAGTATAAGTATTTTGTCATTTATCAAGTACGAGTGTCTGTGAGGAGGGAGCATTCATCCTTCAGTATAATAATACAAAATGGTAGAAAACACAATATGCTCTCATCATCGTGAAACATGCAATTATTTTGTTTCTAAAACCTCTTGCCCCTTTCTTGAAATTGGTTCCCAAATCAAATAGAGCATCCGATTCACAATGTAGTATACTGGGATGTTTTACAACATTAATAAAAACAAATCACAATTCACATGTTAAGTGTCTATTCCTGATCTTTGAAAAAGAAGTTTAATAAAGAAAAAACTCTAGACGCCAGTGTGTTGCAAGATTAAACAGTTAGTGTTAAAAAAAAGATTAATGAGTTAATGATTATTATTATTATTATTATATTAAAAAAGATTCTGCTTGATTAAATTTCAAAAACAGATGACGTGCTAACTTGAATTGATTTTATTCTCATTTCATTTATTAAAATTCACATTTCAAAGTATTACAAGCATGGCATTGTAATACATATTAAGTTTGAGCTTAATTCTATTACTCACTCCTACTTATACCATTGTACATGCATTTTTCCACCAAAGAAAGTAAAAACGTGTTGTTTGCGATGATGTGTCATTGAGAACCATATTGGGTTATGAACACACGTGGGATTCTCACTTCTTTATAAAGTGGTGGTACCAAGTCTGATCTTTTGTTGTCTCAGTTTCTGTGGTGTGTCACACATGAAAGACTCAGTGGCTCTTATTGGCACTGAAGAATTGAACATGGTTATTTTCAAACTGCTTATTTTCACTTTAATTTTTTATGAATTTACTGTGGATTTGGATGCTGGGATAACTTGCTCAAAAGGTGAATATTACTTTCTTGTATGAATTTCATAGATAGTGCTGTAAAATATTCCATTTTGAGCTGTACAACTATCCCTTACTATTTGTGTTCTTGTAAAACGGTAATAACTCAAGGACAAAGAGTAACTAGAAGTGGGACTGGTTGTGAATCCTGCCCCATTGAAGCTTTCCAGCCTGAAGAGAATGATTCCCAAGTCTGCAAAGTATGTACAAAGTGTGAAAGCGGTAAGTGTTCAGAATGATTGGTTTTAACACTAAAAATACAACACGATACTGTGAGCAATAGCTAACAAACCGTAATGATATTTGACATTCGCAATTTGTGAATATAGTGAAAGCTTTGCTGTTTCACTCTGTGCTGCAGAAGAAAGCTTACTTTAAAGTCTCATGTGATCTCATTCCTTTGTTGTTGTAGAAACGGGAAGTGTTGTTAAAGAAGAGTGCACAAAAGAGACAAACACAAAATGTCAGTGCCGTGAAGAATTTGTTCCCTGGGAAAGTGATTCTTCCTCTTGCAAATGTAGAATTGGATTTGGGCTGCAACTTGAAGGTCGTAAATGTTCAAAATGTGAAGATGGATATTTCACTACACAAAGAAACTCGCAGTGCAAAAAGTGGAAAGAGTAAGTCTGATTTTAAATGTGTTGTTAAAACTGTGAAAAACACATTTTAAAACTTTATAGACACACAAATGATCTCAGCAATGTCTAAAGACCTGTTGTTAATCTCTGCATCCTTCAAATTTCCCTCTAGATGTAAATGTGGAGTGAAAACGAATGGAACAAGGTCCTCAGACGTCATCTGTAATGAGCTCCAAGGGTGCACAACCAGTAACATCCCTACACCAAGTGCCAACTATCTCACTACACCCCCCACATCAAACAAAATGGTCTCTCTAATTGCACGCCTAACATCCCCCCATCCTCATGAGAGGGCACATACTGAGAGAATACCTACGGGCACCACCACCACCATGGCCGCTCCAGGACACACAGTCACCCACATCGGTACAGGTAAAACTACTGCTTTCATTTTTGAATGACACAACATTATAAAGGCTATTAGGTAACCTGCATCTTGCGTATCCTGCTCAGGGTTGGCCCTCGTCATACTTGGAATTATTGGACTGCGTGTACTGACCGCTGTGACCTGCAAACTGCACGTCACTCCTCAACCTGCCGTGCCAAGTATGTTGCATTAAAACGAATGATGCTACAGTCGGCGGGGGAGTTAACTGAGCACAACTGGAAATGGGCGGAAACAGTTAGCCTGGATCTGTCCAATGTAACACAATGGTGTAATAACACCTTTAAGGCTCACAAATTAACTTGTTTGTTTAATTCTAAAAATGACACGTCTTGCTGTTATGGGGGATCACATGCAGAACTATTTCTCTGTCCCGTAAGTTACCAGAGTCCTGATGGAATGGCCAGAGAACCAGCAGGGACATAAGGACTCCTGTTTACCATCCTTCTTCTGAGCTAAGCTAAGAAGAGGCTGGCTGTAGTTTTAGAGTTGCCATAGAGACAAACGTAAAAACAAGTATTGATCTTCTCATCAAACTCTTTTCAAGCGAATGATTTCTTGTCAATTTATTCCTTTGACCCCTAAACGTCTTTCATGTTTTGTACAAACATTTCCTTTTTTTCTTTTTCATGGTTCCCAGGAAATCTCCAACCTTTGTTCCTTCATTCTTTGCTTTAGACCATTCATTTTAAAAGTTAAATTGCAGATATAAAGTTCTGATTTAATCAATTATGCTTTAACTTTTTTTCAGATAATGACTCACTGTGTCGGAGACCAGTTGAGGAAAGTGGCGAGAGCAGTCTGTGCTCTGTCAAACGGAATCCAGGGGAGCACTGAGGTGTCAAATCAACCTGCCAGCGAAGACTGTGAAATATTGGATCAGATAATCAGCACACAAATTATTAACGACCACTTAACTTTTGCTTGAATTGTTGGTTTTACATTAGAAGATAGCCACTTCAGAAAGGCTGTCTGAATTTTAGCAGGTGTATGAATGGTCAATATTTGACTTTTGTTTGTTCAGTTATCATTGAATATCGTGCAAAGTATGTGAAAGAAACAACCTTACAGATCATGCAACTAAAATAGTGTTGTATACTAACAAACCGCACTAAAATGCACATATGATGTACATGTATTCTGATGCTTTTTCATGTCTCGTCACTTCATATGTTGTGATCTGGTTTAATGGGGCAAGTGACACTAGTCTAAGAAGTACATAGTCTGAACGGCGTTGTAGTAAAGGTTGTAGCAATCAATAACTATGATAATGAACGGGTGGAGAGCTTGAGATGAATACGTTTTACTATTTCTACATATTCTGTCTGTTTCCATTTTTTCCCTGTTTTGATGATTTAGTTCTGTTCCACCAGTGGCGGATCTTCAAAGCTGAGAATACAGCTCTCAGCAGCGTGCGGGGGTTGGGGGAGATCCCGTACTGCCTCTTTTTCCCCATAGCAGCATACGTGCTCTTATGCTTTCATTGCAACCACTGGAAAAATGTCGTCTATACCTTGTAAACTCATAATTTCTATTCACTAAAGTTTCGTTAAGAAACCAGATAAACAAGCCTTCAAATCACAGGTGGCTTGTTGTGTATCTGACGGGTTCTGTCTGACTAAATCTACTAGGGAAACCTAATTTGATTTCAGCTCACTGATTCCTCTGACAGTGTCCTCTGTTGGAACAAACATTTCTTACTTAAAAACTGTTGTGAATAAAGTATCCAGATCATCTTTTTAGGTACAAGTGTCACTACAACAATGTAAAGGCACCGATGACTTAGTAGTAAAATGTGGACGTGAAAGTATGAAAAGTAAAATATCTGTAAAATAAAAACAAAGTCGCTGTCTGACTGATATTGTAAAGCACGTTTTTTGTCCAACATTTTATCGTTTTTAAAAAGCACTGTGATATCCTAAAAATGTGTGAATAAATGTTTTTGTACAACTAAACTACTTGATTAGGTCTTTGCAATTGTATTCACTATTGTACCTCTGAAACCGTCCCTGTAGACACTTTCAGTAAATGTCACTGATCCAGGAAGTTTGTGGTTTAGAGGAAATATACAGCATGCTTTTGCAAACCTTTCTTAGAAATAGCTGCCACTTAACAGATAGGAAATAGACAGAAATAGATATATGCCTCCAGACAGCCATTATAGCATGTCATTGCAAGTGAAAACATCCCAAAAATGTAAAACTAAAAGTGTTGTTTATATTTGGTTCTTACGGTTTCTATGTATGAAAAGCATTGAATTATTTCTTTCTAGTTGTATTTTTAATAGATTTGTATGTAATTAACCAAGCTTACTTTGGTATTCGGCACCATTAAATGCCATACCATGACCTTTGATGAATTTTTATATTGTCACGCTCAGCATCAACAGGACGTCTTCCACCCACCCTCACCTCGTACGTGGCGGAGGATTGTGCAGTGCACTGTGATCTCTAGCTTTCTATAGTGTCACCATCGCCTTTTGTGGCTACACAGTGACGATTCACACGGCTGAGAATTACATCAATAGTTATTTCACATCCTGACGGAGGTTTAAAGCATGAGACTGTGTGCGAGTGACAGAGGGAGGTAAATGCAGTGCTGATACGACTCACATGTGAAAATGTTTTGACTGGTGGGATTTCGGACGGTACACCCAAAAAATTCCCCCAATAAAACCCTCAACAGGGCAGTTACTGTATTTTACATTGCACCGTAGCGTAAAGGTAGGGGTTGGCTCTGGGGCCGGTAGTAGTGTCTAAACCAATAGCACGCCAGCATTTAGTTTCAAACCTGAATAGAGCCCAACAACAACAACACAAGGGCTGAAAACAATAATTGTTTGTATTATAGATACGTCCGTTAATTACTTTATGGTTTTATGTTACCTCTTCTCTTTTTACATTTCAGGATTTCAAAATATATCTCCAGATAGCGTTTTTTACAAAATAAAATAATAATTTACAGTAATATTACAGAGAAAAAACAACCGATCTCCAGATGTTGACAAGTTGGGATAAGCTTTTCCTGCAGGGACTGGTTTTTCATTAAATTCTTTTATGCAGGTTTCTTTCATTGTGTTTTTACCCAGTAGGCTCAGGGTTTTCCAGAAACCAAGCTAAGTCATATTCAGAAAATTGTAATTGCTTGTGGTTAAGTGACATGGCTTGTTAATGTCATATTCACTATATAACCTGTAACACGAAGGAGTTAAAATCTTAAGATTTAAACTGAGATTGCTTGTACAAATTGTACTACTACTACTATACTAAATTAGGTATTATAACTATTATATTCACCGCTGCAAGATTGCACGAGGAATGTTTCCTTTCGATCACTACAATAAAATCAACCTAATGGTTAAATCTTGACTGAGTTACACTCCAAATAAAAGTGTGCAACAGTGGCTTTTTGATGCAATTTTTGTTATGATATATTTTGTCGACAGGAATACCTTTAGATTCAGCCCTTACAATATGCAGGTTTTTTAACAATTTGGAAACGGCTTGCAACTACTTTGTCCCTCATATAGGCCATCCAATTCATTTCAAGATATCATCAACAGTAAAACTAGTTGAAAAAGTTTTCCATGTGTACATAATGGATTTACAGTCTTCCAATCATGTTGTGATCCAAATTTTGTAGGTGGGCTATTTAGGAAATCGTTAGATTGAAAGACAACATTGGCAGTGACCCAACCTGAAACCTGATTGGAACTGGAACACCTGTAGGGATTTCACAGGGTGGTTTAACTGTTTTTTAAGCAAACAAAAACTGAAACAACACCTCCAACACCAACATTTGCTCTGTAGGAAAGCCTCCAGAAGGTAGATCCAAAATAGTGAAGAAATGCTGTGGTCTATGTTTTGCCTTAATTAATCTGACCTTTGTGTATGCTACTAACGCGCTCTGCTTTTGATGAACAAACACCTGGCAAAATAAGATTTGTTAAAAAAACATTTAAATAATATCCCACGGGACATCTTCAATAAAAAAAAGAAAAAGAACTAAATAAACTAGATACTGTTTTTCAGTTAATTCTAGTGACACGTCCAGTGGTCTTTCACTTCCTGAGGTAGATGTTTCACACAGTGTCTCTCGGCAAGCTAACCACACTCTGACGTCACCAAACAGACTATAAAACCATGAAGACACGAGCCCAGCACTGGTCAAAATGGTTCCTCAGAACCTTTCTCTGGCGCTAATGTGTGCACTGAGTGTCTGGACAACAGCTGCAGCCTGTGGTGATGGACAGAGGCTGGTAGATGGCCGATGCTGTGAACTGTGCCCCCCAGGTAAAACCTAATTCATCAACAAGATCGAATGTGTTTAATAGGAACTCTGCTAAAGTGTGTGGATTACATCTGTTTTCTTGGGAGTCACCAATTTCATCTGTTTCTTGTTTTAAAGGTACGTACATGGAGGGTTTTTGCTCACAGAAAGTTTGTCTCCCCTGTAAGAAGGGCTTATTCTCGCACAAGTATAACTTGTTTGACACTTGTGAGGAATGTCGGTCCTGCCAACAAGGTAAGACCTTAATTTATGGAGAATTTTTGAAAGGAAAAATGATATTCCTGCTCTCTGTGTGTACTTAGTGTAACAACAGTTGATGTAGTCAATGCATTTAAATCATAAATCTAAATAATGTGTTTGAGCACAAAACACTTTTACTTGAAGTCCTG
Source organism: Gasterosteus aculeatus (assembly GCF_964276395.1). Lineage (NCBI taxonomy): Eukaryota > Metazoa > Chordata > Actinopteri > Perciformes > Gasterosteidae > Gasterosteus > Gasterosteus aculeatus. The sequence goes on from NC_135705.1 coordinate 21,665,003, forward strand.
TGCTCGGATTTCTTGTCTGTCTACAGATGTTTCTGTGAAATGTACACCGACCACAAATACAAACTGTTCGTGCCGCTCTGGTTTCTTGTGTTCCAACAATATCTGTTCAAAGTGTGAAGAAAACAAATGTGTCATAGGGGAAAAACTGAACAGGACAGGTGAGTTGAATTATTTTTTTCTTTTAACAAATACCTACGTTTTAAATGGACTGCTGCTGGTTTGATGATGTGAAATACTTTTTTATTAGTTTTTTGTGTCTAGTAACGGGGGTCAGGGTGTGCTAATAGATATAACAGCCACATACTATTATGTTGGAATCCACTCAGTCCACTTTTTAATCATTTGATATTGCACCAGTAACTTGCAAGTGTATTTCTGGACCACATGACACATAATTAATTAAAACTGAAAAATTGTCAAAATATTCCTACATTCTGTTAAAATCACACACAGTTCCCCCACACAATTGGGGAGGTTATCCCAAATAGCTGTCACACTTTTATTCGATGTGGTAATGTGGGCCCTCTGTGTTACAAATCAGTAAAAGGAGGGCAGTCAAACAATGTCCAGAAAGCTGAGTGTTAAGAATTTGGCCCCAGTGTTGTCACATGAAACCTCGGGTAGTGCAAGCATTGCCGTGGGGCATGTGTTTTCGTGCTTTGATTTGACGTAGAACTCAAACATGAACTCTTTGTTTAAGTCATGACAGAACATAACATCACAAGACCTTTGCACCGGTCCCGTCATTTGTGGTTTGACCTGAAAACATGCTCCCAATGCTAACAGGCCAATGCTGAAACAGTATAATGTTCAACATGTGCACCCTCTTATTATTATGGTTACATTTGCTCCTCAGCACTTGACACAAAGTACAATATTTCCAAAAGAAAAAAAAAGTCAACCTCATGGTGGCGATAAAGAAAATATCGAGGAGAGTTTAGATATCCTCTTCTAGGCTTTATGATTGTCTGCACAAAACATCATGAAAATGGCAATTACTGACGGTAATTCAGTCTGGACCCAATTTTGAAACATTATTGCACAAATAAAGAGTATTGATAGAACCTCTGGTGGTGGACTCATTTTTGTCTTTGTCTCTCTGTCTTCACAGACAAAACCTTGGATGACGGATTGATAAAGTATTTATATACGTGTGAGCCTCAGCTTGATGTTTCACCAGAGACGCAGAGAGAAGGAATGGACTCCAATCGTCTGACCCTTTGCATCGCCATTGTTTTCCTTTCTCTCACCTTCGTTGTGTCTGTGTTTTATGGCTGTATGAAGAACCGGGGGAAGCACGTAGCATGTAAGTGGGCCTTAATGGGAATACATATCTACATCTAGCTGGATGTATATAGAGTGTTTAGATAAAGGTAGAAGGATCACATGCAGTCCTTAACTTCTTGGAAATCGCTGTTCATATTTTACATTTTTTCAGTTATTTACTCTTTTTTTTTCAAAAGCACAATCTTATATTTTAGTTAGGAATAAGTAAAATGGGGACAAATCATTTATGTTTTAATGAAATTAAATCTCAGTCTAGATGAAACTAAACACCCATAGCACATAATTAGGAGTGGGGTGTGCGAATCTGATTGAAGCTGATGGATACAGACAGTTTAAGATCACAGCATATTTGCAATATGATGATGGTTCTGATTTCAAAATATTTCATTTTTATCCATTTTCTAATCCAGATAATCCTGATGAATTTTTTGGAGTCTCCACCAATGCGAGTGAATTTCACCTGTCAAAGGAGGAGAGTGGGCTTGAGTTTATCATGCAAGAGGAATCCAAGACCAGCAACAGTTTGAGCCTTCAATGTCTGTAAAAAGTCACCACTTGTTGGTAACAAGTGTAAAATGACATGATGAGTCTGTTTACCAATGATGTTGGTGCAATGGTATAGAGAAACCGATTAAGGACAGAGATGCACACTTGTAATTAAAAGGTCCCTGGGTTGACCTCCAGCAGAAAGCTAAATACCTTAATTTGTCTGACCAATATATGAAGGTTTAATCATGAAAGTTTGAAACCACTATCAGACATATTTTATTTTAGACGACCCAAGTCATTCATTCAGAGTTTTGGATGAGAGTAGTAGATTTTTTCTTATTTTATTCAAATAATGACTAACTAAAAGGCTTAAAGTTGGGTTAGGGTTTTTGGATAATTTTAAGACACATTTCTTAAAAAGTGACTGATATATTTTAATGTCAATTTTGATAGTATATCTTATACTGTTCTAACCCCTTCAAAAATGATTTCCCTGAAATCAGGAGTTTGACCCCCTTTGTGTGTTTGTTTTGGTATCGATGTATGCTTTAATGTAGGGACAGTGAACAAAGGTGGATATTATAATTATATTCATGGGATTTTTGTTTTTTGGGTAAAAGGCCTAAAATGAATCCAAACAGCCTCTGGGTGTTTCACTATTGTGTGCACTTCCCCTGCGCTCCAGCGGGGGCGCTGCCGGGCACCTTCCTGCAGACTAATCATATGACACATGACAGCGGCCTGCGCACCACTTCCCTTCCTCAATGGGAAACATCTGACAGGGAGGGAGAAAGGCACACAGGACCACAGAGGCGAGTGAACACCCGACCTCAAGATGCTGGCACTAATTAACCGGCTTTTGGACTGGTTCAAGGCTCTGTTTTGGAAGGAGGAGATGGAGCTGACGCTGGTCGGTTTGCAGTATTCGGGGAAAACAACATTTGTAAACGTGATCGCTGTAAGTTGATCAGCTGCTAGCTAACCTCGCTCGGGGTATTGCTAATACTATTAGCGCTAATAATGGGATAAGAGTTAAGCTAACGTATGTCTTTGCTACACGCACTGGTTTTCGGGTCTAAATAACTAACGTTACGTAAGATTACTCTGTCCATAAAAAAACAGCCGCGGAACTCAGCCAATTGTTGGACTTCTGTCAACAAGTCGGCTGAGCTAACTAGTTTGGCTGCTGGTGGATCGCAGCACACGCGTATTAGCATCTGTTAAATTCTATACATCCACCAAACCGTGGGGATTGTTAGACGAAAGCGGTGACATGAAAGCTTGTTGACCATAACAACAGCTGATCACACACAGGCCCGCAGGTCTTGCACGGTGGAGAAGTCAAAGGTGATCCTGAAGAGGTGACTCACAGACTGGGTCTCTTGTTTTTTGAATGTGTACATAACTTTTTTTTCTCGTTGACATATTTACAAAAAAGATCTGCTGCCTGAATGCAGGTGTTCAGTAACACAAAACAATGTAGCAAATAACATAAACAGAATCACTTATACTGCAGCAGCTTTACATACAAATTGTGGTACATTTCCACACGGATTGTATCTTTTGGTGTGACTTCCTGTCTTTGGGACTAGAGAGCATTTTTTTCTTTTCTTCTAAGAGCCATTTCGTTTGTGCAACTTTAAGCTTAAGATTTCTAAAGACCAGCCGTTTTCTGCTGGCGGTGTTGGCCAATCACTTCAACAGCATATTGTGTAAAAGTGAGCTGAAGAATCACGTTTGTACTTGTTCATCAGTTTGCAGGAGCAATGTCTGTCATGACATTTTGCACACATGGCTTTCACCCCGCCCGCTCTCTGACCCCCGGTCAAGCTTCCCTTGAGACTATGGCGGCCTTTTGTGATTTCTGAGTTATTTTAATCTGTGCAATTTTTGTCCTTTCAGTTTCAGTAAGTACACAATGTTAAAAAGCAAAAAACTTTTCCACGGGATTGACAGGGTTTTGAATTTTGGTTGAATTTGATGCATATCTCAAAATAGAGCTGAAGCAATAAAGCAATCGAATTGTTGAACTAGTAATTGATAGGAAAATAATCACTGCTAACTGCTAACCCTAACCCTAAACAGTTTGATACTATTTTGTTTTATATCTTTATACTCTGAATATTTGTATTTTTCCAATTGGTTGGACAAAACAAGCAATTTCCGAAAACAAGTAATAAAGTAAATATCAACAGTACAATGTGTGTGTCACCTTTACCAGAGGAGTTCTAACTTCTAAAGTTGATGTAAATGTTGCTCAGGACAAAGCAGTGTACATTTCAGAGAACGTCATGTCTCGACTGGTTTTGCTTGTTAAATTGGATTTATGGTTTTCAGGTAACAGGACTTGTGCCGTAAGAGCAAGTCGAGTAACTCAAAATAAGCTTTATACTTTTATCTCACACTGAAGATGTACACAAAAGACTGCATGAATGGTTTGTAAGGGGGGGGGGGGCATCCTCCTTTCTAGTCATGAGACTGCTGCACTCACTTCCACTTAGCTTCATCAGCTGACTCCAAAAGGTCATGTGCTGTGAAAAGTGTGTAGAGCAGACGGTGCACGAAAACAGCTTTAAGAACAAAGGTTGAGTTTGGATCTTAAAGGGGGAATGCGCCTGGCTTCTGTTTGCATTAATGAGCAAGAACCAATGATAAATAGTCTTTGTATTTTTTGTCATTTTGGTGAAAAAATATTTAGCCCTATTAGTTGTAAGAGAACATTTTTGATTTTCACAAATACTAGTCTGCCTTTTCACAGGATTAGATAGAGTAAACTAGATTCCAGCCATGTATTGCAGCATATACTACGTTTTTGTAGTCCATTTGGTTCTGAAATGCTGTATAGTGAGCAGCATTAGACTTCAAGCTACTAAAAGTATGTGAAACTGTAAAAGTACAAGAGATCCCAAACAACAGTCCTAATGAACTCATTTTATCAAATAATTAGTCTCCACCTGACTCCTACTGTTTCCTTTATATTTAGTATATATCTTTCATAAAGTCGACTGATCAATTAAACTTGATGTTTATATGTCAACGTACACCTATTTATTCCTCTCAGATCATATCCCATTATGTACTTTAATGTACATTAAAGTACATAATGGGATATTATGTACTTTAATGTACATTAAAGTACATAATATATATTTTGAAATGTAAAGTGGAATATACTGTGTTACTAGTAAATGAATTATGTAAATATGCATCTATTCCCTTCCAACACAGTTTTATAAGACTTGTGCATTTCCTTCCAGTCAGGGCATTTCAGCGAAGACATGATCCCTACAGTCGGGTTCAATATGAGGAAAGTCACTAAAGGAAACGTGACTATCAAGGTATTTTAGTCTTTCTGTTTAATCATAGTGTTTGTAGCAATAAGGAATGAAGAGAAACCAGTGCACTGGTTCTACAAGCAGACACTCATTATTGATTAAGTGCCCCTAATCCTGTACCTATAGATCTGGGATATAGGAGGCCAGCCCAGGTTCAGGAGCATGTGGGAGCGGTACTGTCGGGGAGTCAATTCAATCGTGTGAGTATCTCGGCTTCAACTTCAAGTTTGTCTGAAAAATAAATGAGAATAGATCTAATGAGCCGCCCGTGTTAATCTCGACGTACCGTCTAAACGCTTCTTACCAATAACGTTGCTGTTGCTCATTTTTAGGTACATGGTTGATGCAGCAGATCAAGGAAAGGTGGAGGCATCTAGAAATGAGCTTCATAATTTATTAGACAAACCTCAGTTGCAAGGAATTCCTGTAAGTGTGATTTTTGCACCAGTCATGCAAAACAATGTCTGGGCTCTGCCAGTGATTCATTGTTGCCTTTTTAGGTTTTGGTTCTCGGTAACAAAAGGGATCTTCCCAGTGCTCTAGATGAAAAGCAGCTGATTGAGAAAATGTAAGTATGCAAGATGGTGCAAAGCCCTTAACATATTAATTTAACGCTGTAGTTAAATTAAATATGTTAAGTGCCCATATTTGTCTTTTCTATCTACTGTAGACTCTTAATATCATGAAACAAACTATGTCTATACATTTTAAACCTTCCTGTAACTGTTTGGATTTGTTTAATCCTATATCAGTTTAGCTACCTTCATGCTGAAGATAAGAATAATTAAAATTTGGACCAATTGCTTGTTCCATTCCTTTTTGGTTATGTGGTTTGGTTATCTGGAGCTGTGTCAATTTGTAGTTTATTGACAGGAACCGGCTCCCTCTGCTGTCATAAACTGTGGCGTGCAACTGCAGATCAGAATCAAAAAGATGGGTGTGGTATTGAAGATCAGCCTGAATGCATACTTCTCTTATGATTTTTTTTTCATGGACATTATTCTGCCTTTAAAGGAATCTAGCAGCAATTCAGGACAGAGAGATATGCTGCTACTCAATTTCCTGCAAAGAGAAAGACAACATTGGTGAGTTGAAATTAATGACTTTACGGTGTCTGTTGAGGAAACGAAATATCCTATTAAGTTGCTTGATACATTCATAATGCAACAATTTACACAACCTTCATTGTATTTAATCATTTCGTAGATTTTTCTTTTTCTTTTGTACATTCATGAACAAGTTTCATTGTAAACTTTGTCCCTTTTGGTTTTGTGCAGTATAAGTGAGGGTATTCATTATGTGAAACTGTAATTATGATGGTGACACTATTTCATGGGGATCTGTGTAGCTTTTCACCAAAGTTGTAAGCAACCATGCCTTGTGTTGCTGGTAAAATGCCTGAATCCAAATGCGCCCCTCAAACTGACCCAGCACGTTTTTTTGATTGCAGACATCACACTTCAGTGGCTCATCCAGCACTCAAAATCTAGGAGGAGCTGAAAATGGACTTGTGGTCCAGCTATGCCCCACAAACCCCACCACCCTCCCCAACTCTCACCTAAACTCACATGCTGCTCTGTTCTGCTCCTGACACACTTGTATTTTCGCTCCCTTTCACCTTGTGGGTCTTTCCAAATTCTAATGCACTACTAAAGATGTGACTCATACCAAATTTAAGAATTATTGTTGGCATTATTTGTCCGGTAAAGCTGTTCTTTAACTTGGGAGTTGGAAAATAATTTTGGCCCGCCGTTTAGGCATTAACCTTTTTTGTTACCCGGTGTTATTCATAACGCTTATTCGGTATACAACAACACCCTCTTAAAGGATGATGCTGTCCAACAGACCTCACATAAATGTAATTTACAAAGATGGCTATCAAGCTCTGCTGTGTGACCTGATGAGTATCATCCTTTGCCTGATCGGGATTTCTTCTTATGGGGAAAAAAGGTTTTTAGAAAGCTCTGTATTTAGTCTGTACAAATATCAAGCTAGTATGATTTTTACTGATGTGAGATTTGCGTGTGTGGATATTTGATTCTATTTAAAGTCTGAATGTACTAAAAGATGCAAATAGGCCTCTGTTTGTAAGTAGCCTCAGTGAAATGATTTCTTGCTGCCTCGCAGTTGAGATAGTGGCAGAATTCAAAGTGCCTTGTGCAATGTCTCTCACCTCCTGAAGCAAAGCAGCATGCAAGGTTTGCCTACCTGGGAGGAGTAAAAAACAACAACAAAAAAACTACCATTCAGTATATATTCAAATAATAAAAAGGCATGCTTTTATCTAAGACATTGTCCTGTTATTTGTTAAGCAACTTCTTAACAATGTCACTGTATAGGTGCGTGGAGACTTTTAGTACAGTAATCTGTTTTTTATGAAGAAATATATATATATATATATTATGTGTAGAGATCCAACTAAACCTAACCGTTTCGCTTTTAAAGCGGTGCGCCCTGAACGTCTCACTCTGGTGGCTATTTTCTATTGGGGCAGAAGTTGAATTGAGACACGTAAGGACTGCCACGAAACGCAACCGGGAGATTGACAGCTCTGCGGCCAATCGCAGCACGATCCCGCTTTACCGTGTCGTGTGACGCCAAAACAGAAAAGCCAATCACTGCTCCGGATCTGTTGACAGGAAGCGTATGGGGTGGAATCACCACAGCTCGTCTGTTTTCACCTGACAAAACAAGAGAGGAGCCCACAGTCATTCATCCCCCAGACGTGTGTGGACTTAAATTATGCGTTTAAAGATCGAACAGGGGCAAATATGCAATGGAGGTCATTGGTAGTCGGTCTGCTCGTATTGAGACTGTCGCTCAGCTGTGTGCTGTGGTTAGCTTTCGGACTCGGACATAACGTTAGCCTGGGGTTCAACTTCCCACTTAGTTTCAGTTTACACAAATTAGACGCGTTATTAAGGGACGAAAAGGGGACAGATCCGAGCGGCAACTCGTGGTCTCAACGAATTCACGGCCACGGGCATGAAGAGGCGAAGACCATGTGGGCGAAGGTTGAAGTGGAGTCCCCCAACAGATCCTACCTGAGCTTCTTCGACGGCGACAAGGACGAGTACGCCCGCAAATACGGCTCCTTCCCGGATACCCTGAAAGCCCAAATGAAGGACATGGCCAAAGAGATGTTTTATTTCGGGTACGACAATTACATGAAGTATGCCTTTCCTGAGGACGAACTGAACCCCATAGACTGTGAAGGCAGGGGACCTGACGTGCTAAACCCGTGAGTCATTCACAGCCCTCTGCACCGGCAGGTTAATGTTTCCTTTTAATAAACGTGTATTCATAGCTGTGGTGTTGTTGGTGGTTTCATCCCGGCCGCACTTGTAACGCACAGGACGCTGTCACATCCTAACTGTCCTCTGCGGACTGCGCTATTCGCGTAGAGTTCATGGTCTGATTTGCCTGCTGCTGCTCGGTGAAGTGAAGCTTTTGCATTTTGATCAGTACAGTAAACTGGGGGGGGGGGACTTGATTTAATTTAAGTCTAACTGATTAGGATCATTTGTTCATCACAAAGTAATAGATTAGGCACATTTTGGATGGATTATAAATTGATTAGCTGCTTGGTTAATCAAGTCACGTTGAGCTCTTAAACACATCACACTCAACTAATGACAAAAAGGGCAAAAGGAAATCCAGAAAGCATGCGATGTGTATCCATACCCATAACCCAGTTATTTTGTTCTACTCAGGGGAGTAAACGAGAACCTGAAACACGTGTCCATGTTATTCTCCTTTGCTGAAAATTGAAGATTCACTCCTTAGGCTGTTAAATAGCACTTTTGGGGTCAACGGTTTTTATACAACACGGTACCAGTGCAGTGTTTGCAAATATTTTTATAGACCATAAGGATTAGATAATCGAGTAGACCTAAAGATTAACTGATAATGGATATAATTAGTAGTTGCAGTGAGCCTCTACTGATAATGAGGATGTCACAAATAGAATAAGCACCATGTTATGTTTAAATCTTTGAAATAACTGTATGTGGTTTCAGATTATTTAAGATGGACATATATATTTTTTTTACCTGGTATGTTATGTACCCGTTCTTAAGATTTTACATTCCCACTTTTACAGACCACTTGACTACTGTTGTTGAATTAACAAGACTCTCTATATTAATGTCTGTTCATTTGTTGTTCCTCTTTTGCAATGACGGCGCTGTTTCTGTTTCACTGCTTTCATTTCAGGTCAAACATTAACATAAACGATGTTTTGGGAAACTACTCCCTTACCCTGATTGACACATTAGATACCCTACTGGTAAGTAGTGCTTCATCCTAATGTCACACAATGTCCTGAACGTCAGCAGAGTTCTTCTTTATCACGGCTCTCATAGAGTCAAAGTTGAAAATTCAAAAATAGCAGGATTGATGGTAATAATGATGTTTGCATTTGGCTATATATTGAGATAAATGAGCTAAACGATGTGAGTTCACCCCATATTCAAACCATCACCTGTTTTGTAATAAGCAGTGTTTTAGAACGCCAATCGGGCGCTCATTGGTTAGCTAGTGTGTTTTCTGTCACCCTCAAAACTCTTAGTGACATGGAGTCAGGTTGAGCCAATAGACCTGGTGTCTCCGAAAGCACAACCTCATTTCTACACATGAATATGTTCCAGTTTCATAAACATACACTATATACTTCTATGGGGTTGTAACATAGCTCAAGTTTTTAGCCAGTTAGTTGCTGTTGATAATTACAATAATGTGAATATAGCATCTACCTGGCAGCCATTTTGTATTTATGCAATTGAATAAACTTCATTATGCAGCTTAATGTGGTTACATAACATGCTTTTTCCTTTACAGGTGCTCGGCAATGTGACGGAGTTCCAAAGGGCTGTTAAGCTGGTTATAGATACTGTGTCTTTTGACAAGGACTCAACTGTGCAAGTGTTTGAGGCAAACATCAGGTATGAATGTTGCTAATATTTTCAGGGTCAAAATAAATGGAATTGAGTAGACAAAAGGAGAAGCTTGGTGAACACGCCCATGACCTTGATCATAATATGATTTGCTTCCGAGGCAATTTATTTGAACATTTGATTTGATTAAAAAATACGTGCAATCTTTTTTTCAGAACCTGCTTCCGAGTGCGACCCCCAGAGTAACGTCCCCCTTTGTCTTTGAAGGATCCTGGGAAGCCTCATCTCATCCCACATCCTGCTGACGGACCCAAAACATCCATTCGGCGAGGTTGGCTTCGATGGGTACGATAACGAGCTGCTTCACTTGGCTCACGACTTGGCCGTCCGCTTGCTGCCCGCCTTCGAGAACACCAGCACAGGCATTCCCTACCCCAGGGTGAGTGAGGCTGTGTAGCTCCACCTAAAGTGGTTATCGTGTAAGTGAAGTGACTTGACCTCCTAACCCTACTGTAGAGACTAACTCTCTTCATTGATTCTTTCTAAAATTCAGGTGAACCTGAAGACTGGAGTTCCTCCTGATAGCATCAATGAGACTTGCACGGCAGGAGCCGGGTCCTTGCTGGTGGAGTTTGGGATTTTAAGCCGCTTGATAGGAGATTCCACATTCGAATGGGTGGCCAGGCGAGCCGTCAGAGCTCTGTGGAACCTGCGGAGCAACGAAACCGGTCTGTTAGGTAAGCTCAGCTGTGCAGTTACACAAAAAGGGTTTTGCTCTTGATAACTAGTTTGTTTAATTAAGGCTACTACTCCGAGTGGTTAGGTCTACAACACGTAGTTGTGATGCCTGCAATTGTAATTGTTGTGTCATTCTTTAGGGAATGTAGTTAATATCCAAACAGGCCAGTGGGTTGGCAAGCAGAGTGGCCTGGGAGCCGGTATGGACTCCTTCTATGAGTATTTGCTCAAATCGTACATCCTGTTTGGTGAGAAAGAAGATCACAGGATGTTCCAAGCAGCCTATGAGAGCATTCAGAGCCACATGAGGAGAGGGTGAGTCACGCGCTGAAAGAATGTGACACAGAGCATATTTGGGTGACAGTGGGTGTGACCGGCAGCTTTACAAGAGGGCGCACCTGAGATGGGAAATAATAATGATAAGAATAATTTTCATAAATTGGCCAAACAAAGAAATATTTAGCATTGTTTGTCTCCAAATGATCAGGTGAGCTGAATCCTGAAGAAACTTGACACTTTCTTCCGCCTTAGTAACGACTATTGAATAGCCCTTGAGCTGGGGACAAAACCCCTCAGAAGGGGAGCTGTGGTTACTTCTGCATCCAACACATTCATTTTGATGAGAATTGATTTTGATGTCGATAGCAAAAACACAAACAACTTTATAGTGTGTCATAACGTTCTTTCACCTCTGTGTTTTTCCAGAAGAGAGTCGTGTAATGAAGGAGAGGGTGACCCACCTCTGTATGTTAATGTGAATATGTTCAGTGGTGAAATAATGAACACCTGGATCGACTCCCTTCAGGCCTTCTTCCCTGGGCTGCAGGTTAGATAACACACACGACTGGTTGTGTAAACATGTGTTGTAAAATACCTTTTGTCGCGTCCAACTGTTGTTTTGTGCTGCCACTCTGTGTGCCAGGTGCTGAATGGTGATGTAGATAATGCGATTTGCCTGCATGCCTTCTACTACGCCATCTGGAAGCGCTTCGGGGCTTTGCCAGAGAGATACAACTGGCAGCTGCAGGCTCCTGATGTGCTCTTCTACCCCCTGAGACCAGAGCTGGCTGAGTCAACCTACCTCCTGTACCAGGTACTCACCTGTTGAAATACAGCACTAGTGGCGGCGGTGGTGGCGGTTCATTATCTTTTACTCAAGGTTTTCCTTCGTGTCCCACAGGCGACCAAAAATCCTTTCTATTTGCATGTTGGAAAGGATATTCTTCAGAGCCTTGAGAAAAATGCCAAAGTCAGGTGTGGAATGTACATTTAATTCATATACGCATACACGTATATACCTCTAGGGGGAATTTACAACGATTTGATAAAATAAGCTCATCTGAGCTTCTCCTTTGCAGATGTGGGTACGCCACTCTCCACCATGTCGTGGACAAATCCAAAGAGGATCGCATGGAGAGCTTCTTTCTCAGTGAGACGTGCAAATACCTTTACCTGGTAAGTAATGGCCTGAGCGAGGCATAGAAAGAGCTTTGTGATTCTGGATTACAATGTCACAAACTGGACGAATCTAGTTTAGCAAATGTTGATTAGAATCTAATTTCACAATATTATTATATTTAAAATAAATGATCCCTACAATGAATGTGTACATTTATAGGCCCGAACCCTGAGATTATTTCTAGAAAAAATTAATTTGTTGTTTAAATACATTAAGAAATACATTTACACACTGTTCAACGCTGCATCCTTAAATTGCCTTTTCTGTTAAAATAAACTGTTGCATACCCAGATGAATTTATTTCTCATCTCTCCTGCATTTCAGCTATTTGATGAGGACAACCCTCTTCACAAATCCGACAACAAGTACATCTTCACTACAGAGGGCCATGTTGTACCGATAGACAAGCGCTTCAGGGAGAAACAGTGGAACGACTTGTTTCCCTGTGAAGAGGGAGTGCTGGCAGAACAAGAGCCAATCAACCGGCCTCCTCCGAACAAAACCAGCAATGTAAGGCCCCCGTCCTCGCCAGGTCACTGGTCCTTTTCAGTATTTTTAAAATATGCCACCATATTGTGCATTTTTAAGGAGCAATATACAGTTCAGGGTAACAATATAAAACAATCTATTTGCTATGTAGATCTAGTGAAGTAATGTTTATCGGAACAGAGCTTGCTGAACTCTTCCTCTCTGTGTGTGTTGTTGTTCAAGCTTCTCCTTTCTTTATGCATATAGCAGGGCGCACCGCATGTGCTTTTAGTGCACATGAGCGTGCCTCTATCAGCACTGCTGTCATATGTTAGTTTGTAATGTTAGCACCGTTAGCTATGAGCCGCTGGCTACGGTTATTGCCATGTTGAGAGACGATCAACGTGCTCCCAATTTCGTATTATGCTCCCTTCCCTTTCTTATGCATTCTATCTTACCTTTCTCTCTCTGACAGTGCAACAGGATCCCAGAAGAGCGACGATACACTCTACCACTGAAGAGCGTCTATATGAGGCAGATCGATAACATGGTGGGACTTTTCTGAGAAAGAGGCTCCACCCACAGTGTGTGGGATTTCTGCTCTTTGGTGGGTGATTACGGGGTCAACGCAGGTGAACAGCTCTTGTGCCGGATAAGGAGGGGTCAGGCTTCGTTGCTGCTTGCCTGGTGATCAATTGACATGGCGTGAGTGGATTTTAGATTACTGGTATGTTGTTGTCTCTTTAACTGTTTGTTAAGGTATGAGTGTGTTACATTGTGTGAGTGTTTGTGTGTGTGTGTGTGTGTGTGTGTGTGTGTGTGTGTGTGTGTGTGTGTGTGGATATTTGTTTGTACAGCTGAGCTGTGAATCACAATGTGTTACTGGGATAAGTGCCATCTAGCCACACATGTACCATGTATAGCCTAAAGAAAAATATCCCCCGACATATGATGATTAGTGCCTCTGGGAAATGGATTCACTTGAATTTATCAGTTCTTTTACAAAAGGGCTGCACTTGAACAAATAACAACAATGAGGAGAACGGCTCAGAATGATTTTAAAGTGCCTTGCATTTTTCAGCAGCACATATTCTGAAGAACATTTAATTTTTTGAGGCCATTGTCAATATTGCACAGTAGATGTCATTCCATGTGTATGTACTGCTTTTACACTGACTATGGCATTGAGCTCTTTTTTTTAAAGACACAATGAAAAAAGCCATGTAATGTATTTTTTAACAACAATAAGTGAAAACGTCTGTTCTCAACCATTTTCCTGTCAGATGTATTACTACAGTCTCTCCTTCATAGTTTGTTCTGATTTAGAGTAGCTGGAAGTTTTCATTTTCTGTTCGTTCTGTTTATCTGTCACATAATTGCACATCAACATACCCATTGTTTGCCATGCGGTGAGAACTCAGGGTTTAAAGGAAAAACTAAAATGGTTAATGCTTTCATAAAAAATACTTTCTCATAATGTTGTTGCCTACAATGTCTTAGGTATTTGTATAGCAGATCTTCCAACTTGGTTGTCTTAGTCAAAGAATAACCACAATGAGCACAGTTGTTCTGTGATGCCTCGTTAGAGGTGATGTTGGATATGTTTAAAGCTCTACTGAGGCATCTCTTCTGGGCTGGTTCATATTGTACCAAACAACCTCAGTTTCTATAACTGCTCAGCAGTGCTTCAAGCTGCATTTTTTTTTTCTTTTCATGTCTGGGGATAGGGGGGCATGAACCCAGTTGGGATGTAGAAGGGGGTGCGTGGCCTAAAAACTTTGAGAATCGCTGTGCTAAACTGTTCCATTTATAGTGGAACCGAAAGATTATGAGAATATGAATGGATGTCTTCATGCAAATTTGGTGAAATGGCCCCCCTCTCAGCAGCTCAGGTTTGTTAAGCACAAAAGCAGGACAGAGTGAATGGGCTATCTTTAAAAAAAAAAGCTTATATGATGCTAGTTGGCAGAGAAAATATGTTTATTTCCCAAAATGTCAATCTGCCTCCAAGCTGTCTTAAATTAAAGGCTGTTTACCTCTGAACATGTGGTTTCATAATACTAAAAAATAACCAGAATTATTAAATAACTATGAAGAAGACATTGCTGTGTTGTTTTTAATGGTGAAAAATGTAAAAGCACTCATTTTTCTACAGAAGCTTTAATAGGTTTTCTCAAGGTTTACACATATGTTCTTTACACAATGATCGGCTCAAATACCTGTAGATTCACATATTTTAAGAAAAGGTTTGTTCAATTAAATTTAGTCTACCATTGTTGCATGGTTACAGTTCCAAAGAAAAACGGTGTAATTATTTACACTGGCCCCTTTCAACTATAACTATAAAACTATAAAAGTTACATTATTTAAATCTTAAGTGTGTTTTTAACAAATGAATGAATTGTGTGTCAAATTCCGCTGCAGAGCTTCTGTACCTAATCTCTACCGTTTCTACTGACAAGTTCTTCAAAATTAGGTTGAAGCACGTCTGCGGGTAGTGAGGCCCACTCGTTTCCTTTTTGGCTGTAGGCTGACCAGTTCATTGAGCCAAAATGCATTAGCCTGACATCTGTTCAAATTAGTACATTTTGAGAAGTCACTTTATACTGAAAGCAGCTTTTGATGTCTCTACTACGGAGTGCATGAGACTTGTGAGAAAAGTTAGCCTGACTAAAATCAACTGGTCTGAAATCGGTACAGGATTTTCTGACTTCTGGTCTCAGTTGACACACAGTCTTTGTTCATAGCTACCAATTAGTTGTTTTTTGTGTTCCCTGGTTTGAGTACCATGGGTTTCATCTTCGGTATTCAGTTTAAATTGAGGGGGGATTTGTGGAATGTGACCAGGGCCTAAACACCACTCTGGAAAATGAAAAGAAAACAAGATTCATGAGCTGGTCCAAAAGTTTGATTATGAGTGATCATTACAACAAGGAGCAAACTTTACCTGCCCTCCTTTGGTTCCTTAGCACGGTGTTCAGAAGAGACCACAATCTTTCAGGTTTTCTTTGATGATGATGTCGGTCACGGCATCAAACACAAACTTGACGTTCTCTGTGTCTGTGGCACAGGTCATGTGAGAGTAGACCTCTTTGATGTCTCGGCGCAGGTTCAGGTCCAAGAACTGCAATTTGATGTAGTTACCAGCATCCTCAAACGTATTGGGGCCTATGCAAGACAAATCACGATTATAAGGCGCATTGAAAGAATTGCCACTTTATATAGCACTCAACTGTACTAAGAATTGATCAACCCCACCATCATATTCAGGGAAGCACATGCTGAGATGAGCCTTCTTGATCTTCTCAAGAAACACATCTTTCTTGTTGAGGAAGAGTACAATGGAGGTGGCAGCGAAGTAGCGGTGGTTGCAGATACTGTTGAACAAGTGCAGACTCTCGTGCATTCGATTCTGAAAAAAAAAAGTTGTGTTTTTAGTGAAGAATCATTCAAATTAACCCGCTATTGATTGAGCAAAAAAGAGAAGAGAGGGACTGCATAGAATACTGTAACCATACCACTTCATCATCCTCCACCAGCACCATGTCGTAAGCGCTCAAAGCGGCGATGAAGATGATGCATGTCACACCTTCAAAACAATGGATCCACTTCTTCCTCTCTGACCTCTGGCCACCCACATCAAACATTCTGCAGGGAAACAAGCATAGATTTGATCTTTCACGCCAGCACAGAGAGTCATTGGTGCCGTCCGCTTGAGAAATACTGCACCGGTTCACCTGAAATGGAGATCTTTGAGGGAAAACGTTGTCTCGATGATGCCAGTGGTCTTCACTCTTGATCGCAGCACATCCTGCTCGGTGGGCACATAGCCTGGTTGGACCAGCCGCTCCAAGTCGTTCAAGTAGCTGAGGGATGAAAAAAAAGTCATTCAATAACAAAAAAATAATGGGATAATTTTACATCGATGCTTGTGTGATGGCTTACTATCCGGCGGAATCGTTGAGTTGGTACTCTGAGGCCCTGTCAAAGCACGCCTGTATGCCAGAGTCATTCCACAGGCGTATAATGATGTCCGCCAACTCTTTGGGCATACTGCCTTCTTCAATGGTGTCCGCGAGATGCATGAGTTTCCTGGCATCATCCTGCAGGACAAATGCAGGAGAATAGGGACACATGCAGTCAACGTTGAGTAGTCGGCTACAAAACGGAAATCAATTCAGGCAAAACATATTGATGTCTTTGTCCGCTGTTACCTGCTGATCGGCGTGGCCAAAGTTAATATTGAGTGTAGTCATGGCTTTCACAATGGCCATAATGGACTGCAAGGTGTTGCTGTAGATGATGACAATAAACTCCAGGCATTCTTCAAGTGAGTAACCATCTTTGTGGATAATTCTGATGGGGGAACATTCATAGCATTAGAATATGATTTGCTGGCTGTTGGAAAAAATTTGAGACTCGTACAAAAGTCAAATATCTTACTTCATCTGTTTGACAATAGTGCTTTTGCCTGATTCTCCAGCACCTACATGCAACAAGAAAAACAAGAAATGTTGTTCTTTGAAATAAATAACACATCAATGCCTTTATTGCAGGTTTTCAGAAATATGACTATTTCTTAGTATTTTGGTGCTTTTATTCACGTTGAATGTTTATTTAATGCTATTAACTGCAGGTAATGGCACAGAGGATCACAACAGGTCATAATGCTTCTTACTTCTGGTCTAATCTTGCTGAAAGCTGATGTCAGGTGGAACTTTCCCTGGCCCTGACCTAAATTTTCACGAGGAGATGATTAAGCTGAGTGTGAAACTATATTTGTAACCACCCAACATATATTCGGAGCGGTATAACATGCAGATGGTACTAGAATAGTTTAATAATGTTTTATACAAAATTAAGATATGTGCATATACATGAATAAAAATTCCAAAGAAACATAATTAAAATAACCTAATTGTCACGCTTGATGGATTAATTGCATAGTCCCTCTGATCTATTCTGGTTATTATGTGGATGCTGTAGCCACAGGCCGTGTTTGGGTTTGGCAGTAGAGTATCCGTGTCCTTCACGGTTAAGCCCCATGTGTTGGAGGACTCGTTGTTTAAGGATTAGCAAGGGATTGAGTTGAGTGATTATTAAGGCATCTAAGTCAATGGCAAAAAATTTTAAGCTTTTACTTTAGTCAAACATATTTGTTTTCCATCACTGTTAATACAAACAAACGGGCTTTGAAACTATGACATGTAGTACACTTTAAAGGTTGTACAGTTAAATATGGTGGATCAAAGAAAATTATGTCTAAGCTCTGTCTGTGTTGGTAGTTTAGAAAAGTAAAGTTTTTACAAGAGACAGTAATGCACCAGCAACAGTGATGTCTCATTATGACTAGATTCAAGATCAAATATGGCCCCCCAACGGAGCCTTAAGGGGTTGTCCAAGTTTCCTGTTACTGCATCCAACTTGACCGTCTTTACCTAGCAGCAGCAGCTTGACGGTTCTTGCATCCATGTCGGCATCCTGTTTCAGCTTCTTCTCCAGCTCTTTAGAGTGTTTCTCCTCGGCGCTCGCTCCAGCCCCCATCCTACTTTTTCCTCGGCTTGGGCCCCTCTGCTGAAAAGCCAAGTGTCAGGAAAAATGAAAGTAGGTCCTAGCTGATCGGCCTCCTTCTTGACCGGTGCCGTCAACTGCGACGCAGCAAACACTGGAGGGATGTGAGTATTTTCGTGTCTTAGGAGAGGATTTTAGGCATCCTCTGCCCACCTGACCGGGAATGGGCCAATGGAGCGCAAGGACGGGATTGTTTTAGGGCAGAGCCAAAGGTGTGGGTAGATGCGGACATACATCAGTGCAGGAGTGATCTAACCTTTAGGGGGACATTGCTGCGCTCAGCAGAAGATGAACATCGGCTCAAGTGCTTATCCCTCTATGCTGTTGGGTTCCATTTTAAAGAAGCATGTGAAGCTGAATAACTTGAATTTGCCTTTAGTTGGGAATTCTGTTACCAGAACTAAATTCTTCTGACATATATCAAACCATTAATGGGAGTATGTGTGGTGTTGAATGTATAAAGTTTGAAAGAGGTCAAATTACGTTGTCAAATAAAAAGGAATACACTAAGGAAATGCGGTCGCTGAAATAAATAACCAGGCCCTCATCTTCCAGTCCCAAAATGATGGAAGAAAAATTTACATTAAGATACTGGAGGCTTGAGGTGAGCTCTGAAGTGCTTATAGAGATTTGCAGTTTCACCTGACTGATCTCATTGACCTAAATCTGAAGCTGGTTAAGGATCCTAATCTACTCACTTTCAATTATGTATGTACAGTAACTGCATGTTAGCATTGCACAATGTTTGTCAGACACTTACTGTAATTTTACCGTTAGTTTTAAACGCTTTGTGAATACATCACGGGTGGCACGGTGGTGTGGTGGTTAGCACTTGGTCTTGGCATTATCCACTTATACCTTGATTGTTTTGGTGGTGAGCGCGTCTCATTGCAGAAGACTATGTTAGTCAAGACAGATGAGCTGTATTGCTTCAGGTCTTTGCTCTGTGTGAACAACTCACTGTCTGTGTTTTCAAAACAGTCCTAAAACAGTGATGGTGAGGTTCTATATGCATCTGGGACATTTGTATAAAGTTTTACATTTTAGTACAGTTTGGCCATTAGGGTTATCCTGCTATGATCACAGCTCCCATCTTGGCTGCTAATCTTTTATGATTTATACAGAACATCTAGAACATTTAAGCAGCTTGTATTTCTTTGATACATCCTGTGTAAGTGTATGTGTCAGTGGTTAACCTCTGACCCTAAAGCCTGTTAACCCTCACATCAGAAATCCCGTTATCAACTCCCTATGGCTGCTTGGTCCAGTCACACACACACACACACACACACACACACACACACACACACACACACACACACACACACACACACAAATACAGTACCACTACCAACACTTCCAGATATAAACACACAGAGACACAGTTAGTACCACTCTGTGTCTCATCATGAGTGTGTCTGGAGTGCTCCTCCAGACACTGCTGGGTGTGCTTTGCCTCTGAGAGAGACAACCTTAATGCAGACTGTGTGAGCCCCTGCAGGTGTAAAGGATCCACTTAATGGATACACCAGTTGTCTCTTCAGCGCTGGCTGGATGAGAAGCAGAAAGGAAACAGTGGAGGATCAGTGAGCTGTCCTCAACGTGGCACCAAATCTAGTTAGGGTCCAACAAGTAGACCTCATAGTCTCACAACCTAACCTGTCATCCAGAGCAACCTCTGCGGACAAGTGCATCATCAATCATTAAAAAAAGAATTGATCTCAGTAAGTCAAGTGCAAAAAGTGAAACTCATATATTATATAGATTCATTACACACAGGGTGGTATATTTGAAGCGTCTTTTTGTTAAAATTTGGCTTATTATGCCTTACAGCTAATGAAAACCCCAGATTCATTAGGAAAACATCATTTTTCATAGCCTAATTTAAAGAACATTTTTTAAACAGTAATCTTGTCCTACTGAAAGGTATGTCCATGTACAGTACACAGTATGCACTCATGAAACTCATCAGCGCAGGGAAGCATGAAGTGCTCTAAAGTTTCCTGTTAGACTGCTGCGCTAACTTTGGACTTGATAAAAAACAGTGGACCAACAGCAGCAGAAGACATGGTTCCCAAATCGTCACTGCCTGAGGAAACGTCACAGTGGGCCTCAAGCACCTTGGTTTGTTGCCTCTCCACCCTTCCTCCAGAAGCTGGGACCTTAATTTTCAAATAAAATGAAAAATGGACTTTCATCTGAAAAGAGAACTTTCGACCACTGAGCAACAGTCCAGTTCTTTTGTCCTTAGCCCAGGTAAAACGCTTCTGACGTTGTCCCTGGTTCAGAAGTAGTGGTTCAGGAGTGGCTGGACACAATTAAGGTACACAAGTATTCGCTCCCTCTCTCCCTCCTCTCTGCTTTCCTCTGTTCTATCAGATCTCCCTTCACTCTTGCATCGAAAAGCTGCCGCAGAGACTCCTCTCAACTCTGTCCTCCTCTCTAGACTCTCTGTCCTCTTACGACACGACGGACTGGCAAATCCCCTCCGGCTCCCTGGCTGTCTGAACCGGTGCGTGCCATGAGAGTCACCATGCGAGCATCGGAAAGGAAATGGCGTGAATATAAATAACCTGATTACCTGCTTGTGTTTCAATCTCTTCTCTCCTCTTTTTCTGCTTCGATCTCCCAAAAGCTCTTTCTACCAATCCAGAATTGAATCTTCATTTTCTAACCCCAAAAAACTCTTTTCTATCTTCTCCAACCTCCTCGAACCCCCCAGTCCTCCTCCCCCCTTCTTCCAGGAGACTTTGTCAACTACTTTACCCAGAAAATAGCTGACATACGCTCCTCTTTCTCAAACCCACCTCCTACTACTTGTGTCCCACCGACTTCACCTCTATCACCCTCACTTTCCTCTTTCACCCCCCTGTCTCTACTAGGATAAATTCTTACCCTAGTAACCACTGCCCGTCCGACCACCTGCCCTCTTGACCCATTCCCTCACATGTTCCTCAATCTATCACTCCTGACCGTCTTCCTTTCTTTACCTGTCTCATTAACAATGCTCTATTATCTGGCTGTTTTCCCAATTCTCTGAAAGAGGCAAGAGCTAACCCACTCCTGAAGAAACCTACCCTCAACCCATCTGAAGAAAACAACTACAGACCCGTCTTTCTTCTTCCATTTTTGTCCAAAACTCCCCTCCTATCTCCACCGTAACAACCTTCTTGACCCCCACCAGTCAGGCTTCAAGGCCATTCCACAGAGACTGCTCTCCTTGCTGTCTCAGAGCAACTCCACACTGCTAGAGCCGCCTCTCTCTCCTCTGTCCTCATCCTTCTGGACCTTTCTGCTGCATTTAACACATAGTAAACCACCAGATTCTTAATGACATCAGGACTGCAGAGAGCCTTCACATTTTACGCCGCAAACTAAAGCCACACCTCTTCAGACTCTACCTTGACTAAAAGGTGAACAAATTATAGCACTTAAATTGTACTTTTATTTGCACTTATCTATAGCAAATTGTAACTTGGCTTATTTGATGAAATCACACTTTCTGGTTGTGCACCCTTTTCTCCTACACTCCTACTCTCTTTGATGTTGTTGTTCTCGGTCTGTTCCCTCTTGGTTGAATGCACACTGGATAAAAGCATCAGCCAAATTACATGTAATGTAATGTGAAAGTTGAAAAGGAAAAATGTATATTTGGCTCCATCTGGTGGAAGAATTTGTTTGTTTTAATTAGTTTTCAACAATAAAACTAAATCAGTCTAATACAGCAGTCCTACAATGAATCAAACTTTAATGACGGTTGTAGTGTCGGATTTCAGTAAGGTGCAGATTCCATTTCATATTTTACGCTTTAGATTGGCTGCTATTGAACTTTATAGTAATATTTCTTGTGTCATTAATATATATGAAGATAAACATTACTTGCAATTTGAGAAGGAGAGCAGTTATCGACATTTAATCTTTCTAATAATTCTAACTGTGTACCAGTATACCCAAAATGGGTATATGATTATATAATTTAGTCTATGTATTACAAGTAGTTCATGAAGAACGTAGCAGTCATTACTAAATGCGTGAGAAAAAAGCAGATTTGCAGAAATGTCTCTAATGTTTTCTTTTAAAAAAAGAGTAGATAACAGGATAACGTGTGTTCCAAAATTGTGAATAATAAACCAGAATCTATGACAACCATAGAAATATAGAAAACATATTCCAAAATATATCAATTTCAGCAAATGTGCTTCTTCCCCTTTCTGAGAGACATTAATTTCAGATTGAAAATCATTTACATGCATGTGACTTTATCAGACCTCCATTGGAAGTGATAAATGTTTCCACACTTCACATTGATGTTCTTAACAAGGATATCTAAAATCCTCTAAAACAAAAGTCTTTAACTAAGGACACTGCAAGCTTAGCCAAAAGTGTGGCATACAATGGGCTAAACTACAGTAGTGTGGTGATTTTGATCCATGGCTTACTGGGTGCACGGCCAGAGTTTGATAAAATCATCTAAATGGAGAGACTGCAAGACAAGTTCATCTCTGTTGTGAAGAAGCTCAGCCTGTACGACTATAAATGAATGATATGAATAATGAATAATCTTTTTCAATGTGTAGCCAGTGAGGAAATGTCCTTCCTGAGATACCGTAGGCTCAGGCAGACCTTGGTACCTCCTACTTCCTGGTTCACCCATTAGAAAGGGTATAAAAGCTGCACATAATGAAGCTGCTGTCACCACGCTTGTCCCTTTCTGTGTTGGAGTCTGGCTGGAGAATCCAATGAGCTGGTAGGTTTTTTTTTTAATTTATTTTTATTTACATTTACAGTTCTTAGGAAACTGATTTGGCCTTTGGTGATTGTTGTGTTTGTGTCTCCCAGCTTGTCAGGGAGGCCCAAACCATGTATGAGCCGGACCAGGTAGAGGAGCCTCAAAGTAACTCCAGGCTGGCATTTGAAGCCACTACTGTTTTGTGTAGCTTATTTGGTTCCTGTCTGGAGTTTCTTTATGTTTGTAATATTTAGTTTGCTGATGATTACTTTTGGTGTTTTTTTTTAGGGGTGTTTGAGGCTGTCGACAGCGTAGCATCCCAGATGGTGGGTCTGGTGACTGGGCCTTTCATCTGCTCATCCCATTGCCTGTTGTGTTTGTCTGCATTTTCTTTTAACATCGCATGCCTCGATTTTATATTGTTTGTGTGGAGAAACTAAGTCGGTGAGCGCCCTGTGCCAGAGCCTGTCCCCGTTCTCACCCCGGTGCGGCCTAGTCATCGGTAGCACTCAATTTGTTTGTAGAGGCGCATTTTGTAATTCCTACAGCTGATGGAAATTGGTTTCATTGTTTTGTATTCTTACTATATTTTAACTAAATGTTAATCTGGGGGAACCCTTTTGCCTCAGTCTGACTTCAGTCACCTGTTGATCTGTGGTTGTTGGATAATTTATGAGGAAATGTTTAACCCTGTCCTACCGGTGGTTACAAATGTCTTCCAGTTGCTAAACTTCTCATGATATGATCTACAAACTATGCATCAGCTAAAACTAATGCAGTCTAATACAACAGCCCTACAACTTTCTCCCTCATTCTCTTGTATCGGAAGTCGACAGCCCAAATAGAATTCGGCCAATGGTACCCCTAGACGGGATTTACTCGCATGTTGAACTTTACTAATTGCTTGTGATCTCTTCTCAGACTGCTATGGCTGATTCCACACACAGAATCAAGATTAACATTGGCTAAAACTTCCAAATGGCTTGCCAAAGTCACTAGATGTCTTCACTGCAAGATGAAGACAACCTTTAGGTTAAAGGGCAACCTGTCACTTCAATACATGGACCAAGAGTTTGGCAATTACTTTTTAATCTCAACTCTACCACTGAATTTCAGGGACAAGTAGGAGGCCAAAGGGGTTAGTTGACGTGTAAAATGTTTGCCCTACCTCTGTGGATTCCCCGTGAGAAATTGCGTAACCCGGTTTTATAAATTGTGGCAGATAATTTTTTTTAAATATTGTCATTTACTCATTATGCGTTGTGCAAGAAACCTGGTGGAGACCGTGGAGCCATGAGTGCAAACAAAAGGTATGACTGACTTGTGTTGTTAACAAGTACACTACTAAAGCGCCACTGCTCATATATTTAACTGCAAGCATTTTTCATAATTTTCAGTTTCAATTGCTTGGTGATTGTGATGTTTGTTCCATAGTGTAAGTGAATCGTATGTGCATCTGTACCCTCTAAAAATGCACTTTAAATACACATTTCTGTGACCGTAATAACTGCCATTTTAAATTGGTAATTAAAGAGCAATTTTTCATTAACTGAACCGGAGTTTGTTGCGCAATATATCACAAGTGGGTGTTTTCAAAATATCTTTATTCATTTGAAATAGTTGCTTAAATATTTCTCCTGCACAGATGTTTTAAACTAGAGACAAAAAATAGAAGTCAACCTCATAGTGCTGTACACTTCAGTGTGACCCCAACACTGTAGGTTAAGACCTTATGTTTACTGGCTTAGTGTTGCAATGTACTAATTTGACAGTCAAATTTACGGTGTACCTGGAATGTTATTTTGACAGTGAATTAATAAAATGTCAATGTATTCTAGAGTCTTGTAAGACACAACTGCAATTGCTGATTATGGGCGGTCGACCTCAACTGACAGAACCGTCCAGGTCAAAGGAGGCTCATGGATCTTGGCGGGAAGATGGGCGAAGCCTGGGTTCTTCAAGGTATTTTTTTTAATGTAATTCTTGTCGTACAAGCTGTGTAATGCTCTAATAAAATGTCTTTCTAACTGTAAAGAATGCCTGAGTGTTGCGGCCTGTCCTGAACTATTTGGATCCGTGATCTGCTGATTAACTATTTGCTGTTGGCCAATGTGTTAGTATTGCTAAATAACGTTGGCTTGTGGGCAAGAAGATGCCATCTTGTCAGTGTTTCAAAGATTTTTCAGAATGGGTTGTGATTCCACGCAGGACGGTCCAGAGAAGACAACAGGCTACTGCCTTGGATGCCCAGAAGTGGTCAAGCAATTTCAGCCTCCTGTGACGGTGGAAATTACCAGCAGCCTTTAGTGATTTGAGTGAACGGTAAGACTTTTTTCCTGTGTGGTTTCTGATATGTAATGCTTGTCATGCAGGCTGTGTGACAGGTCTAATAAAACGTTCTTTTTCAAACTGTCAAGAGCCTGACTGTTGCATAATGTGTTAACTGAATCTTCTAATATGTAGTTGTATGTCTTGAAGTATGCCACCCTCTTTAGCTGCTTCATTTAATATTTGCAGTTTCCCCTCTATGTGCAAAAAGCTGCCATCAGTGTTCGGAAAAAATTCCGGTTGGGTAAAGTAGTTCTGTGATTCCACGCAGGACGGTCCAGAGAAGAAAACCGCCTCAGGCTGGCCAAGTGACTTCAGCCTCCTGTGAAAATTGCCAACTGAATGTGAGGTAAGACACTTTCTCAGTACTGCTTTTATGTCATGCAGGCTGTGTGAAGTCTAATACAATGTTCTGTTGGAATGCCTGACGGTTGATTGGTTAATTGGAATCTGCTGCTAATATGTACTGAACTAATCCAGTCTTTAGCAGTTTTTTTTCCCCCTGTGTGTGAAAAGCTGCATTCTTGTCAGTGTTTAAATATTTCTCGTTTCCTAAAGTACTGTTGTGCTACCACACAGGACGATTCAGAGAACACAACAGGCTCCTGCTTCAGGGTCAAGCAGCTTTAGCCTCCTGTGGAAATTGCCTTGTGCTCCTGCCAACTTAGCGATTTGAGTAACAGGTAAGACTTTTTTCAAAGTAATGGTTATGTAATGCTTGTCATGCAGGCTGTGTGATAGGTCTAGAAAAATGTTTGAAACGGTATGATTGCATAATGTGTTAACTTGCGGTGCTTCTTGTCTTTGGTTGCATGTCCTGAACTATTGGGTTTTAACTATTTAATATTTGCCAATGTTTTAGGAATGTGTTTGTATTGTTACATGTAAACGAAGATCATGTTAGTGTTTAAGACTGTTCTGGATGAGTTGGGTAATCTAGTCTTGTTATTTCTTGTAGGATGAAAGAATCCAACTCTACAAGCGTTGCCAGAAGGTAAGACCTTTTGTGTGGGTTAGGGTTAGCGGGGCTAAGTGTGGGTTAGGGTTAGCGGGGCTAAGTGTGGGTTAGGGTTAGCGGGGCTAAGTGTGGGTTAGGGTTAGCGGGGCTAAGTGTGGGTTAGGGTTAGCGGGGCTAAGTGTGGGTTAGGGTTAGCGGGGCTAAGTGTGGGTTAGGGTTAGCGGGGCTAAGTGTGGGTTAGGGTTAGCGGGGCTAAGTGTGGGTTAGGGTTAGCGGGGCTAAGTGTGGGTTAGGGTTAGCGGGGCTAAGTGTGGGTTAGGGTTAGCGGGGCTAAGTGTGGGTTGGGGTTAGCGGGGCTAAGTGTGGGTTGGGGTTAGCGGGGCTAAGTGTGGGTTGGGGTTAGCGGGGCTAAGTGTGGGTTGGGGTTAGCGGGGCTAAGTGTGGGTTGGGGTTAGCGGGGCTAAGTGTGGGTTGGGGTTAGCGGGGCTAAGTGTGGGTTGGGGTTAGCGGGGCTAAGTGTGGGTTGGGGTTAGCGGGGCTAAGTGTGGGTTGGGGTTAGCGGGGCTAAGTGTGGGTTGGGGTTAGCGGGGCTAAGTGTGGGTTGGGGTTAGCGGGGCTAAGTGTGGGTTGGGGTTAGCGGGGCTAAGTGTGGGTTGGGGTTAGCGGGGCTAAGTGTGGGTTGGGGTTAGCGGGGCTAAGTGTGGGTTGGGGTTAGCGGGGCTAAGTGTGGGTTGGGGTTAGCGGGGCTAAGTGTGGGTTGGGGTTAGCGGGGCTAAGTGTGGGTTGGGGTTAGCGGGGCTAAGTGTGGGTTGGGGTTAGCGGGGCTAAGTGTGGGTTGGGGTTAGCGGGGCTAAGTGTGGGTTGGGGTTAGCGGGGCTAAGTGTGGGTTGGGGTTAGCGGGGCTAAGTGTGGGTTGGGGTTAGCGGGGCTAAGTGTGGGTTGGGGTTAGCGGGGCTAAGTGTGGGTTGGGGTTAGCGGGGCTAAGTGTGGGTTGGGGTTAGCGGGGCTAAGTGTGGGTTGGGGTTAGCGGGGCTAAGTGTGGGTTGGGGTTAGCGGGGCTAAGTGTGGGTTGGGGTTAGCGGGGCTAAGTGTGGGTTGGGGTTAGCGGGGCTAAGTGTGGGTTGGGGTTAGCGGGGCTAAGTGTGGGTTGGGGTTAGCGGGGCTAAGTGTGGGTTGGGGTTAGCGGGGCTAAGTGTGGGTTGGGGTTAGCGGGGCTAAGTGTGGGTTGGGGTTAGCGGGGCTAAGTGTGGGTTGGGGTTAGCGGGGCTAAGTGTGGGTTGGGGTTAGCGGGGCTAAGTGTGGGTTGGGGTTAGCGGGGCTAAGTGTGGGTTGGGGTTAGCGGGGCTAAGTGTGGGTTGGGGTTAGCGGGGCTAAGTGTGGGTTGGGGTTAGCGGGGCTAAGTGTGGGTTGGGGTTAGCGGGGCTAAGTGTGGGTTGGGGTTAGCGGGGCTAAGTGTGGGTTGGGGTTAGCGGGGCTAAGTGTGGGTTGGGGTTAGCGGGGCTAAGTGTGGGTTGGGGTTAGCGGGGCTAAGTGTGGGTTGGGGTTAGCGGGGCTAAGTGTGGGTTGGGGTTAGCGGGGCTAAGTGTGGGTTGGGGTTAGCGGGGCTAAGTGTGGGTTGGGGTTAGCGGGGCTAAGTGTGGGTTGGGGTTAGCGGGGCTAAGTGTGGGTTGGGGTTAGCGGGGCTAAGTGTGGGTTGGGGTTAGCGGGGCTAAGTGTGGGTTGGGGTTAGCGGGGCTAAGTGTGGGTTGGGGTTAGCGGGGCTAAGTGTGGGTTGGGGTTAGCGGGGCTAAGTGTGGGTTGGGGTTAGCGGGGCTAAGTGTGGGTTGGGGTTAGCGGGGCTAAGTGTGGGTTGGGGTTAGCGGGGCTAAGTGTGGGTTGGGGTTAGCGGGGCTAAGTGTGGGTTGGGGTTAGCGGGGCTAAGTGTGGGTTGGGGTTAGCGGGGCTAAGTGTGGGTTGGGGTTAGCGGGGCTAAGTGTGGGTTGGGGTTAGCGGGGCTAAGTGTGGGTTGGGGTTAGCGGGGCTAAGTGTGGGTTGGGGTTAGCGGGGCTAAGTGTGGGTTGGGGTTAGCGGGGCTAAGTGTGGGTTGGGGTTAGCGGGGCTAAGTGTGGGTTGGGGTTAGCGGGGCTAAGTGTGGGTTGGGGTTAGCGGGGCTAAGTGTGGGTTGGGGTTAGCGGGGCTAAGTGTGGGTTGGGGTTAGCGGGGCTAAGTGTGGGTTGGGGTTAGCGGGGCTAAGTGTGGGTTGGGGTTAGCGGGGCTAAGTGTGGGTTGGGGTTAGCGGGGCTAAGTGTGGGTTGGGGTTAGCGGGGCTAAGTGTGGGTTGGGGTTAGCGGGGCTAAGTGTGGGTTGGGGTTAGCGGGGCTAAGTGTGGGTTGGGGTTAGCGGGGCTAAGTGTGGGTTGGGGTTAGCGGGGCTAAGTGTGGGTTGGGGTTAGCGGGGCTAAGTGTGGGTTGGGGTTAGCGGGGCTAAGTGTGGGTTGGGGTTAGCGGGGCTAAGTGTGGGTTGGGGTTAGCGGGGCTAAGTGTGGGTTGGGGTTAGCGGGGCTAAGTGTGGGTTGGGGTTAGCGGGGCTAAGTGTGGGTTGGGGTTAGCGGGGCTAAGTGTGGGTTGGGGTTAGCGGGGCTAAGTGTGGGTTGGGGTTAGCGGGGCTAAGTGTGGGTTGGGGTTAGCGGGGCTAAGTGTGGGTTGGGGTTAGCGGGGCTAAGTGTGGGTTGGGGTTAGCGGGGCTAAGTGTGGGTTGGGGTTAGCGGGGCTAAGTGTGGGTTGGGGTTAGCGGGGCTAAGTGTGGGTTGGGGTTAGCGGGGCTAAGTGTGGGTTGGGGTTAGCGGGGCTAAGTGTGGGTTGGGGTTAGCGGGGCTAAGTGTGGGTTGGGGTTAGCGGGGCTAAGTGTGGGTTGGGGTTAGCGGGGCTAAGTGTGGGTTGGGGTTAGCGGGGCTAAGTGTGGGTTGGGGTTAGCGGGGCTAAGTGTGGGTTGGGGTTAGCGGGGCTAAGTGTGGGTTGGGGTTAGCGGGGCTAAGTGTGGGTTGGGGTTAGCGGGGCTAAGTGTGGGTTGGGGTTAGCGGGGCTAAGTGTGGGTTGGGGTTAGCGGGGCTAAGTGTGGGTTGGGGTTAGCGGGGCTAAGTGTGGGTTGGGGTTAGCGGGGCTAAGTGTGGGTTGGGGTTAGCGGGGCTAAGTGTGGGTTGGGGTTAGCGGGGCTAAGTGTGGGTTGGGGTTAGCGGGGCTAAGTGTGGGTTGGGGTTAGCGGGGCTAAGTGTGGGTTGGGGTTAGCGGGGCTAAGTGTGGGTTGGGGTTAGCGGGGCTAAGTGTGGGTTGGGGTTAGCGGGGCTAAGTGTGGGTTGGGGTTAGCGGGGCTAAGTGTGGGTTGGGGTTAGCGGGGCTAAGTGTGGGTTGGGGTTAGCGGGGCTAAGTGTGGGTTGGGGTTAGCGGGGCTAAGTGTGGGTTGGGGTTAGCGGGGCTAAGTGTGGGTTGGGGTTAGCGGGGCTAAGTGTGGGTTGGGGTTAGCGGGGCTAAGTGTGGGTTGGGGTTAGCGGGGCTAAGTGTGGGTTGGGGTTAGCGGGGCTAAGTGTGGGTTGGGGTTAGCGGGGCTAAGTGTGGGTTGGGGTTAGCGGGGCTAAGTGTGGGTTGGGGTTAGCGGGGCTAAGTGTGGGTTGGGGTTAGCGGGGCTAAGTGTGGGTTGGGGTTAGCGGGGCTAAGTGTGGGTTGGGGTTAGCGGGGCTAAGTGTGGGTTGGGGTTAGCGGGGCTAAGTGTGGGTTGGGGTTAGCGGGGCTAAGTGTGGGTTGGGGTTAGCGGGGCTAAGTGTGGGTTGGGGTTAGCGGGGCTAAGTGTGGGTTGGGGTTAGCGGGGCTAAGTGTGGGTTGGGGTTAGCGGGGCTAAGTGTGGGTTGGGGTTAGCGGGGCTAAGTGTGGGTTGGGGTTAGCGGGGCTAAGTGTGGGTTGGGGTTAGCGGGGCTAAGTGTGGGTTGGGGTTAGCGGGGCTAAGTGTGGGTTGGGGTTAGCGGGGCTAAGTGTGGGTTGGGGTTAGCGGGGCTAAGTGTGGGTTGGGGTTAGCGGGGCTAAGTGTGGGTTGGGGTTAGCGGGGCTAAGTGTGGGTTGGGGTTAGCGGGGCTAAGTGTGGGTTGGGGTTAGCGGGGCTAAGTGTGGGTTGGGGTTAGCGGGGCTAAGTGTGGGTTGGGGTTAGCGGGGCTAAGTGTGGGTTGGGGTTAGCGGGGCTAAGTGTGGGTTGGGGTTAGCGGGGCTAAGTGTGGGTTGGGGTTAGCGGGGCTAAGTGTGGGTTGGGGTTAGCGGGGCTAAGTGTGGGTTGGGGTTAGCGGGGCTAAGTGTGGGTTGGGGTTAGCGGGGCTAAGTGTGGGTTGGGGTTAGCGGGGCTAAGTGTGGGTTGGGGTTAGCGGGGCTAAGTGTGGGTTGGGGTTAGCGGGGCTAAGTGTGGGTTGGGGTTAGCGGGGCTAAGTGTGGGTTGGGGTTAGCGGGGCTAAGTGTGGGTTGGGGTTAGCGGGGCTAAGTGTGGGTTGGGGTTAGCGGGGCTAAGTGTGGGTTGGGGTTAGCGGGGCTAAGTGTGGGTTGGGGTTAGCGGGGCTAAGTGTGGGTTGGGGTTAGCGGGGCTAAGTGTGGGTTGGGGTTAGCGGGGCTAAGTGTGGGTTGGGGTTAGCGGGGCTAAGTGTGGGTTGGGGTTAGCGGGGCTAAGTGTGGGTTGGGGTTAGCGGGGCTAAGTGTGGGTTGGGGTTAGCGGGGCTAAGTGTGGGTTGGGGTTAGCGGGGCTAAGTGTGGGTTGGGGTTAGCGGGGCTAAGTGTGGGTTGGGGTTAGCGGGGCTAAGTGTGGGTTGGGGTTAGCGGGGCTAAGTGTGGGTTGGGGTTAGCGGGGCTAAGTGTGGGTTGGGGTTAGCGGGGCTAAGTGTGGGTTGGGGTTAGCGGGGCTAAGTGTGGGTTGGGGTTAGCGGGGCTAAGTGTGGGTTGGGGTTAGGGTTAGGGTTAGGGAATAAATAGTTTTTGATGGACCTGCAAGCAGGACCATCTGTGCACTGTCCAGCACTGCCTCACAGCCCGCAGCTCTTAGTCCTCATTTAAGCCCTTAGGATACCTGGTGTTTAATTTATTGATCCAGCCCCTCTCCGCTCTCCTCCTCTGGGGAGCGCTCCATCCGGGGTTCATCTGGATCACACACACAGACACAGATTTCCAACCGTGCGAAATAAAATGTGCCACAAGTGGCGTCAGTGTTTTTTTCTTTTTAATGATGTTGTGTTTGTGTTGTGTGAAGCGGGTCGCGATGGTGTTCCCCGTCTCCCCCACATATTGTAATCCACATTGTACACACGTGATGAGGTAAACACAGTTCTTAGACTTGGTGTTTCCCCTGGCTGAGTTCAGAAAAACATCTCCCGTGCTGTGGCTTTGCAGCCATTTTCTGTGTTTAAAAAAGACATCACTCTGACCTCTCCCCTTAGTGCTGTGCAGAGGTTTTAATTTGGCCTTTACCAGATAATCCAGTAGATTCTTGTTTCTCCTGTAGGCCGGGATGATCCTGTGGTCCTGCAGGACAGAAGACCCTGTGGTGTGGGAGAGGAATCTCCTTCTGCATCCTCTGACCAATGCCATAGTAGAAGGTGAATATGTGGTGACAAAGGGGAGACTGGAGCCCACAGTAATAGGCTTCTTCTCTAGAAATGACCTCTGGCATTTTCTAAGAAAGGTCCTAGAGTACCCCCTGGTGGACAAAGCGTGAAAGAGCACCCCGACTGCAACACGGAAATCCTCCTCTCTGCTGCATATTCTGTGAAACCTCAACAGTTGGGATTTGATTAAGCCAGCATATGTGTGCTTTGGGTGGAAGCTGGTCTTGAAGAGCAGAGCATGTGTGTCTGTCTCCTTAAAAAATACCTTAATGTCCAATGTGTGGGTTTCCTTAAATGTGTTACTTTTAAACGTTGTGGTGTCCAGAAAGTCAACAGAAGTCAAATTGTCGGTGGATTTAATTTTAATAGACTGATTGTGATTGTTGAGGGTGCACAGAAACACTTCAAAATCCTCCCTCGAGTGGGGCCACACACCCCAGATGTCGTCCAAATATCTATAATAATGCAGTGGCTTTTTAGGACATATTTTCAGGGCTGATTCCTCCCACTCAGCCATAAAAATGTTAGCGTATGCAGGAGCAAACTTCTTCCCCATCGCTGTACCCTTGATTTGAAGGAAAAATTCCCCATTAAATTCAAAATCATTTTGGGTCAGATTGATCTCCAGTAACTGTAATAATTCTTTTTCTGGTCGCTTTTTGTCGGGGTGTTTCCGAAATGAATTCTTAACGGCCTGCATGCCTTCTTTTATGTCAATGTTTGTATAGAGACTATCAATATCTATGGTGAATAAAATTGAGTTGTCCGGAATGCGGAGTCTTTTAATTATCTCTACAAAGTGGTACGTGTCCTTTATGTAACTCGGGTGTGTGGTCGACAGAGGATTCAAAAAGTGGTCGAGGTACTCTGCAGTGTGATAAGTCTCGCTGCTGCAGTCAGACACGATGGGCCTGCCGGGAGGGATTTCATGTGGTTTACTCCACTTGGCAGGGTCCTTGTGTATTTTGGGCAGCATATAGAATAATCTGGCTCTAGGTACAGCGTCACCCATTAAATAATGCTTTTGTTTCAGATTAATAAACTTCTTCTCATGTAGAGTTAGGATGATTTTATTTACAATCGGGACAGTGTTTGGATAAATGGGGTGGGTCAATTTGGTGTAGTATTTGGGATCATTAAGCTGTCTGTAGCCTTCCCATAAATATTGCTCCCTGTCCAAGATCACTATAGAGCTGCCCTTATCTGCTGGTTTA
This sequence comes from Gasterosteus aculeatus, assembly GCF_964276395.1. Taxonomy (NCBI): domain Eukaryota; kingdom Metazoa; phylum Chordata; class Actinopteri; order Perciformes; family Gasterosteidae; genus Gasterosteus; species Gasterosteus aculeatus. Next base: position 21,698,079 of record NC_135705.1, read on the forward strand.
ATAACTATGTGTTTGTTATTAACTAGTTCATCAAGTGCCCGCACTTCCTCCCTACTGAGGTTAGGCGGCACGTGGTGAATTTTGAAGCGTGTGTTAAAATACCGAATGTCTGATTGTATTAGAGCAGTTATGGTGTGTGGTATTTGTGCCTGTACAGGAGCCCAGGACGATTTATAAATGAACGGGAGTCGTTCACACTCTCTCGAGTTTTCAAAATAAGCCGCCAGCTTTAACCTCCTGTGATACTGCTGTAGATCAAAGCGGCTCTGCTCTACAATCTGTTTATTAGTTCCCTTAGTGGGAATGAAATTTAACCCCCTGCCAAGGAGAGTGCGCTGTGCTTCAGTGAGTTTAAAGTGCTTAGTGAGGTTGATGACTAACTTATCCCCCTCCTGAGTAGGCAGGTTTATGGGGACAATTAGTTTAAGTAGTGAACCCAATTGTCAAATATGCGGGCAGCTGTGGCTCGGGTCCAGTGGATGTGATCCGGACCTGTGTGAAAGAGACCTGCTGGCAGCGCTGGGATGTACTCACACATTCTCGCAATAGCAGTGTTCAGATGTGTGAGGCGCAGTTTCTCCTTCGGGGGAAGATCTCCGGAGAAGTTGACCTGTGGCACAAAAACGTCAGCAGATGGAAAAGTCAGTCTAACGCTTCGGAGGGCCCTCTGCAGCTGTTTGATGGCCGTCTCCTGCGTTTTTTGGACACGGTTGTTGATGCCGAAGGCCAAAATGACCTTCTGCACCGTGACCTCAGAGGTCGTCTTGTTCATCAGGAGATCTGCGTTCCTGAAGGTGCCCCCTGGAAAAGCATCCACCTGCAGATCCTCGATGTTGTGGGCTGGCAGTTTGTACACATTGGAGTCTCCAATGATGAGCCACTTCCTGGTCACATGGAGACTCCAATCCTGTGCCTTCCGCGCGGTGGACTGGTGTCTGCATGGTCGCTGAGCTCCCTGCGGTGTCTGCAGGCCGGAAGTGGGAGTGGCCACCGGCCGGATCAGCTGGGTCTGCACCGCTGTCCTCAACCTGGTGGTGCTGATGGGTGTTAAGGGAACGTGCCTCACGTCCCTCTGCATCTGGGACCACGGCTCTCTCGCCTCCTGCTGCACCAGCTCCTCCAGGTTCCTCTGGGAGAACTCCACCTCGTCCGTGTTCGGGGCCACACACGGATTACGCGGTGCGAAGGACCATACAGCAGATATTGAGGGCGTCGCTGCCGCCGGTGGAGGTGTCTGCGGTGATGGCGCTGCTGATGATGGCGCTGTTGCTGCTGCCTCCTCCGCCTCCGTCTCTGCTGCTGCTGCTGCCTCTGCTGAAGCCACTGACGACGAGCTGGGTGAAAGTTCTATCGTGAACTGTGGTCTACGAAAGTTCAGTCTCTGTGGCCGGGGCAGCTGGGAAGACGGAGTGGGTGAAACCACCTGCTGTGAGCCCCCTGCCGACTGTGGCGTGTCGGGGGAGAGGGTGTCAGAGTTGAAACTAACCTCGATCGGGAAGTCTAAGAGGTTCTGGATCAGTGGAGGAGTGCTGGGCCGCCGTTCTGCCGTCACTGGTGAGGAGGGCGTCACCAGCACCGCCGCTGGAGCATGCGGTCCCGCGTGGACCTGGGCCGCCGTCGTGGTGATGACAGGTGCCACAGGTGCTGCTGCTGCTGCTGCTGCTGCGGCGGGCTGAGGTGAGTCTGGGCGTCTCTGGGCCTCGATAGTGTGTGTGGGCGGTGCGTTTACCGGTTCCGCTCTGGCCACAGGTCTCACTCGCCTCAGGGGATGACTCGCCGGGTCAGTCTGGGCCGCTGGTGCTGCTGTTGTCGCCGGCGCCGCCGCTGCAGGGGCCTGTATTGGCTCATCTACCGCCAGACCGGCCATCCAGTCCACAATTGTCTCTCTGGCCTCTTTTAATGTGTCCGGGCCGAGTCTGCGGCCAAACTGCCTTTTGGCCCAGGCTGCCGCCACCTCAAACGGGTCACTCCACTCTGGACTATTGAGTCTGTGAAGGTTCCGGATTTCCTCCTTTATCACAGACTCATAGTGGTCCTGTAAAATGACCAACGCAGTGTGCTCCCAGTTCTTAGCGTTGCCGTCAATAAGCATCTGCGTGGCCGTGTTGGGAATAGCCGGCTTAATGAATGCGGCTAACTGCTGGGTCATTCTAGAGATCGTGACCGGTGGATGTGTTATAACAATGTTAGAAAAATGATGTGCCGCTTTAATGATCTTATGAAGGATCCGGCATTTAACAGTGAAAAGTGGGTCGTCAGATCTGGGCCTATTCTGAGCGCCCTCATTGTTCTGGTTCTGGTTTCGCTGGTACCGTGTGTTATTGCTATTTACGTTGCTATTGTTATTGCTATTATTATTATAGGGGGGGCGTTGAAAGCGGGAGTCGAAGGACCGGGGCTGTGCGGGTCTTGGACGGGGACCGCGGTTAGCGGGACGTCCCGTGTACCTGTCATCCTGGCCGCCATCATAGCGCCACCGCGGGGCGCCTCCCCGATCCACGGGTCTCCGGACAGCGTTCGCGTAGGTGTCGCGTGGATAGCGGGGCTGCTGTCGCTGGAAACGTGGCGGTGCGTTCTGCTGAAAGCGGGGCTGTTGCGGCTGGAACTGTTGCGGGGCTCGGCGCTGGTCCTGTGGCGGAGCGTGCTGATTGCGGCGCCTACCGCGTCTGCCGTACTGCACCAGCGTCCACTCGCCTTCATCCTCCCGGCCACGCCCGTACATGTCGCTAGCTAGTAAAGCCTCGTGTTCACTAGCCACGAAAAAAAGGGGGCGAAGGAAAAGTTGTTCTTTTTACCTTTTATTAACTGGAACAATAGCAACAAAAATAAAACAATAAACGGAACAAGTTTAAACAGTTTAGCAACGTTTCGGATATAAAGAATATCCTTCCTCAGGCTATAAAACTTGTAAAAAAGTGTGAGCTAAAGATGCGCGCTGTTGTTGTCGCTCTGGTCAGCTCGGTGACATGACGGTCCGGCTAGGGCGTCGCCAATATGGCGGCCGTGACCTTTCCCCTCTCCGGTGTAGCTGACCAATAGCTGCGCTGAACTACAAATCTCTAGGTGCATCGCATACAGTGAGACGTTCAATGCACCCGTCTCACAATCCGAAATACCAGCATCGTCGAAACCAGAAACATGAATCACTTAGTAATACAGCAAAAACATGATAATAACATCAGCAAACATCATACATAGAATTATTAAAATTAGAAACAGTAATGGAATATGGAATAATACACACATTTTTTCCAATAAGCAGAAATATTTACAATACAACCACACATGATGAAGGGTTAAGATTAGGCATAGGTTATGGAGTGGTTGTGTTTAGGATAAAATAACCGGGTGGGCTGTAAAGGATTAGGTTTAGGCATGGGTTATGGAGTGGTTGTGTTTAGGACAAAATAACAGGGTGGGCTGTATGCGAGAACCGTAGAGACCGCAGGCTGCTCAGCAGGCGGCACGGGCCGGTTAGGGAATAAATAGTTTTTGATGGACCTGCAAGCAGGACCATCTGTGCACTGTCCAGCACTGCCTCACAGCCCGCAGCTCTTAGTCCTCATTTAAGCCCTTAGGATACCTGGTGTTTAATTTATTGATCCAGCCCCTCTCCGCTCTCCTCCTCTGGGGAGCGCTCCATCCGGGGTTCATCTGGATCACACACACAGACACAGATTTCCAACCGTGCGAAATAAAATGTGCCACAAGTGGCGTCAGTGTTTTTTTCTTTTTAATGATGTTGTGTTTGTGTTGTGTGAAGCGGGTCGCGATGGTGTTCCCCGTCTCCCCCACATATTGTAATCCACATTGTACACACGTGATGAGGTAAACACAGTTCTTAGACTTGGTGTTTCCCCTGGCTGAGTTCAGAAAAACATCTCCCGTGCTGTGGCTTTGCAGCCATTTTCTGTGTTTAAAAAAGACATCACTCTGACCTCTCCCCTTAGTGCTGTGCAGAGGTTTTAATTTGGCCTTTACCAGATAATCCAGTAGATTCTTGTTTCTCCTGTAGGCCGGGATGATCCTGTGGTCCTGCAGGACAGAAGACCCTGTGGTGTGGGAGAGGAATCTCCTTCTGCATCCTCTGACCAATGCCATAGTAGAAGGTGAATATGTGGTGACAAAGGGGAGACTGGAGCCCACAGTAATAGGCTTCTTCTCTAGAAATGACCTCTGGCATTTTCTAAGAAAGGTCCTAGAGTACCCCCTGGTGGACAAAGCGTGAAAGAGCACCCCGACTGCAACACGGAAATCCTCCTCTCTGCTGCATATTCTGTGAAACCTCAACAGTTGGGATTTGATTAAGCCAGCATATGTGTGCTTTGGGTGGAAGCTGGTCTTGAAGAGCAGAGCATGTGTGTCTGTCTCCTTAAAAAATACCTTAATGTCCAATGTGTGGGTTTCCTTAAATGTGTTACTTTTAAACGTTGTGGTGTCCAGAAAGTCAACAGAAGTCAAATTGTCGGTGGATTTAATTTTAATAGACTGATTGTGATTGTTGAGGGTGCACAGAAACACTTCAAAATCCTCCCTCGAGTGGGGCCACACACCCCAGATGTCGTCCAAATATCTATAATAATGCAGTGGCTTTTTAGGACATATTTTCAGGGCTGATTCCTCCCACTCAGCCATAAAAATGTTAGCGTATGCAGGAGCAAACTTCTTCCCCATCGCTGTACCCTTGATTTGAAGGAAAAATTCCCCATTAAATTCAAAATCATTTTGGGTCAGATTGATCTCCAGTAACTGTAATAATTCTTTTTCTGGTCGCTTTTTGTCGGGGTGTTTCCGAAATGAATTCTTAACGGCCTGCATGCCTTCTTTTATGTCAATGTTTGTATAGAGACTATCAATATCTATGGTGAATAAAATTGAGTTGTCCGGAATGCGGAGTCTTTTAATTATCTCTACAAAGTGGTACGTGTCCTTTATGTAACTCGGGTGTGTGGTCGACAGAGGATTCAAAAAGTGGTCGAGGTACTCTGCAGTGTGATAAGTCTCGCTGCTGCAGTCAGACACGATGGGCCTGCCGGGAGGGATTTCATGTGGTTTACTCCACTTGGCAGGGTCCTTGTGTATTTTGGGCAGCATATAGAATAATCTGGCTCTAGGTACAGCGTCACCCATTAAATAATGCTTTTGTTTCAGATTAATAAACTTCTTCTCATGTAGAGTTAGGATGATTTTATTTACAATCGGGACAGTGTTTGGATAAATGGGGTGGGTCAATTTGGTGTAGTATTTGGGATCATTAAGCTGTCTGTAGCCTTCCCATAAATATTGCTCCCTGTCCAAGATCACTATAGAGCTGCCCTTATCTGCTGGTTTAATAACTATGTGTTTGTTATTAACTAGTTCATCAAGTGCCCGCACTTCCTCCCTACTGAGGTTAGGCGGCACGTGGTGAATTTTGAAGCGTGTGTTAAAATACCGAATGTCTGATTGTATTAGAGCAGTTATGGTGTGTGGTATTTGTGCCTGTACAGGAGCCCAGGACGATTTATAAATGAACGGGAGTCGTTCACACTCTCTCGAGTTTTCAAAATAAGCCGCCAGCTTTAACCTCCTGTGATACTGCTGTAGATCAAAGCGGCTCTGCTCTACAATCTGTTTATTAGTTCCCTTAGTGGGAATGAAATTTAACCCCCTGCCAAGGAGAGTGCGCTGTGCTTCAGTGAGTTTAAAGTGCTTAGTGAGGTTGATGACTAACTTATCCCCCTCCTGAGTAGGCAGGTTTATGGGGACAATTAGTTTAAGTAGTGAACCCAATTGTCAAATATGCGGGCAGCTGTGGCTCGGGTCCAGTGGATGTGATCCGGACCTGTGTGAAAGAGACCTGCTGGCAGCGCTGGGATGTACTCACACATTCTCGCAATAGCAGTGTTCAGATGTGTGAGGCGCAGTTTCTCCTTCGGGGGAAGATCTCCGGAGAAGTTGACCTGTGGCACAAAAACGTCAGCAGATGGAAAAGTCAGTCTAACGCTTCGGAGGGCCCTCTGCAGCTGTTTGATGGCCGTCTCCTGCGTTTTTTGGACACGGTTGTTAATGCCGAAGGCCAAAATGACCTTCTGCACCGTGACCTCAGAGGTCGTCTTGTTCATCAGGAGATCTGCGTTCCTGAAGGTGCCCCCTGGAAAAGCATCCACCTGCAGATCCTCGATGTTGTGGGCTGGCAGTTTGTACACATTGGAGTCTCCAATGATGAGCCACTTCCTGGTCACATGGAGACTCCAATCCTGTGCCTTCCGCGCGGTGGACTGGTGTCTGCATGGTCGCTGAGCTCCCTGCGGTGTCTGCAGGCCGGAAGTGGGAGTGGCCACCGGCCGGATCAGCTGGGTCTGCACCGCTGTCCTCAACCTGGTGGTGCTGATGGGCGTTAAGGGAACGTGCCTCACGTCCCTCTGCATCCGGGACCACGGCTCTCTCGCCTCCTGCTGCACCAGCTCCTCCAGGTTCCTCTGGGAGAACTCCACCTCGTCCGTGTTCGGGGCCACACACGGATTACGCGGTGCGAAGGACCATACAGCAGATATTGAGGGCGTCGCTGCCGCCGGTGGAGGTGTCGGCGGTGATGTCGCTGCTGATGATGGCGCTGTTGCTGCTGCCTCCTCCGCCTCCGTCTCTGCTGCTGCTGCCTCCTCCGCCTCCGTCTCTGCTGCTGCTGCTGCCTCTGCTGAAGCCACTGACGACGAGCTGGGTGAAAGTTCTATCGTGAACTGTGGTCTACGAAAGTTCAGTCTCTGTGGCCGGGGCAGCTGGGAAGACGGAGTGGGTGAAACCACCTGCTGTGAGCCCCCTGCCGACTGTGGCGTGTCGGGGGAGAGGGTGTCAGAGTTGAAACTAACCTCGATCGGGAAGTCTAAGAGGTTCTGGATCAGTGGAGGAGTGCTGGGCCGCCGTTCTGCCGTCACTGGTGAGGGGGGCGTCACCAGCGCCGCCGTTGGAGCATGCGGTCCCGCGTGGACCTGGGCCGCCGTCGTGGTGATGACAGGTGCCACAGGTGCTGCTGCTGCTGCGGCGGGCTGAGGTGAGTCTGGGCGTCTCTGGGCCTCGATAGTGTGTGTGGGCGGTGCGTTTACCGGTTCCGCTCTGGCCACAGGTCTCACTCGCCTCAGGGGATGACTCGCCGGGTCAGTCTGGGCCGTTGGTGCTGCTGTTGTCGCCGGCGCCGCCGCTGCAGGGGCCTGTATTGGCTCATCTACCGCCAGACCGGCCATCCAGTCCACAACTGTCTCTCTGGCCTCTTTTAATGTGTCCGGGCCGAGTCTGCGGCCAAACTGCCTTTTGGCCCAGGCTGCCGCCACCTCGAACGGGTCACTCCACTCAGGACTATTGAGTCTGTGAAGGTTCCGGATCTCCTCCTTTATCACAGACTCATAGTGGTCCTGTAAAATGACCAACGCAGTGTGCTCCCAGTTCTTAGCGTTGCCGTCAATAAGCATCTGCGTGGCCGTGTTGGGAATAGCCGGCTTAATGAATGCGGCTAACTGCTGGGTCATTCTAGAGATCGTGACCGGTGGATGTGTTATAACAATGTTAGAAAAATGATGTGCCGCTTTAATGATCTTATGAAGGATCCGGCATTTAACAGTGAAAAGTGGGTCGTCAGATCTGGGCCTATTCTGAGCGCCCTCATTGTTCTGGTTCTGGTTTCGCTGGTACCGTGTGTTATTGCTATTTACGTTGCTATTGTTATTGCTATTATTATTATAGGGGGCGCGTTGAAAGCGGGAGTCAAAGGACCGGGGCTGTGCGGGTCTTGGACGGGGACCGCGGTTAGCGGGACGTCCCGTGTACCTGTCATCCTGGCCGCCATCATAGCGCCACCGCGGGGCGCCTCCCCGATCCGCGGGTCTCCGGACAGCGTTCGCGTAGGTGTCGCGTGGATAGCGGGGCTGCTGTCGCTGGAAACGTGGCGGTGCGTTCTGCTGAAAGCGGGGCTGTTGCGGCTGGAACTGTTGCGGGGCTCGGCGCTGGTCCTGTGGCGGACCGTGCTGATTGCGGCGCCTACCGCGTCTGCCGTACTGCACCAGCGTCCACTCGCCTTCATCCTCCCGGCCACGCCCGTACATGTCGCTAGCTAGTGAAGCCTCGTGTTCACTAGCCACGAAAAAAAAGGCGAAGGAAAAGTGGTTCTTTTTACCTTTTATTAACTGGAACAATAACAACAAAAATAAAGCAATAAACGGAACAAGTTTAAACAGTTTAGCAACGTTTCGGATATAAAGAATATCCTTCCTCAGGCTATAAAACTTGTAAAAAAGTGTGAGCTAAAGATGCGCGCTGTTGTTGTCGCTCTGGTCAGCTCGGTGACATGACGGTCCGGCTAGGGCGTCGCCAATATGGCGGCCGTGACCTTTCCCCTCTCCGGTGTAGCTGACCAATAGCTGCGCTGAACTACAAATCTCTAGGTGCATCGCATACAGTGAGACGTTCAATGCACCCGTCTCACAATCCGAAATACCAGCATCGTCGAAACCAGAAACATGAATCAATTAGTAATACAGCAAAAACATGATAATAACATCAGCAAACATCATACATTGAATTATTAAAATTAGAAACAGTAATGGAATATGGAATAATACACACATTTTTTCCAATAAGCAGAAATATTTACAATACAACCACACATGATGAAGGGTTAAGATTAGGCATAGGTTATGGAGTGGTTGTGTTTAGGAAAAAATAACCGGGTGGGCTGTATAGGATTAGGTTTAGGCATGGGTTATGGAGTGGTTGTGTTTAGGACAAAATGACAGGGTGGGCTGTATAAGAGAACCGTAGAGACCGCAGGCTGCTCAGCAGGCGGCACGGGCCGGTTAGGGAATAAATAGTTTTGGATGGACCTGCGAGCAGGACCATCTGTGCACTGTCCAGCACTGCCTCACAGCCCGCAGCTCTTAGTCCTCATTTAAGCCCTTAGGATACCTGGTTTTTAATTTATTGATCCAGCCCCTCTCCGCTCTCCTCCTCTGGGGAGCGCTCCATCCGGGGTTCATCTGGATCACACACACAGACACAGATTTCCAACCGTGCGAAATAAAATGTGCCACAAGTGGCGTCAGTGTTTTTTTCTTTTTAATGATGTTGTGTTTGTGTTGTGTGAAGCGGGTCGCGATGGTGTTCCCCGTCTCCCCCACATATTGTAATCCACATTGTACACACGTGATGAGGTAAACACAGTTCTTAGACTTGGTGTTTCCCCTGGCTGAGTTCAGGAAAACGTCTCCCGTGCTGTGGCTTTGCAGCCATTTTCTGTGTTTATAAAAGGCATCACTCTGACCTCTCCCCTTAGTGCTGTGCAGAGGTTTTAATTTGGCCTTTACCAGATAGTCCAGTAAATTCTTGTTTCTCCTGTAGGCCGGGATGATCCTGTGGTCCTGCAGGACAGAAGACCCTGTGGTGTGGGAGAGGAATCTCCTTCTGCATCCTCTGACCAATGCCATGGTGGAAGGTGAATACGTGGTGACAAAGGGGAGACTGGAGCCCACAGTAATAGGCTTCTTCTCTAGAAATGACCTCTGGCATTTTCTAAGAAAGGTCCTAGAGTACCCCCTGGTGGACAAAGCGTGAAAGAGCACCCCGACTGCAACACGGAAATCCTCTTCTCTGCTGCATATTCTGTGAAACCTCAACAGTTGGGATTTGATTAAGCCAGCATATGTGTGCTTTGGGTGGAAGCTGGTCTTGAAGAGCAGAGCATGTGTGTCTGTCTCCTTAAAAAATACCTTAATGTCCAATGTGTGGGTTTCCTTAAATGTGTTACTTTTAAACGTTGTGGTGTCCAGAAAATCAACAGAAGTCAAATTGTCGGTGGATTTAATTTTAATAGACTGATTGTGATTGTTGAGGGTGCACAGAAACACTTCAAAATCCTCCCTCGAGTGGGGCCACACACCCCAGATGTCGTCCAAATATCTATAATAATGCAGTGGCTTTTTAGGACATATTTTCAGGACTGATTCCTCCCACTCAGCCATAAAAATGTTAGCGTATGCAGGAGCAAACTTCTTCCCCATCGCTGTACCCTTGATTTGAAGGAAAAATTCCCCATTAAATTCAAAATCATTTTGGGTCAGATTGATCTCCAGTAACTGTAATAATTCTTTTTCTGGTCGCTTTTTGTCGGGGTGTTTCCGAAATGAATTCTTAACGGCCTGCATGCCTTCTTTTATGTCAATGTTTGTATAGAGACTATCAATATCTATGGTGAATAAAATTGAGTTGTCCGGAATGCGGAGTCTTTTAATTATCTCTACAAAGTGGTACGTGTCCTTTATGTAACTCGGGTGTGTGGTCGACAGAGGATTCAAAAAGTGGTCGAGGTACTCTGCAGTGTGATAAGTCTCACTGCTGCAGTCAGACACGATGGGCCTGCCGGGAGGGATTTCATGTGGTTTACTCCACTTGGCAGGGTCCTTGTGTATTTTGGGCAGCATATAGAATAATCTGGCTCTAGGTACAGCGTCACCCATTAAATAATGCTTTTGTTTCAGATTAATGAACTTCTTCTCATGTAGAGTTAGGATGATTTTATTTACAATCGGGACAGTGTTTGGATAAATGGGGTGGGTCAATTTGGTGTAGTATTTGGGATCATTAAGCTGTCTGTAGCCTTCCCATAAATATTGCTCCCTGTCCAAGATCACTATAGAGCTGCCCTTATCTGCTGGTTTGATAACTATGTGTTTGTTATTAACTAGTTCATCAAGTGCCCGCACTTCCTCCCTACTGAGGTTAGGCGGCACGTGGTGAATTTTGAAGCGTGTGTTAAAATACCGAATGTCTGATTGTATTAGAGCAGTTATGGTGTGTGGTATTTGTGCCTGTACAGGAGCCCAGGACGATTTATAAATGAACGGGAGTCGTTCACACTCTCTCGAGTTTTCAAAATAAGCCGCCAGCTTTAACCTCCTGTGATACTGCTGTAGATCAAAGCGGCTCTGCTCCACAATCTGTTTATTAGTTCCCTTAGTGGGAATAAAATTTAACCCCCTGCCAAGGAGAGTGCGCTGTGCTTCAGTGAGTTTAAAGTGCTTAGTGAGGTTGATAACTAACTTATCCCCCTCCTGAGTAGGCAGGTTTATGGGGACAATTAGTTTAAGTAGTGAACCCAATTGTCAAATATGCGGGCAGCTGTGGCTCGGGTCCAGTGGATGTGATCCGGACCTGTGTGAAAGAGACCTGCTGGCAGCGCTGGGATGTACTCACACATTCTCGCAATAGCAGTGTTCAGATGTGTGAGGCGCAGTTTCTCCTTCGGGGGAAGATCTCCGGAGAAGTTGACCTGTGGCACAAAAACGTCAGCAGATGGAAAAGTCAGTCTAACGCTTCGGAGGGCCCTCTGCAGCTGTTTGATGGCCGTCTCCTGCGTTTTTTGGACACGGTTGTTAATGCCGAAGGCCAAAATGACCTTCTGCACCGTGACCTCAGAGGTCGTCTTGTTCATCAGGAGATCTGCGTTCCTGAAGGTGCCCCCTGGAAAAGCATCCACCTGCAGATCCTCGATGTTGTGGGCTGGCAGTTTGTACACATTGGAGTCTCCAATGATGAGCCACTTCCTGGTCACATGGAGACTCCAATCCTGTGCCTTCCGCGCGGTGGACTGGTGTCTGCATGGTCGCTGAGCTCCCTGCGGTGTCTGCAGGCCGGAAGTGGGAGTGGCCACCGGCCGGATCAGCTGGGTCTGCACCGCTGTCCTCAACCTGGTGGTGCTGATGGGCGTTAAGGGAACGTGCCTCACGTCCCTCTGCATCCGGGACCACGGCTCTCTCGCCTCCTGCTGCACCAGCTCCTCCAGGTTCCTCTGGGAGAACTCCACCTCGTCCGTGTTCGGGGCCACACACGGATTACGCGGTGCGAAGGACCATACAGCAGATATTGAGGGCGTCGCTGCCGCCGGTGGAGGTGTCGGCGGTGATGTCGCTGCTGATGATGGCGCTGTTGCTGCTGCCTCCTCCGCCTCCGTCTCTGCTGCTGCTGCCTCCTCCGCCTCCGTCTCTGCTGCTGCTGCTGCCTCTGCTGAAGCCACTGACGACGAGCTGGGTGAAAGTTCTATCGTGAACTGTGGTCTACGAAAGTTCAGTCTCTGTGGCCGGGGCAGCTGGGAAGACGGAGTGGGTGAAACCACCTGCTGTGAGCCCCCTGCCGACTGTGGCGTGTCGGGGGAGAGGGTGTCAGAGTTGAAACTAACCTCGATCGGGAAGTCTAAGAGGTTCTGGATCAGTGGAGGAGTGCTGGGCCGCCGTTCTGCCGTCACTGGTGAGGGGGGCGTCACCAGCGCCGCCGTTGGAGCATGCGGTCCCGCGTGGACCTGGGCCGCCGTCGTGGTGATGACAGGTGCCACAGGTGCTGCTGCTGCTGCGGCGGGCTGAGGTGAGTCTGGGCGTCTCTGGGCCTCGATAGTGTGTGTGGGCGGTGCGTTTACCGGTTCCGCTCTGGCCACAGGTCTCACTCGCCTCAGGGGATGACTCGCCGGGTCAGTCTGGGCCGTTGGTGCTGCTGTTGTCGCCGGCGCCGCCGCTGCAGGGGCCTGTATTGGCTCATCTACCGCCAGACCGGCCATCCAGTCCACAACTGTCTCTCTGGCCTCTTTTAATGTGTCCGGGCCGAGTCTGCGGCCAAACTGCCTTTTGGCCCAGGCTGCCGCCACCTCGAACGGGTCACTCCACTCAGGACTATTGAGTCTGTGAAGGTTCCGGATCTCCTCCTTTATCACAGACTCATAGTGGTCCTGTAAAATGACCAACGCAGTGTGCTCCCAGTTCTTAGCGTTGCCGTCAATAAGCATCTGCGTGGCCGTGTTGGGAATAGCCGGCTTAATGAATGCGGCTAACTGCTGGGTCATTCTAGAGATCGTGACCGGTGGATGTGTTATAACAATGTTAGAAAAATGATGTGCCGCTTTAATGATCTTATGAAGGATCCGGCATTTAACAGTGAAAAGTGGGTCGTCAGATCTGGGCCTATTCTGAGCGCCCTCATTGTTCTGGTTCTGGTTTCGCTGGTACCGTGTGTTATTGCTATTTACGTTGCTATTGTTATTGCTATTATTATTATAGGGGGCGCGTTGAAAGCGGGAGTCAAAGGACCGGGGCTGTGCGGGTCTTGGACGGGGACCGCGGTTAGCGGGACGTCCCGTGTACCTGTCATCCTGGCCGCCATCATAGCGCCACCGCGGGGCGCCTCCCCGATCCGCGGGTCTCCGGACAGCGTTCGCGTAGGTGTCGCGTGGATAGCGGGGCTGCTGTCGCTGGAAACGTGGCGGTGCGTTCTGCTGAAAGCGGGGCTGTTGCGGCTGGAACTGTTGCGGGGCTCGGCGCTGGTCCTGTGGCGGACCGTGCTGATTGCGGCGCCTACCGCGTCTGCCGTACTGCACCAGCGTCCACTCGCCTTCATCCTCCCGGCCACGCCCGTACATGTCGCTAGCTAGTGAAGCCTCGTGTTCACTAGCCACGAAAAAAAAGGCGAAGGAAAAGTGGTTCTTTTTACCTTTTATTAACTGGAACAATAACAACAAAAATAAAGCAATAAACGGAACAAGTTTAAACAGTTTAGCAACGTTTCGGATATAAAGAATATCCTTCCTCAGGCTATAAAACTTGTAAAAAAGTGTGAGCTAAAGATGCGCGCTGTTGTTGTCGCTCTGGTCAGCTCGGTGACATGACGGTCCGGCTAGGGCGTCGCCAATATGGCGGCCGTGACCTTTCCCCTCTCCGGTGTAGCTGACCAATAGCTGCGCTGAACTACAAATCTCTAGGTGCATCGCATACAGTGAGACGTTCAATGCACCCGTCTCACAATCCGAAATACCAGCATCGTCGAAACCAGAAACATGAATCAATTAGTAATACAGCAAAAACATGATAATAACATCAGCAAACATCATACATTGAATTATTAAAATTAGAAACAGTAATGGAATATGGAATAATACACACATTTTTTCCAATAAGCAGAAATATTTACAATACAACCACACATGATGAAGGGTTAAGATTAGGCATAGGTTATGGAGTGGTTGTGTTTAGGAAAAAATAACCGGGTGGGCTGTATAGGATTAGGTTTAGGCATGGGTTATGGAGTGGTTGTGTTTAGGACAAAATGACAGGGTGGGCTGTATAAGAGAACCGTAGAGACCGCAGGCTGCTCAGCAGGCGGCACGGGCCGGTTAGGGAATAAATAGTTTTGGATGGACCTGCGAGCAGGACCATCTGTGCACTGTCCAGCACTGCCTCACAGCCCGCAGCTCTTAGTCCTCATTTAAGCCCTTAGGATACCTGGTTTTTAATTTATTGATCCAGCCCCTCTCCGCTCTCCTCCTCTGGGGAGCGCTCCATCCGGGGTTCATCTGGATCACACACACAGACACAGATTTCCAACCGTGCGAAATAAAATGTGCCACAAGTGGCGTCAGTGTTTTTTTCTTTTTAATGATGTTGTGTTTGTGTTGTGTGAAGCGGGTCGCGATGGTGTTCCCCGTCTCCCCCACATATTGTAATCCACATTGTACACACGTGATGAGGTAAACACAGTTCTTAGACTTGGTGTTTCCCCTGGCTGAGTTCAGGAAAACGTCTCCCGTGCTGTGGCTTTGCAGCCATTTTCTGTGTTTATAAAAGGCATCACTCTGACCTCTCCCCTTAGTGCTGTGCAGAGGTTTTAATTTGGCCTTTACCAGATAGTCCAGTAAATTCTTGTTTCTCCTGTAGGCCGGGATGATCCTGTGGTCCTGCAGGACAGAAGACCCTGTGGTGTGGGAGAGGAATCTCCTTCTGCATCCTCTGACCAATGCCATGGTGGAAGGTGAATACGTGGTGACAAAGGGGAGACTGGAGCCCACAGTAATAGGCTTCTTCTCTAGAAATGACCTCTGGCATTTTCTAAGAAAGGTCCTAGAGTACCCCCTGGTGGACAAAGCGTGAAAGAGCACCCCGACTGCAACACGGAAATCCTCTTCTCTGCTGCATATTCTGTGAAACCTCAACAGTTGGGATTTGATTAAGCCAGCATATGTGTGCTTTGGGTGGAAGCTGGTCTTGAAGAGCAGAGCATGTGTGTCTGTCTCCTTAAAAAATACCTTAATGTCCAATGTGTGGGTTTCCTTAAATGTGTTACTTTTAAACGTTGTGGTGTCCAGAAAATCAACAGAAGTCAAATTGTCGGTGGATTTAATTTTAATAGACTGATTGTGATTGTTGAGGGTGCACAGAAACACTTCAAAATCCTCCCTCGAGTGGGGCCACACACCCCAGATGTCGTCCAAATATCTATAATAATGCAGTGGCTTTTTAGGACATATTTTCAGGACTGATTCCTCCCACTCAGCCATAAAAATGTTAGCGTATGCAGGAGCAAACTTCTTCCCCATCGCTGTACCCTTGATTTGAAGGAAAAATTCCCCATTAAATTCAAAATCATTTTGGGTCAGATTGATCTCCAGTAACTGTAATAATTCTTTTTCTGGTCGCTTTTTGTCGGGGTGTTTCCGAAATGAATTCTTAACGGCCTGCATGCCTTCTTTTATGTCAATGTTTGTATAGAGACTATCAATATCTATGGTGAATAAAATTGAGTTGTCCGGAATGCGGAGTCTTTTAATTATCTCTACAAAGTGGTACGTGTCCTTTATGTAACTCGGGTGTGTGGTCGACAGAGGATTCAAAAAGTGGTCGAGGTACTCTGCAGTGTGATAAGTCTCACTGCTGCAGTCAGACACGATGGGCCTGCCGGGAGGGATTTCATGTGGTTTACTCCACTTGGCAGGGTCCTTGTGTATTTTGGGCAGCATATAGAATAATCTGGCTCTAGGTACAGCGTCACCCATTAAATAATGCTTTTGTTTCAGATTAATGAACTTCTTCTCATGTAGAGTTAGGATGATTTTATTTACAATCGGGACAGTGTTTGGATAAATGGGGTGGGTCAATTTGGTGTAGTATTTGGGATCATTAAGCTGTCTGTAGCCTTCCCATAAATATTGCTCCCTGTCCAAGATCACTATAGAGCTGCCCTTATCTGCTGGTTTGATAACTATGTGTTTGTTATTAACTAGTTCATCAAGTGCCCGCACTTCCTCCCTACTGAGGTTAGGCGGCACGTGGTGAATTTTGAAGCGTGTGTTAAAATACCGAATGTCTGATTGTATTAGAGCAGTTATGGTGTGTGGTATTTGTGCCTGTACAGGAGCCCAGGACGATTTATAAATGAACGGGAGTCGTTCACACTCTCTCGAGTTTTCAAAATAAGCCGCCAGCTTTAACCTCCTGTGATACTGCTGTAGATCAAAGCGGCTCTGCTCCACAATCTGTTTATTAGTTCCCTTAGTGGGAATAAAATTTAACCCCCTGCCAAGGAGAGTGCGCTGTGCTTCAGTGAGTTTAAAGTGCTTAGTGAGGTTGATAACTAACTTATCCCCCTCCTGAGTAGGCAGGTTTATGGGGACAATTAGTTTAAGTAGTGAACCCAATTGTCAAATATGCGGGCAGCTGTGGCTCGGGTCCAGTGGATGTGATCCGGACCTGTGTGAAAGAGACCTGCTGGCAGCGCTGGGATGTACTCACACATTCTCGCAATAGCAGTGTTCAGATGTGTGAGGCGCAGTTTCTCCTTCGGGGGAAGATCTCCGGAGAAGTTGACCTGTGGCACAAAAACGTCAGCAGATGGAAAAGTCAGTCTAACGCTTCGGAGGGCCCTCTGCAGCTGTTTGATGGCCGTCTCCTGCGTTTTTTGGACACGGTTGTTAATGCCGAAGGCCAAAATGACCTTCTGCACCGTGACCTCAGAGGTCGTCTTGTTCATCAGGAGATCTGCGTTCCTGAAGGTGCCCCCTGGAAAAGCATCCACCTGCAGATCCTCGATGTTGTGGGCTGGCAGTTTGTACACATTGGAGTCTCCAATGATGAGCCACTTCCTGGTCACATGGAGACTCCAATCCTGTGCCTTCCGCGCGGTGGACTGGTGTCTGCATGGTCGCTGAGCTCCCTGCGGTGTCTGCAGGCCGGAAGTGGGAGTGGCCACCGGCCGGATCAGCTGGGTCTGCACCGCTGTCCTCAACCTGGTGGTGCTGATGGGCGTTAAGGGAACGTGCCTCACGTCCCTCTGCATCCGGGACCACGGCTCTCTCGCCTCCTGCTGCACCAGCTCCTCCAGGTTCCTCTGGGAGAACTCCACCTCGTCCGTGTTCGGGGCCACACACGGATTACGCGGTGCGAAGGACCATACAGCAGATATTGAGGGCGTCGCTGCCGCCGGTGGAGGTGTCGGCGGTGATGTCGCTGCTGATGATGGCGCTGTTGCTGCTGCCTCCTCCGCCTCCGTCTCTGCTGCTGCTGCCTCCTCCGCCTCCGTCTCTGCTGCTGCTGCTGCCTCTGCTGAAGCCACTGACGACGAGCTGGGTGAAAGTTCTATCGTGAACTGTGGTCTACGAAAGTTCAGTCTCTGTGGCCGGGGCAGCTGGGAAGACGGAGTGGGTGAAACCACCTGCTGTGAGCCCCCTGCCGACTGTGGCGTGTCGGGGGAGAGGGTGTCAGAGTTGAAACTAACCTCGATCGGGAAGTCTAAGAGGTTCTGGATCAGTGGAGGAGTGCTGGGCCGCCGTTCTGCCGTCACTGGTGAGGGGGGCGTCACCAGCGCCGCCGTTGGAGCATGCGGTCCCGCGTGGACCTGGGCCGCCGTCGTGGTGATGACAGGTGCCACAGGTGCTGCTGCTGCTGCGGCGGGCTGAGGTGAGTCTGGGCGTCTCTGGGCCTCGATAGTGTGTGTGGGCGGTGCGTTTACCGGTTCCGCTCTGGCCACAGGTCTCACTCGCCTCAGGGGATGACTCGCCGGGTCAGTCTGGGCCGTTGGTGCTGCTGTTGTCGCCGGCGCCGCCGCTGCAGGGGCCTGTATTGGCTCATCTACCGCCAGACCGGCCATCCAGTCCACAACTGTCTCTCTGGCCTCTTTTAATGTGTCCGGGCCGAGTCTGCGGCCAAACTGCCTTTTGGCCCAGGCTGCCGCCACCTCGAACGGGTCACTCCACTCAGGACTATTGAGTCTGTGAAGGTTCCGGATCTCCTCCTTTATCACAGACTCATAGTGGTCCTGTAAAATGACCAACGCAGTGTGCTCCCAGTTCTTAGCGTTGCCGTCAATAAGCATCTGCGTGGCCGTGTTGGGAATAGCCGGCTTAATGAATGCGGCTAACTGCTGGGTCATTCTAGAGATCGTGACCGGTGGATGTGTTATAACAATGTTAGAAAAATGATGTGCCGCTTTAATGATCTTATGAAGGATCCGGCATTTAACAGTGAAAAGTGGGTCGTCAGATCTGGGCCTATTCTGAGCGCCCTCATTGTTCTGGTTCTGGTTTCGCTGGTACCGTGTGTTATTGCTATTTACGTTGCTATTGTTATTGCTATTATTATTATAGGGGGCGCGTTGAAAGCGGGAGTCAAAGGACCGGGGCTGTGCGGGTCTTGGACGGGGACCGCGGTTAGCGGGACGTCCCGTGTACCTGTCATCCTGGCCGCCATCATAGCGCCACCGCGGGGCGCCTCCCCGATCCGCGGGTCTCCGGACAGCGTTCGCGTAGGTGTCGCGTGGATAGCGGGGCTGCTGTCGCTGGAAACGTGGCGGTGCGTTCTGCTGAAAGCGGGGCTGTTGCGGCTGGAACTGTTGCGGGGCTCGGCGCTGGTCCTGTGGCGGACCGTGCTGATTGCGGCGCCTACCGCGTCTGCCGTACTGCACCAGCGTCCACTCGCCTTCATCCTCCCGGCCACGCCCGTACATGTCGCTAGCTAGTGAAGCCTCGTGTTCACTAGCCACGAAAAAAAAGGCGAAGGAAAAGTGGTTCTTTTTACCTTTTATTAACTGGAACAATAACAACAAAAATAAAGCAATAAACGGAACAAGTTTAAACAGTTTAGCAACGTTTCGGATATAAAGAATATCCTTCCTCAGGCTATAAAACTTGTAAAAAAGTGTGAGCTAAAGATGCGCGCTGTTGTTGTCGCTCTGGTCAGCTCGGTGACATGACGGTCCGGCTAGGGCGTCGCCAATATGGCGGCCGTGACCTTTCCCCTCTCCGGTGTAGCTGACCAATAGCTGCGCTGAACTACAAATCTCTAGGTGCATCGCATACAGTGAGACGTTCAATGCACCCGTCTCACAATCCGAAATACCAGCATCGTCGAAACCAGAAACATGAATCAATTAGTAATACAGCAAAAACATGATAATAACATCAGCAAACATCATACATTGAATTATTAAAATTAGAAACAGTAATGGAATATGGAATAATACACACATTTTTTCCAATAAGCAGAAATATTTACAATACAACCACACATGATGAAGGGTTAAGATTAGGCATAGGTTATGGAGTGGTTGTGTTTAGGAAAAAATAACCGGGTGGGCTGTATAGGATTAGGTTTAGGCATGGGTTATGGAGTGGTTGTGTTTAGGACAAAATGACAGGGTGGGCTGTATAAGAGAACCGTAGAGACCGCAGGCTGCTCAGCAGGCGGCACGGGCCGGTTAGGGAATAAATAGTTTTGGATGGACCTGCGAGCAGGACCATCTGTGCACTGTCCAGCACTGCCTCACAGCCCGCAGCTCTTAGTCCTCATTTAAGCCCTTAGGATACCTGGTTTTTAATTTATTGATCCAGCCCCTCTCCGCTCTCCTCCTCTGGGGAGCGCTCCATCCGGGGTTCATCTGGATCACACACACAGACACAGATTTCCAACCGTGCGAAATAAAATGTGCCACAAGTGGCGTCAGTGTTTTTTTCTTTTTAATGATGTTGTGTTTGTGTTGTGTGAAGCGGGTCGCGATGGTGTTCCCCGTCTCCCCCACATATTGTAATCCACATTGTACACACGTGATGAGGTAAACACAGTTCTTAGACTTGGTGTTTCCCCTGGCTGAGTTCAGGAAA
The DNA here is from genome assembly GCF_964276395.1 of Gasterosteus aculeatus. Classification (NCBI taxonomy): domain Eukaryota; kingdom Metazoa; phylum Chordata; class Actinopteri; order Perciformes; family Gasterosteidae; genus Gasterosteus; species Gasterosteus aculeatus. The sequence continues at coordinate 21,718,009 of NC_135705.1, forward strand.
ACGTCTCCCGTGCTGTGGCTTTGCAGCCATTTTCTGTGTTTATAAAAGGCATCACTCTGACCTCTCCCCTTAGTGCTGTGCAGAGGTTTTAATTTGGCCTTTACCAGATAGTCCAGTAAATTCTTGTTTCTCCTGTAGGCCGGGATGATCCTGTGGTCCTGCAGGACAGAAGACCCTGTGGTGTGGGAGAGGAATCTCCTTCTGCATCCTCTGACCAATGCCATGGTGGAAGGTGAATACGTGGTGACAAAGGGGAGACTGGAGCCCACAGTAATAGGCTTCTTCTCTAGAAATGACCTCTGGCATTTTCTAAGAAAGGTCCTAGAGTACCCCCTGGTGGACAAAGCGTGAAAGAGCACCCCGACTGCAACACGGAAATCCTCTTCTCTGCTGCATATTCTGTGAAACCTCAACAGTTGGGATTTGATTAAGCCAGCATATGTGTGCTTTGGGTGGAAGCTGGTCTTGAAGAGCAGAGCATGTGTGTCTGTCTCCTTAAAAAATACCTTAATGTCCAATGTGTGGGTTTCCTTAAATGTGTTACTTTTAAACGTTGTGGTGTCCAGAAAATCAACAGAAGTCAAATTGTCGGTGGATTTAATTTTAATAGACTGATTGTGATTGTTGAGGGTGCACAGAAACACTTCAAAATCCTCCCTCGAGTGGGGCCACACACCCCAGATGTCGTCCAAATATCTATAATAATGCAGTGGCTTTTTAGGACATATTTTCAGGACTGATTCCTCCCACTCAGCCATAAAAATGTTAGCGTATGCAGGAGCAAACTTCTTCCCCATCGCTGTACCCTTGATTTGAAGGAAAAATTCCCCATTAAATTCAAAATCATTTTGGGTCAGATTGATCTCCAGTAACTGTAATAATTCTTTTTCTGGTCGCTTTTTGTCGGGGTGTTTCCGAAATGAATTCTTAACGGCCTGCATGCCTTCTTTTATGTCAATGTTTGTATAGAGACTATCAATATCTATGGTGAATAAAATTGAGTTGTCCGGAATGCGGAGTCTTTTAATTATCTCTACAAAGTGGTACGTGTCCTTTATGTAACTCGGGTGTGTGGTCGACAGAGGATTCAAAAAGTGGTCGAGGTACTCTGCAGTGTGATAAGTCTCACTGCTGCAGTCAGACACGATGGGCCTGCCGGGAGGGATTTCATGTGGTTTACTCCACTTGGCAGGGTCCTTGTGTATTTTGGGCAGCATATAGAATAATCTGGCTCTAGGTACAGCGTCACCCATTAAATAATGCTTTTGTTTCAGATTAATGAACTTCTTCTCATGTAGAGTTAGGATGATTTTATTTACAATCGGGACAGTGTTTGGATAAATGGGGTGGGTCAATTTGGTGTAGTATTTGGGATCATTAAGCTGTCTGTAGCCTTCCCATAAATATTGCTCCCTGTCCAAGATCACTATAGAGCTGCCCTTATCTGCTGGTTTGATAACTATGTGTTTGTTATTAACTAGTTCATCAAGTGCCCGCACTTCCTCCCTACTGAGGTTAGGCGGCACGTGGTGAATTTTGAAGCGTGTGTTAAAATACCGAATGTCTGATTGTATTAGAGCAGTTATGGTGTGTGGTATTTGTGCCTGTACAGGAGCCCAGGACGATTTATAAATGAACGGGAGTCGTTCACACTCTCTCGAGTTTTCAAAATAAGCCGCCAGCTTTAACCTCCTGTGATACTGCTGTAGATCAAAGCGGCTCTGCTCCACAATCTGTTTATTAGTTCCCTTAGTGGGAATAAAATTTAACCCCCTGCCAAGGAGAGTGCGCTGTGCTTCAGTGAGTTTAAAGTGCTTAGTGAGGTTGATAACTAACTTATCCCCCTCCTGAGTAGGCAGGTTTATGGGGACAATTAGTTTAAGTAGTGAACCCAATTGTCAAATATGCGGGCAGCTGTGGCTCGGGTCCAGTGGATGTGATCCGGACCTGTGTGAAAGAGACCTGCTGGCAGCGCTGGGATGTACTCACACATTCTCGCAATAGCAGTGTTCAGATGTGTGAGGCGCAGTTTCTCCTTCGGGGGAAGATCTCCGGAGAAGTTGACCTGTGGCACAAAAACGTCAGCAGATGGAAAAGTCAGTCTAACGCTTCGGAGGGCCCTCTGCAGCTGTTTGATGGCCGTCTCCTGCGTTTTTTGGACACGGTTGTTAATGCCGAAGGCCAAAATGACCTTCTGCACCGTGACCTCAGAGGTCGTCTTGTTCATCAGGAGATCTGCGTTCCTGAAGGTGCCCCCTGGAAAAGCATCCACCTGCAGATCCTCGATGTTGTGGGCTGGCAGTTTGTACACATTGGAGTCTCCAATGATGAGCCACTTCCTGGTCACATGGAGACTCCAATCCTGTGCCTTCCGCGCGGTGGACTGGTGTCTGCATGGTCGCTGAGCTCCCTGCGGTGTCTGCAGGCCGGAAGTGGGAGTGGCCACCGGCCGGATCAGCTGGGTCTGCACCGCTGTCCTCAACCTGGTGGTGCTGATGGGCGTTAAGGGAACGTGCCTCACGTCCCTCTGCATCCGGGACCACGGCTCTCTCGCCTCCTGCTGCACCAGCTCCTCCAGGTTCCTCTGGGAGAACTCCACCTCGTCCGTGTTCGGGGCCACACACGGATTACGCGGTGCGAAGGACCATACAGCAGATATTGAGGGCGTCGCTGCCGCCGGTGGAGGTGTCGGCGGTGATGTCGCTGCTGATGATGGCGCTGTTGCTGCTGCCTCCTCCGCCTCCGTCTCTGCTGCTGCTGCCTCCTCCGCCTCCGTCTCTGCTGCTGCTGCTGCCTCTGCTGAAGCCACTGACGACGAGCTGGGTGAAAGTTCTATCGTGAACTGTGGTCTACGAAAGTTCAGTCTCTGTGGCCGGGGCAGCTGGGAAGACGGAGTGGGTGAAACCACCTGCTGTGAGCCCCCTGCCGACTGTGGCGTGTCGGGGGAGAGGGTGTCAGAGTTGAAACTAACCTCGATCGGGAAGTCTAAGAGGTTCTGGATCAGTGGAGGAGTGCTGGGCCGCCGTTCTGCCGTCACTGGTGAGGGGGGCGTCACCAGCGCCGCCGTTGGAGCATGCGGTCCCGCGTGGACCTGGGCCGCCGTCGTGGTGATGACAGGTGCCACAGGTGCTGCTGCTGCTGCGGCGGGCTGAGGTGAGTCTGGGCGTCTCTGGGCCTCGATAGTGTGTGTGGGCGGTGCGTTTACCGGTTCCGCTCTGGCCACAGGTCTCACTCGCCTCAGGGGATGACTCGCCGGGTCAGTCTGGGCCGTTGGTGCTGCTGTTGTCGCCGGCGCCGCCGCTGCAGGGGCCTGTATTGGCTCATCTACCGCCAGACCGGCCATCCAGTCCACAACTGTCTCTCTGGCCTCTTTTAATGTGTCCGGGCCGAGTCTGCGGCCAAACTGCCTTTTGGCCCAGGCTGCCGCCACCTCGAACGGGTCACTCCACTCAGGACTATTGAGTCTGTGAAGGTTCCGGATCTCCTCCTTTATCACAGACTCATAGTGGTCCTGTAAAATGACCAACGCAGTGTGCTCCCAGTTCTTAGCGTTGCCGTCAATAAGCATCTGCGTGGCCGTGTTGGGAATAGCCGGCTTAATGAATGCGGCTAACTGCTGGGTCATTCTAGAGATCGTGACCGGTGGATGTGTTATAACAATGTTAGAAAAATGATGTGCCGCTTTAATGATCTTATGAAGGATCCGGCATTTAACAGTGAAAAGTGGGTCGTCAGATCTGGGCCTATTCTGAGCGCCCTCATTGTTCTGGTTCTGGTTTCGCTGGTACCGTGTGTTATTGCTATTTACGTTGCTATTGTTATTGCTATTATTATTATAGGGGGCGCGTTGAAAGCGGGAGTCAAAGGACCGGGGCTGTGCGGGTCTTGGACGGGGACCGCGGTTAGCGGGACGTCCCGTGTACCTGTCATCCTGGCCGCCATCATAGCGCCACCGCGGGGCGCCTCCCCGATCCGCGGGTCTCCGGACAGCGTTCGCGT